>NC_045452.1:50301373-50440418 GCF_002776525.5 Piliocolobus tephrosceles
CTCAGCTCACTGCAAGCTCCGCCTCCCTGGTTTAGGCCATTCTCCTGCCTCAGCCTCCCAAGTACCTGGGACTACAGGCGCCCGCCACCTCGCCCGGCTAGTTTTTTGTATTTTTTTTAGTAGAGACGGGGTTTCACCGTGTTAGCCAGGATGGTCTTGATCTCCTGACCTCGTGATCCGCCCGTCTCAGCCTCCCAAAGTGCTGGGATTACAGGCTTGAGCCACCGCGCCCGGCCTAAACTGTGTTCTTATGCATTGATCTCTGTTTCTGCTTATACTGGTGCCACTGTCAGTATGATATTATGATATGTCTTTTTTTTTTTTTTTTGAGACAGAGTCTTACTCTGTCACCCAGGCTGGAGTGCAGTAGCATGATCTCAGCTCACTGCAACCTCTGCCTCCCAGGTTCAAGCCATTCTCCTGCCTCAGCCTCCCAAGTAGCTGGGATTATAGGTGCCCGCCACCTCGCCTGACTAATTTTTGTATTTTTAGTAGAGACGGGTTTTGGCCTGTTGGCCAGGCTGTTTTCTTGAGATGGAGTTTCACTCGGTTAGTCAGGCTGGAGTATAGTGGCAAAATCTTGACTCACTGGAACCTCCTCCTCCCAGGTTCAAGTCATTCTCCTGCCTTAGCCTCCCAAGTAGCTGGGATTAGAAGCACCTGTCACCATGCCTAGATCATTTTTGTATTTTTATTAGAAATGGAGTTTCACCATGTTGGTCAGGTTGGTCTCGAACTCCTGACCTCAGGTGATCTGCCCACCTCAGCCTCCCAAATGGGATTACAGGCGTGAGCCACTGCGCTTGGTCTTGTGATATGTCCTAATACCTGCCCAAGTTAGTCACATTTTTTGGGTTGTGTTCTTCTTTTTTTTTGAGATGGAGTCTCACTTTGTTGCCCAGGCTGGAATGCAGTGGCACGATCTCAGCTCACTGCAACCTCCGCCTCCTGGGTTCAAGCGATTCTCCTGCCTCAGCCTCTCGAGTAGCTGGGATTACAGGCACCCGCCACCACGCCCAGCTAATTTTTGTATTTTTAGTAAAGACAGAGTTTTGCCATGTTGGCCAGGCTGGTCGCAAACTCCTGACCTCAGGTGATCCACCTGCCTCGACCTCCCAAAGTGCTGGAATTACATGTAAGAGCCACTGTGCCCGGCCAGAACTTTATTCTTTCATAAAATTTTCAGTAAATTTGGGCTGGACGTGGTGGCTCATGCCGTAATTCCAGACCTTTGGGAGGCCAAGGTGGGAGGATGACTTGAGGCCAGGAGTTTGAGACCAACCTGCACAACATAGACCCCATCTAAAAAATGTAAAAAAATTAGCTGGGCACAGTGGGGAGTGCTAGTAGTCCTAAGTACTTGGGAAGTTGTGGTGGGGAGGATCACTTGGGCCTGGGAGATTGAGGCTGCAGTGAGCTTTGATTGCGCTGCCACTGCACTCCAGCCTAGGCAATAGAGTGAGATCCTGTCTTAACAAAACAAATTCCAGTACATTTATTGAATTTCTTTAAATAGTCTAACTAGATTTTTAATTGGAGTTGTGCTCAATTTATAGACCAATCTGGACAGACTTGCTTTCTTTATGTTATTGAGTGTTTCTATCCATGAACTTCTCATCTCTTTCAATTTTTATTTTTTTATTTTTTTTTGAGACAGTCTCACTATGTTGCCTATGCTGGAGTGCCATGGTGTGATCTTGGCTTACTGCAACCTCTGCCTCCTGGGTTCAAGTGATTCTCCTGCCTCAGCCTCCCAAGTAGCTGGAATTACAAGCACGTGCCACCATGCCCGGCTAATTTTTGTACTTTTAGTAGAGACAGGGTCTCACTGTCTTGACCAAACTGATCTTGAACTCCTGACCTCAAATGATCCACCAGCCTTGGCCTCCCATAGTGCTGGGAATACAGATGTGAGCCACCATACCCAGCCTCTCAATTTATTTGGGTACTTAAAAATATCCTACAATAATTCTAAAAAAATCAACTTTATTGAAGTATAATTTGCACACAATCCTATAAAATGCAGCCGTTTTTACAGTTAAGTTTTGACCGATGTATACACCCATCTACATGTATATATACCCATATAACTACTACAATAAAGAAATAGAACTTTTTTTTACCCAAAAAGCGCTCTTTTTGTCCATCCAAGTCATCCTCTGCCTTTATCCCAGGCAGTCATTGATTTGCCTCCCATCACTACAGATTAGATTTATCTTTTCTATGCTTTCATATAAATGGAGCTAGACATTACTGTCTATCTAGCTTCTTTTTGCTTAGTGTCATGTTTTAAGATTCATTCATGTTGTTGCATATATCAGTCCATTTTATTATTTAGTTTCATATAGTTTTCATGTGAACATATGTTTTTATCTTTCTTGAGTAAGGAGGGGAATTGATATGTCATATGGTAAGTATATCTTTATAGGAAGCTACCAAGATGTTTTCTAAAGTTGTAGTACTCTTACCAGCAGTGTGTGAGATTTTTAGTTGCTCCATATCCTCATGTTTCATATTGTCAGCCGTTTTAGTTTAGGTCATTCTCCTGGGTATGAGATCAGGGATTGTAGTAGCTCGTCTGTCAAATCTGGCATATCTGTTTTTGTTTTTTTCATCCCTATCCCCATGGACAGGAGGGAAACATCTATTTTTGTAAATAGTTTTATGTATTATCTATGGCTCGTTTACTTCTACAAAGCAGAGGTAAGTAGTTGCAACAGTGACGACATGGCCTGCAAACCCTAATATATTTCTGTCTCTTTATAGAAGACGTTTACTGACCTCTGGAATAGAGGTTTCTCATTGTGGTTTTACTTTGCATTTCCCCGATGACTAATGATGTTGAACATCTTTTAATGTGTTTATGGGCCAATTGTATATCTTCTTTTTGGAGGTGTCTGTTCTAATCTTTTGCTTATTTTTTATTTCATATATTTTTTATTCCTAGAACTTCTACTTGGTTTTTTATATTTTCTGTTTCTTAGATGAAATTGTCTATGTTTTCCCCATTGATCCTCATCATATTTTCCTTTACTTTATTGAGTATAGTTTTAATAGGTTTTTAAAATCCATGTCTGATAACATCTGGGTCTTCTTGGGGTTGACATCAGTTAACTGTCTTATCCCTTGTGATGAGACCACATTTTTCTGGTTCTTGGTATGTTGAGTAATTTAAGATTGTATACTGGACATTGTGAATGTTATGTTTTGGAGACTGGGTTATTTTATATTTATCCAAAGGCTATTGTTTTTGTTAGCAGGCAGTTAACTTGATTAGACCCATTCCAAACCATTATGCCTGTGGTGGGAAATGGCTTACCTCTCAGTTCACTTCTTGTTTTAGCTTTAAGCTGCTTCTAGTTTACTTGAGGCCAGGAGTTCAAGACCAGCCTGTGCAACATAGTTAGACTCATATCTCTAAAAAATATTTAAAAATTAGCTGGGCATGGTGGAGTGCATATGCATAGTTCAGAGATAAACTGTAGATTTAGGCTGTTAAAATACAGAATATAGAGGTTCCCTTCTGTGGTCCTCTCCTTTGTAGAGTCCCCCATCACTTTCCTGCATCGTCCCATGTTATCCTGGCCTTCTTTCCTGGTTCTTCTAGTTCCTCTGGCCAGAAAGATGTCAGTCTTTCAACTGAAGTTGTAGCTGGTCCTGTGCCTTTGTGATGGTGACCACATCCACATGTGGGCAAGGCTGCCAAAACTGGGATCTCAATCTACATGTATCGCTTACTCCCAGTTTGATTCTCTTCTAAAATGCATCTGTATTTCAGTCTCCAGAGCCCTCAGGTAGTTGTTTTTTTGTGTGTGTTTTATCCACAGAGCCTCCTTTTAGGAGGATTGATATATTGGGCTCTTACTCATTCATATTTTTTGGTCCATTTTAAAATTGCAGTTTGGTTATTTTTGAGTTGCAAGTGTGCCGTATTTATCTTGAGTAGAAGTATTTGTCAGATAAAAGTAGGATGAATGGTTTCTTCCAGTATGTGGCTTGCCTTTTAATTTCATTCATGTTTTTGAAGAGTAGATGTTTTGATTTTGATGAAGTTTAATTGATCATTTTTATTTTTATGGTTGTGCTTTCGATGTCTTATTTTTTATTTTTATTATTTGAATGGCCAGTTACTAGATTGATGTCTTATCTAAGAAATCTTTGCCTAAGTTTGCAAAGATTTTCTATGTTTTATTTTAGAAGTGTTATAGGTTAGCTCTGTGTAGTGGATTTAGAGTTACTTTTTACATATAAACTGAAGGTGAGAGTCAAAATTAAGTTTTTGGTTATGTAGTAGTCAGTTGGTGAAAGACTATCCCATCCTTACTCTGACACCCTTGTCAGAATTCACTTGACTGTATATTGTACAACTTTAGTTTTAGACTCTGTTCTGCTCCATTGATCTGTATGTCTATCCTTACACCCAATACCATGCACTTGATTATTAATGTTTTATACTGTGTTAAAAACTTCCAACTTTGTTCTTTTTCAAAATTCTTTTGGTTATCTTAGGTCTTTTGCATTCTAGAATAATGTTTTACAGTCTGCTCAGTCCTTATGGTTTTTGTTTCTTTCATGAATGAGTGCTTGATTTCAAAGCAAAGCAAAATTTTATTGATTTTTCTGATGTTTTATGATCAAAGTTTTTCAGCATACCTAGAAGTTTGCTGCCTTTTTAAATGTCATATCTTTGAAAATACTTTGCTAACTTTGATTTGGTAATATTTTATATAAAATATACATAAAATATTTTGTAGGGTTAAATATGTGTGTATTTTTAAATCTCACAAAATATTATACTCTCAATCTTTGTTTAGATTTGCCTATGTATTTGTTGCTTTGTGTCAGAAGGTGTTTTTATTTCGCCCTCATTCTTTTTTTTTTGAGACGGAGTCTCGCTTTGTCACCCAGGCTGGAGTGCAGTGGTACAATCTTGGCTCATTGCAACCTCCGCCTTCCAGATTCAAGTACTTTTTGTGCCTCAGCCTCCCAAATCCTGGGATTACAAGCATGTGCCACCATGCCTGGCTAATTTTTGTATTTTTAGTAGAGATGGGGTTTTGCTATGTTGGTCAGCCCGGTCTTGAACTCCTGGCCTCAAGTGATCTGCCCACCTCAGCCTCCCAAAGTTCTGGGATTATAGACATGAGCCACCATGCCTGGCCTTCACCCTCATTCTTGAAAGACATATTTGCTGAGTACAGGATTGTATGTTGGTAGTTATTTTTGTGTTGAAGATACCATTCCATGTCTTCTGATTAAATTATTGCTGTCAAAATTAACTATCAGTCTTATTGTCCTTCTTTTGAAGGTAGTTTATCTTTCCTCTTGGGCTACTTTTAAGTTTTTCTCCTTGTGTTTTTCCATTTGCACCATAATGTGTCTTTGTGTGGATTTCCTTTATGTATCCTGCTTGGGATTTGTTGGGCTTTTTGAATCTTTGACTTGGTATATTTCATTGGCTCTGTAAAATTCTCAGCTATCATCTCTAGGTATTTCCTTTGCTTCATTCTTCTCTTGTTTTGGGATTCTGATTAAATAGATATTAAACCTCACTGTATCCTCTATGTCTGTTATGTTTTCTTTGTTGTTTTTCGTTTTTTTGTCTCTCCATGCTGCTTTGTGGATAATTTCTTTTGCTCAGTCTTCTAGTTCACTTATTCTCTCTTATTTGTATCTAACCTCCAGCTGCCTTAGTCCATTCAGGCTACTTTAACAAAATACAGTCAGTCCTCCATATCTGCAGGTTCTGCATATGTGGATTCAATCAACTGTAGATGAGGAACCCGTGGATACGGAGGGTCGACTGTATTACACCATTTGATGTCAGGGACATTTTATATAATTCCTGGGAATTTGGCATGTGTGTGGGGGTGGGAGGGTGGGGTGTCCTTGAACCAATCCCCTGCAGGTACTAAGGGATGAACTGTACCTTAGACTGAGTAATTTGTAAATAATAAAAATTTATTTCTCACGGTTCTATAGGCTGGACATTTCAAGATCAAGGTGCCAGCAGATTCAGTGTCTGGTGAGGGTTGCTTTCTCTGTTTCAAAGATGGCTGCTTTTTGCTGTGTCCTCACATGGCAGAAGGAGTAAACATGGTCTCTCATACCCTTTTATAAGGGCATTCTGATCCTATTCATGAGGGTAGTGCTCTCAAGACCTAATCATCTCCTAAAGTCCTCGCTTCTTAATACTACCACACTGGTGATTAAGTTTCAACATATTAATTTTGGAGGGAGACATTCAGACCATTGCACTGTTCTTAAATTATGAGTTGAGCTTTAAATTTTAATTATTTTTAGTTTAGTAATTGTGCTTGATCTTTTTCAGATCTCTGTTTTTTCCAGGATCCTTTTTCCTACAAGTTTTAAAAAACTTTTGTTCCTTTAAATGTAATAAGCATCGTATTATAAAATTTGTGACTGATCATTCTAAGATTTAAAGTCTCAGATCTTTTATTTCTCCTGATTGTGGCTCATGGTGTCTTATTTTCTGTTTGTTTGGCTATAATGGAGGCCCCAAATGAAGGCTTCTGCTACTAAAGAGGATTTGTGTTTGCTTCAGTCAAAGAAAGAGAGAGTTGAATTAATTCTTTCAGCCTTCACTTTTGCCTTGGTAATTCCTTACGCCTTTTCAGCCATTTCATACTCTAAGATTTTAAAAAGTATTTTTTCTAGCTATTTTAGTTTTCTTAATGGGAGGGTTAGTGTGAATAATCTATTACTATAAATTGAAAATCTTATCAAGTTTTACTAGGTTTTAATTTAATTCAGCTTTGCTTTCTTTTAGATTCGTTCAGCTTATTTTGAGTTAGTTTCTGCATTGTGCCAGCGCATTCCACAGCTGATGAAAGAGGAAGCATCCAAAGTGAGCCCATCGGTTCTACTTAGCATTGATGACAGTGACCCAATTGTCTGCCCAGCTCTCTGGGAAGCTGTACTCTATACACTTACAACTATTGAGGTATGTAAGAGAGGCACATTTAGTACACTGAGGAATACTTACTTGTCTTTTAGTTGCATTTTAGAACCCTTGGGTATCATATGACCGAGAACCTATGAGATAAGAATATGTAAAACTTATTGGGAAAATGCTTTCTTGGAAATAAAATAATCTAAACTTGGCATAAATCTTAAAGTGACTAAAAATGGCATAGAGTTTTTATTTTATTTTGTTTAGCCAGTATTATTTCTTTAAACCTTATGTGGCCTAGTGCAGTCACCATATCTGAATTTTATATTTAGAATGAAATATAATTAAGATTGAAATATAATTGTCCCTTTTAGAAAGCAGCTTATATAGAAATAGAAGTTAAATAATTGTTTCTAATCAATACTGTCTTGTATGCTTGTCAAATATATGATCATGATATGTAATACATTTATAATTTCAGTTTTAGGTTTTAATGGTGGTGAGAGATTTTAGCTTTTTTTAGGTAAAATACTGGGTTTTTCTTTTTGAGAGCCTGTATGTTTTTTCTTTTAATTGAGAAAAGTATGTTTATAATGTCTAATTACTACTATAATCTTTTCTTTGGTTAGGACTGTTGGCTTCATGTAAATGCAAAAAAGAGTGTGTTTCCCAAGCTATCAACTGTGATTCGTGAAGGTGGTCGGGGTCTAGCTACTGTCATATATCCTTACCTTCTGCCATTCATCAGCAAGCTCCCTCAGTCCATCACAAATCCACAGTTGGATTTTTTCAAAAATTTCCTCACGTCTCTCGTTGCTGGGTAAGAAATTTAAATTTTTGATTTTTAAAACAGATTTTCCTGGTTTTGTATTCATTATTTTCTTTCTTAAATTTCTCCAAGTTGTTTTACTATTCATTAAATACTTTTAAAGTTTTCAGAGAATTACAGTTGGTATTTTTTCTTGAGTACGTTCAAGACTGCAGTAGTAGCACACAGCAGAAAGTTATATGGTAAAGCTCCTAGTTAGAAATAGGTCAACTAGGCTATTTTTCAAATTAGCCATTCTTTTAACAGCAGAATGTGCTAACCAACTGCACCATGGAGACATGTAGCCATTTTTTATTTTTTATATTGATAAATACAAATGCCTAAATGCAGAAAATTAGCCAGTGAAATTTTTAAAACTTCCACAAATTTAACTACTATAGATGTTTAAATTCACACCTAAAAAAACCATTTCAGTACATTTGTTGAACTTAGAAGATACATGATTTTATTAATGATTACAAATTTTTTTTCTACACTATTATCTTTATTTGGTTAATAAGTTATCTTGAATTTGCAGGTGGATTGTTTCTTTGAATAGAAAATTAATATCTCGGCTGGGCGTGGTGCTAGCACAAGCCGAAGTGGGAGGAGGAGGATTGCTTGAGGCCAGGAATTCACGACCAGTCTGGTCAAGATAGTAAGACCCTATTTCTAAAAAAAAAAAAAGAAGTAAAAGGAAATATTCTCTTATTTTTTACTGATAATTTTTTGCAAAACTTTTTCAAAGTTTTTATTTTATTTTATTTTATTTTTTTTTGAGATGGAGTCTCGCTCTGTCGCCCAGGCTGGAGTGCAGTGGCCGGATCTCAGCTCACTGCAAGCTCTGCCTCCCGGGTTTGTGCCATTCTCCTGCCTCAGCCTCCCGAGTAGCTGGGACCACAGGCGTCTGCCACCTCGCCCGGCTAGTTTTTTGTATTTTTTAGTAGAGACGGGGTTTCACCATGTTAGCCAGGATGGTCTCGATCTTCTGACCTCGTGATCCGCCCGTCTCGGCCTCCCAAAGTGCTGGGATTACAGGCTTGAGCCACCGCACCCGGCCCAAAGTTTTTTAAGTTCATATTCTCATTGGGCTATATGTATTTTCATTGGTATTTAATTTGTAGTTTAAGAAACTGCTTTAAAAAATGTTTCTTCTGTCATGATGCCTTTTTGAGGTCTTTATTTTGATAATTCTGAGTTCTTATTTCTCCTTCACGAAAGAGTAATCCAGTTATTAATTATTTCTTAGGCTGTCAACAGAGAGAACTAAAACCAGCTCTTCAGAGTCCTTGGCAGTAATATCTGCTTTTTTTGAATGCTTACGTTTTATAATGCAGCAAAACTTAGGTGAGGAAGAAATTGAACAGATGCTCATCAATGATCAGGTATCTAGTAAAAGTCGTCAGTGTCTTTGCATACTGATTATATAGGATCAACCTCATTGTGTCTTGTTGCCATTTTCAGTAATAAGCCTTCTTTGTAAAAATTTTATTTTTATAATTTACCAATTGAGTAATGTGTATTTCTGACCAGAGAAGTTAAAATTCCATACTCTCAGTTGCTAGCATAGTATAATACCTAAGAAACTAATCAGTGTCTGGATGCAGAAACCATGTGTTTTTTTTTTTTTTGAGATGGAGTTTAGCTCTTTGTTGCCCAGGCTGGAGTACAGTGGCATGATCTCGGCTCACTGCAACCTCTGCCTCCTGGGTTTAAGCGATTCTCCTGCTCCAGCCTCCCAAGTAGCTGGGATTACAGGTACCCGCCACCACACCCAGCTAATTTTTGTATTTTTAGTAGAGACGGCATTTCATTATGTTAGTCAGACTGGTCGAGAACTACTGACCTCAGGTGATCCACCCGCCTCGGCCTCACAAAGTGCTGGAATTACAGGTGTGAGCCACTGTGCCCAGCCTGTAAAAATCCTGTTTTAGAAAGATGTAATGCAGCCTGGGTGTCGTGGATCATGCCTGTAATCCCAGCACTTCGGGAGGCCAAGGTGGGTGGATCACCTGAGGTTGGGGCTTCAAGACCAGCCTGACCAACATGGAGAAACCCCATCTCTACTAAAAATACAAAATTAGCCAGGTGTGGTGGTGCATGCCTGTAATCCCAGCTACTCAGGAGGTTGGATAATTGCTTGAACCTGGGAGGCGGAGGTTGCAGTGAGCCAAAATTGTGCCATTGCACTCTAGTCTGGGCAACAAGCGAAACTCCATCTCAAAAAAAAAAAAGATGTAATGCAAAGCAGAATTTTGAAGATGCTATTTATGATCTTTTGTAGTAAGTTTACATAAATCATGAAGCAATCTTCTTGTTAATTCTAAAATACTCAAATTATGCTTTGTGAAAGTTTGGCTTGGTTTTTAGAACCAGAGATGAGAGAAGGTTATGGAATATGGTTCTTTACAGTAGGAGATTAATGAGATTATAGAAGCCCAGATCCTAGGATTTCTCTAACTACCCTTATTTTTGTAATTTAGGAAATAGGATACCACACTCTGTGGGTTCTAGGTATCTTTCATATTGGCTTATAGTCTCACATCTTAGATTTGCCTGTAGTTAAGGCAGAAAAGCAAAACACTTAAGTCCAGAAGATGCAAAGAAAACTAGATTGTTAATGACCAAGAATCCCAGTCAGTTTTATCATGAAAAAGGAATAATTGAGGTGAAATCATTCAGCTCTTTTATGATATGAAAGACATCTTCAGGTTAACTTTTTCAGAGTTCTAGGGGAAAATTTATGTTTTTCAGTTATTAAATATGAAATTTTATAGTGTTTTACAAATACTTTGTTTAAATTTTATTTCTCTTGAAAATTGAACTTCTCTATTTTTTACCTTCTATGAGTGGAAAAAACACAGTTTTTCCTCTACTCTCACACCATAGTAATCAACACAGAAGACTTCTGTGACCAAATATGTGGGGATTTCTCCCCACCCAGCAAGCAGTCAGTTCTGCAGCAGACACCAGCTGTGTGTCCTTCAATTCAATTCTGACTATCTACCTGGAGATAGTGTCAGATCTCACTGGCTTAGGACTCAGTCCCACAAGACCGCTCCCCACTTCTGATGTCAATCGCAAGCCCCGGGCTGTTTTACGTGAGCTTCTGACCAACCAGCTATACATCTTAATTGGGGATCCCATGACCGCCTCCTGGGGTTTGCTTAATTTGCTAGACTGGCTCACAGAACTCAGAGAAACAATTTACCAGTTCATTATAAATGATATTACAAAGGATATGGATGAAGAAATGCACAGGGTGAGATACGGGAAGGGGCGAAGAACTTCCACACCCTCCCTGGGTGCGCTACCCTTCAGGAACCTCTACAAGTTCAGCTATCTGGAAGCTCCCTGAATGCTGTCTTTCTTGCGTTTTTATGGAGGCTTCATTACTAGACATGAATGATTAAGTAATTGCCACTGGTGATCAGCTTAACCTTTAGCTGCCCTTGTATCCCTGGAGGTTGGGGAGGTATTGAAAGTTCTAGTCCTTTAATCCTGCCTTGGTCTTTCTGGTGATCAACCCCCATCCTGCTATATAGGTGCTGCCAGCCATCAGTCAACCCATTAGCTTACAAAGTGATATCACTTTGGAGATTCCAAGGATTTTAGAGTTGTATGTCAGGAGATGGGGTTGAAGACCAAATATATATTTTATGATATTATACCTTTTCTTTCAGTTGATCCCTTTTATTGATGCAGTTCTCAAAGACCCAGGGTTGCAACATGGGCAGCTATTTAACCATTTAGCGGAAACTCTAAGTTCCTGGGAAGCCAAAGCAGACACGGAAAAAGATGAAAAAACAGCTCACAACTTGGAGAACGTACTGATACATTTCTGGGAAAGACTGTCAGAGATTTGTGTCGCGAAAATCAATGAGCCAGAAGCTGATGTTGAGTCCGTTTTGGGTGTATCTAACCTATTACAGGTGCTTCAGAAGCCGAATAGCTCATTGAAGTCAAATAAAAAAAAAAATGGTAAGGTTAGATTTGCTGATGAGATACCTGAAAGCAATAAGGAGAATGAAAAATGTGTATCTTCAGAAGGAGAGAACACTGAAGGCTGGGAATTAACAACTGAACCTTCTCTCACTCATAATTCTTCAGGCTTTTTGTCTCCGCTAAGGAAAAAACCTTTGGAAGACTTAGTCTGTAAACTCGCAGATATAAGTATTAATTATGTCAATGAACAAAAGTCAGAGCAACATCTAAGGTTTCTTTCTACTCTGCTTGACTCCTTTTCTTCAAGCCGAGTATTTACAATGCTACTTGGTGATGAAAACCAGAGTATTGTCCAAGCCAAACCTCTTGAAATAGCCAAGCTTGCACAAAAAAATCCTGCGGTGCAGTTTTTATACCAGAAACTGATAGGCTGGCTAAATGAAGATCAAAGGAAGGATTTTGGTTTCCTGGTGGACATTTTGTACAGTGCTCTCCGGTGCTGTGACAATGATATGGAAAGAAAAAAAGTCTTGGATGATCTAACCAAGGTATTCCTGTTGTATATCTTTTCAAACTATTTTAATAATAGATGAGTAGAATGAGCCTGCGTATTGTTTTCTGGTTGTTTCTTCACTGTGAGTGTCAATTTTAGGACAAGCAGTATATTCTTGATCATGATTTGGGAAATATCTAAGGCTGCTGGGTAGATGTTCAGCAGTATGAGGATGACAAATACTTGTAATTAAAAGGTGAATTCTTTTAATCTATACATTTAAAAGGGTGGATAAGAACATTTTAGTTTTGTATTGGTTTCATGGGTACTTCATTTACTTTTTAAAAGTTTTAGCTGGGCATGTTGGTGCATGCCTGTAGTCCCAGCTACTCAGGAGGTTGAGGTGAGACAATTGGCTTGAGCCCAGGAGTTCTAGACTAGCCTGGGCAAAAGAGCAAAACCCCATCTCAAACAAAAAGTTGTTCTAGCAGATTGTTTCTAACTTTTTTTCTTTTTTCAGGTGGACCTGAAATGGAATTCTCTTCTTAAGATTATTGAAAAGGTATCTTAGGGATTTTTTTTTTTTGTACTCATGGGAATAGAAATATTATAACCATAGTCCTATTCACACAATAAATATGGTCAGATAGTCAGGTTCTGTGTTAGAGAACTTCCTCGTTATTGTAACTTTCTTCCTATAATGTGGGAAGATATGTGTTCTTTTCCTTTCCTGTAGTATTATTTTTCTGGTTAGTAATACTAGGGAAAAATGAACAGGCTCTGGAAAATCCAGTGTTTCTTTCCTAGAAGGTAACAAAGGCAGATTTAAACATTTTATTATCTTTTAATTAAAGCTACAACTTTCTGCTCTTATCCTAGTTACTTTTTCTACTGTAGAAATGGATTGGTGGTTCTAGCTTTGGCTAGAACACATGAGAAAATTAAGTTTTCTCTAGTCTGGAACACTATGTAGGTAAATAAAAATCTTCCAGTCTTTGTATGATTGCCACTAAGAAAATTAGTGGTAAGAATAATGAAAATAAATGAAGGAACACAAACCATTTACAGGTTTTCAAAATGGCTTAAGTATTCTTTCCTAATGAGGATGTAAATGTTATAACTAATACTTTTCCAACTGTAGAGATGTTATGACTAGCTACCTAAAATTCGTACTCCTTTTTAAAGCATTTTCAAATTATTTTTCTGTTTTCATAGCTAACTCCAATTTGCAAGTTTTTTTCTATTTTTTAAATTGTAGTAAAAAAACACATAGCTTGAAATTTACCACGTTAACCATTTCTAAATGTACAGTTCAGTAGCATCACGTATATTTATATTGTTGTGCAGTTTCCATAACTTAATTCGTCTTACAAAACTGAAACCCTGTATCCATTAAACAGTAACTCCCCATTTTCCCCATGGTTTTATTTTTACAAAATAAATACAGAATATTTATTATTTTTCAATGAGGAATATGACTTATCAGGCACACTATTTGCCTTAGTTTATCTAGTGCCTTCTTTCCCTGTAGCCAAGTTACATGAAGAGCTAAATTATCAGAAAGCTCCTTGATAAGCCTTGAATCAGAGCAGGGGGTGTAAATAATTTGATAAGAGTAGACTAATGTATCCATTTCCAACTTAGGAATGTACCTGCCATGAAGTGCAAATACTCACATCTGTGTGGAAGAATATCCTCTTCCTGAGCAGTGATTGGAAGTTCCTAGCCAGTGTTTGCTGCCTGCGCTTCCATGACTCACTAGCCTCCTCATCTCCTTACAGCTAGGCAGCTTTCATTAGATATGTTCATACTGGCATATCTCAGAGACATCGTAAGTTCAGTTCCAGACCACAGCAATAAAGCAAGTTACACAAATATTTTGGATTGCCAGTGCATATAAAAGTTATGTGTACACTATAGTCTATTAGGTGTGCAGTAACATTATATCTGAAAGCCAATGTACATATCTTAATTTAAAATTACTTTATTGCTAAACAGTGCTAATGATCATCTAAGCCTTCAGCGAGTTGTAATCATTTTGCTGATGGAGAGTCTTGCCTCGATGTTCATGGCTGCTGACTGACCAGGGTGGTGGTATCTGAAGGCTGGAGTGGCTGTGGCAATTTCTTAAAATAAGGACAACAGTGCAGTTTACTGCATTGATTGACTCTTCGTTTCATGAAAGATTTCTCTGAAGCATATGATGCTGTTTGATAGCATTTTACCCAAAGAAGAACTTCTTTCAGAATTGGAGTCAATCCTTTCAAACCCTGCCACTGCTGTATTATCTAAGTTTATGTAATATTCTAAGTCCTTTGTGGTCATGTCAACGATGTTCATGCCTTTTCACCAGGAGTAGATTCCACGTCAAGAAACCACTTTCTTATCTGTAAGAAGGAACTCCTCATCCATCCACATTTTATTATGAGATTATAGCATTTCAGTCACACCTTCAGGCTTCATGTTTCATTCTAGTTCTTTGCCTCTTTCCTCCACATCTGCAGTTACTTCCTAAAGTCTTGAACCTCCCATAGTCATCCATGAGGGTTGGAATCAACTTCTCAACTCCTATTAATGTTGCTCTTTTAGCCTTTCCCATGGTTCATGAATGTCTTAATGACATCTAAAATGGTGAGTTTTTTCCAGAAGGTTTTTAGTGGACTTTGCCCAGATCCATCAGAGGAATCACTGTCTATGGCTGCTATAGCTTAATGAAATGTATTTCTTATTAATAAGACTTGAAAGTTAAAATTACTCTTTGATGCATGGGCTGCAGAATGGATGTTGTGTTAGCAGGAGTGAAAACAACATTAATTTCCTTGTACATTTCCATCAGAGGTCTTGGGTTAACCAGGTGCATTGTCAATGAGCAGTAATAGTTTGAAAGGATTTTTTTTTTCTTTTTTTCCTTCATTTTTCCCCACAGTGGGCTTAAGATATTCAATCAACCACACTATAAACATGTGCTGTAATTTAGTCCTTGTTATTCCACTTATAGAGCACAGGCAAAGTAGATTTAGCATAAGCTTAAGAGCCTTAGGATTTTTAAAATGAGAAGTGAGCATTGGCTTCAACTTAAAGTTACCAGCTGTATTAGCCCCTAACAAGAGTCAGCCTATTCTTTGAAACTTGGAAGCCAGGCATTGACTTTTTGCTAGCTATGAGAGTCCTAGATGGCATGTTCTTCTAATATGTGACTGTTTTACCTCCACTGAAAATCTGTTAAGTGTAGCCACCTTCATTACTGATCTTGGCTAGATCTTCCGTATAACATGCTGCAGCTTCTACATCAGCACTTGCTGCTTCACCTTGTACTTTTGTATTGTGGAGATGGTTTCTTCCTTTAAACCTCATGAACCACCCTTAGCTAGCATCAGACTTTTCTTTTGCAGCTTTCTCACCTCTCAGCCTTCATAGAATTAAAGAGAATTAGGGCCTTGCTCTGGATTAGGTTTTGGCTTAAGAGAATGTTGTGGCTTGTTTGATCTTCTGTCTGGACCACTAAAACTTTGTCCATATCAGCAGTAAGTCTGTGTGACTTTCTGTTACTCTTGGGCTCACAGGAGTGGCACTTTTAATTTCCTTCAATAACTTTTCCTTTGCATTCACAACTTGGCTGTTTGGCACAAGAGGCCAGCTTTCCACCTCTCTTGGCTTGCAACGTGCCGTCCTTGCTAAGCTTCATCATTTCCAGCTTTTGATTTCAAGTGAGAGATGTGTGGCTCTTCTTTCCACTTGAACATTTAGAGGCCATTGTAGTGTTATTAATTGGCCCAATTTCAGCATTGTCGTGTCTAAGGGAATAGGGAGGCCCAAGGACAGAGAAGAGAGACTAGGGAACGGTCAGTCAGTGGGGCAGTCAGAACACACACACAATATTTGTTAATTAAGTTTGCCCTCTTACATGGCAGTGGTTTGTGGCACCCCTAAACATTACAATCGTAACATCAGAAGTCACTGATTGCAGATCACTGTAACAAATATAATGAAAAGTTTGAAATATTGTGCGAATTACCAAAATATGACACAGAGACACAAAATGAGCATATATTGTTGTTAAATGGTGCTAATAAACTTGCTCAATGCAGGGTTGCCACAAATCTTCCAGTTTTAAAATTGCAGCATTTACAAAACACAATAAATATAAGCCCAATAAAACGAGGTATGCCTATACATTGTGTTGAACTTTTTATCTTGCTAACTTGAGAGGCATTTTATTCAGAAGTTTATTTTGTTTGCCAGGATTCTGCAGAATAGATTGGTTTTACTTGGCAAACTACACTGGGAAAGCAGGTATCACAGCCATCTAAATTCTAAAGTAGTTTTTCTTGTTTTATGGAACCTTAATACTTTATGAGCAGAGTCTTAAAATCATCTTTTTTGAGACAGAGTCTTGCTCTGTTGCCCAGCAGGCTGGAGTACAATTGCATGGTCTCGGCTCACTGCAGCCTCTGCCTCCCAGGTTCAAGCGATTCTCCTGCCTCAGCCTCCCGAGTAGCTGGGATTATAGGCACCTGCCACCATGCCCAGCTAATTTTTGAATTTTTAGTAGAGACAAGATTTCACCGTGTTGGTTGCTCAGGCTGGTCTTAAAGTCATCTTTTAAAAAAACAATCAATTAAAAAACAGATTTGAGTTTTGGAACCATAAAAGGACCTTAGAGATTTTCTTAGTTAATCTTTCCAACTTTCAAATTAGGAGATAGGCCCACGTTGATTAAAAGATTTGTCCAAGGTTGTAGGCTAGTTAGTGATAAAGCTTGGACTAAAATATAAGCTCTGGTTACCTACAATTTTTAAATAAAAGGATCAGGTTTTCCAAGCACTACCCAATCTGCACTTGGATTTTTTTTTTTTTTCTTCCAGATTGCTTTGAAATGAACCAAGTTGCAAATTCCTTTCTTCTCAGCCCTTAAAGCAAAAGCAGCTCTGGGAACATGGATCAGCATGCTTTAGGGGTGGATTTACACTTTTTTTTTTCTTGCTTCCCCACCTCATGAAAATAAACAAGTTGCTGTCAGATATCTGGCCGTAGTAACTCTATCAGAGAATTTGGGGAAATAAATCCCATTGTTCATATTGAAGTTATTTACCATTATTATACATTAATTGTTCTTTAATTTTAGCAAAATTAATGAACAAAAATTTATAGAGCATTTATAAATCTATCTTCAAAGTTTATTCATTATTCATTGAACATATCTACAGTGTTGATAGCAGGTATCAAAGAAGTTTAAGACAGTCTCTACTCTCAAGGAACTTACAATCTCATTGGAAAGACAAGATACACACAGACGAAACATTTAAATAATTATACAATCCAGTAAGTGCTTTAGAAATTCAGAGAAAAGCAGTGATCATTGTGGGCTGGAGTGGATGGGGAGACTCCATAAAGTAGGTGGGATTTGTACTGATTTTCAAAGAATGGATGGGATTTTAAGTAAAAAAAAAAGTGTGTGGGGGGGGAATATTTATGGCTGGGAAGGTAGCATGAGCAAAGCATGGAAGTGGACATCATCCAGGCCTAGTGGGGAACAGGAAGGATACCATTCTTCCTAGAACTTCAGGAGGAGGAGGAGGGGGGATAGAATTGGAGCCATCATAACGAAGGGAGAGTAATATGGTACAAGTAATATTTTGGACAAAGAGTATTTGATCTTGCTGTTAATCTTTGCTTTGATTTTATGGTTTTAGGCATGTTCTAGTTCAGATAAACATGCTTTAGTAACTCCTTGGCTAAAAGGCGATATCCTTGGTGAGAAATTGGTCAACTTGGCAGATTGTCTTTGTAATAAGGACTTGGAATCCAGGGTATCTTCAGAATCTTACTTCTCAGAAAGATGGACTCTTCTAAGCTTGGTATTATCCCAACATGTTAAAAATGGTAGGACTTTTGTTTTCTAATAGGGGATAATCCATTTCAGCTTTGTGGGGGATTCCATGGGGCTCAGCTTACATGTTATTGGTTGAAAATAACAGGACTTACTCATTCAAAAAAGTTTTTTTTTTCTTTCTTTTTTTTTTTTTTTGAGACTGAGTCTCCCTTTGTCATCTAGGCTGGAGTGCAGTGGTGTGATCTTGGCTTACAACATCTGGGTTCAAGTGATTCTTGTGCCTCAGCTTCCCAAGTAGTTGGGACTACAGGTGCATGCCACCATACCTGGCTAAATTTTGTATTTTTAGTAGAGACGGGGTTTTGCTGTGTTGACCAGGCTGGTCTCGAACTCCTGACCTCAGGTGATCTGCCTGCCTCAGCCTCCCAAAGTGCTGGGATTACAGGCGTGAGCTGCTGCACCCAGCTCATTTACGTATCTTAATATTGTAAGCACCCTAATTGTTTATTAATCTTCATACCATGACTTGGAAGATATTTAATATTTTTAGTTCTGTATCATAAAGGTTTTTTTTTTTTTTTTAAACTCACATAGGCTGGGCGTGGTGGCTCAAGCCTGTAATCCCAGCACTTTGGGAGGCCGAGATGGGCGGATCACGAAGTCAGGAGATCGAGACCATCCTGGCTAACACGGTGAAACCCCGTCTCTACTAAAAAATACCAAAAACTAGCCAGGCGAGGTGGCGGGCGCCTGTAGTCCCAGCTATTCAGGAGGCTGAGGCAGGAGAATAGCGTAAACCCGGGAGGCGGAGGTTGCAGTGAGCTGAGATCTGGTCACTGCACTCCAGCCTGGGCGACAGAGCGAGACTCTGTCTCAAAAAAAAAAAAAAAAAACCTCATATAAAGTTGACTCATGACTTAAAGAGTTTTCAGTGTAGCAAAGTTGCTTACCCTGTGTAAACTGTTTCTGTTTTCTACTTAATTTAAAACTGCCTTTTTTATCTGAGGGCCTTTATGTGTGAGAGAATGTGTTGATTTGTTGATAAATTTTGTCTAATACATAAACACCATTTTAAAATCCAGGAAAGACCCATAGAATTATTAATCCAAAGTAAGATATTTAAAAATACACGTTAATTTTTTTTTTTTTTGTCTGATTGAACCTTTTTTCTCTAGGTTACTTGATTGGAGATGTATACGTTGAAAGAATTATTATTAAACTTCATGAAACTTTATTCAAAACAAAGGAATCATCAGAAGCTGAAAATAGTGACTCATCAGTGTCTTTTATCTGTGATGTGGCCTATAACTATTTCAGCTCAGCGAAAGGATGCTTGCTAATGCCATCATCTGAAGATTTATTATTAACTCTCTTTCAGTTATGTGCTCAGAGCAAAGAAAAAACACATTTGCCAGGTAATAGCCTACTGCTCAAATGTTTTGTTGGGAATCTCCGGCTCTGACCTTCATAGTGAGTGTAAGTGCCCAGGTTTTATTAATTGAATCATAATGTGTTTGAAAGTTGAAAGCATTTTGAGTAAAGGGCTACATGTCTCCAGTCTTAAACACTTTCAGCTTTAGAAACCAAGTTAAAGATGTAGTAGATATTATTTCTAAAGATCTCATTTGATATTCAAAGAAATTTGGAATGAGCCATAATTGATTAGGTAGAGTCTTAGTCCATTCAGCAATTCTGGCATGTTCCTTTTAAGGACTATATTCTTGCCTTATATGCTAATTCAGACTTATTTGTGAAAGGAACATACAACAATACCATCTACAGAGAGCTCTCCTCCAACCCTTCATTGTTTCTTTTTTTCTTTCCTTCTTCCTTCCTCTTTCTCTCTCTCTTTTTTTCTGCCCATCATTGTCTGCCAACCCTGTCTTAAATACTAACTTCTGTATTTGGAAAAGGTGTAATAATTTTTTTTTAAATGTCTCCAAAATGACAATTCTTGTAAATAAGTTCAAGCATAAAAAATGTAACTTTAAATATCTTACCATTTTACATTTATATGATACAAGCTAGCTTGTATGATTGCATGTTTATGACACAGTTGCTTTGTTTGGCAATTGAATTTTGAATGGCAATTTAAAATTTTTCTTTTTAAAATGATATTTAAAAAAATCTCAGATCTGTAGAGTTGTTTCAAACATTTCGTGCTGATTAGAGTTAATTCAGTGAGATTACAAATTCCTGTTGACATCTTGATTTTAGATTTTCTTATCTGTAAACTGAAAAATACTTGGCTCTCCGGTGTAAATTTATTGGTTCATCAAACTGACAGTTCATATAAAGACAGTACCTTCCTACATTTGTCTGCTATGTGGCTAAAGAACCAAGTTCAGGCTTCATCTTTGGATATCAACAGGTAACCTTTTTTGAACTTGGTTTCAGTGTCTTTTTTATATTTGGTCAGTGTCCTTAAATAAGATTCCATGATCAGTGTGAATGCCTATGAAAAATGACTTGTAGGGCTTGCACCTATAATCCCAGCTACTCAGTAGGCTGAGGTGGGAGGATCAGTTGAGCCCTCCAGGAGTTCGAGACCAGCCTGAGCAACATAGTGAGATGCCATCTCTTAAAAAAAAGAAAAA
This sequence comes from Piliocolobus tephrosceles, assembly GCF_002776525.5. Taxonomy (NCBI): domain Eukaryota; kingdom Metazoa; phylum Chordata; class Mammalia; order Primates; family Cercopithecidae; genus Piliocolobus; species Piliocolobus tephrosceles. The sequence continues at coordinate 50,321,963 of NC_045452.1, forward strand.
TGAAAAATGACTTGTTAGGTAACAAATCTATGGGACTCTAAGAAAAGATCCAAACAAATTTTTCCAAAACCATTTTGTTTCAATGACCATCCATTTAAACTGCCAATTAATTGAAGGATAATTTACTATAACATACCTGTTGGACTCATAACTTATAGACAGTAAAGTGATGGTAATACAGTCCTTTGTCATAGGCTGGTGTGCACTGTAGCTTCTCATGGTCACCACATGTACTGATTGTCCTTGGTTATTTATTTTTGGGGGACAGGTAGGTACTGTTTTAAGGTGTTGAATTGCAAGTATATTTTACATCTCATACCTACATCCATATAATAAAGGAGAAGAGAGAATGCATTTAGAGGATATTGGGGTTAGGTAAAATAATGCTGAATTTCATAAGGTAGCTATATTTCTGAAATACCTGGTCTGAAATAGGTCAGGTCCTCTTCATTCTGAGATAGATAGGAAGCAACACTGGATTTCAGATGATAAATATTGGATTACCTCCCCAGTTTGACTGTGTTATGTTGGTGTGTTGTCGGTGGGGAAGCATCACTTACCTCTTTTTATTTTCATCATTTCTTTTTGTTCAGGTAAGCTATTATAGGGTATTTAATATGTACTGGGGTATTCAAACTAGTCATAGCATAACTACAACAGTTAAGTTTTTTGCATTATTTTTAGTCTCCAAGTCCTCTTGTCTGCTGTTGATGATTTGCTAAATACACTTCTAGAGAGTGAAGATTCTTATCTTCTGGGAGTTTATATTGGAAGTGTAATGCCGAATGACAGTGAATGGGAAAAGATGAGGCAGTCTCTTCCTATGCAGGTATTTTTGAAATTGAAGAGTACGTATCTCATTCTGAAGTTTGGATTTCATGCAAGCTTGAACATTTTTTTATTTTGGGGAAGAAAAACATAAATAAAATGAATATTTTGCTTTGCTTTGATGTCTTTGTACACTCATATACTGGATGTTTGCTTTTTGCAAGACACCATTTGACAGTGGCAGTGGCCGTGGTACAAAGACTTAAGACCTAGTTCTGTACTTAAGGAGTCTTAAAGAAATACACATGTTGATAATTTCCTGTAATAGAAAACAAACTTCTAGGTTTCTGTGGTTTTGGTAATAAATATTCTCACAACTTCATTTTTGTTCAGTCTTAATTGCTTAGGTAATAAATAATTTTGTATATAATGTACTCTTTTCACAGTGGTTACATAGACCTCTTTTAGAGGGAAGATTGAGTTTGAATTATGAATGTTTCAAAACAGATTTTAAGGAACAGGACATAAAGACACTTCCCAGCCATTTGTGTACTTCAGCATTATTGAGCAAAATGGTCTTAATTGCACTGAGAAAGGAAATAGTCTTAGAAAATAATGAGCTTGAGAAAATAAGTAAGTATATATGAGCATTTACATATAACATAATTCATGAATAAATATAATCTTGAAATAATCTTGATTATACTGCAATTTAAATCTTTAATTCAAGAATCTTCAGCTTCCTTTTTCCTATTTTAATGATGAGAACCTTGAAGTTACTTAAGTGATGAATATTAAATTGCAAATTAGATACAAATATATTGGAACCTTGCTATAATCTTGTTAACTGTGGATCATAATTTGGTGTTAGCTACTCAGACTGTCATGACATCAATATAAAAAGATCCTGTGACACATACCCTAAAGAAAATGGGTGAGGCTTTGGTGTTTTTCAAGGATTCACAATTTTCTGTTGATTAAAAAAAATTGATACATGATAATTGTACATATTTTGGGTTACATGTGATATTTTGATACATACATAGAATGTGTAGTGATCAAATCAGGCTAAGTAGGATATTCATCACCTCAAACATTTATCATTTCTTTGTGTTGAGAATATTTCAAATCTTCTAGTTATTTTGAAATATAAATCATTGTTAACTATGGTCATCCTACTGTGTTATTGAATACTAGGTCTTTTATCTTCTCTCTAACTGTATTTTGGTACCCACCTCTCTTCATCCCCTGCTCTCCTTGACCCTTCTCAGGGTAACCATCAGTCTATTTTACTACTCTGTCTTCATGAGATGCACTTTTTTTTTAGCTCCCATATACAAATAAGAACATGCGATGTTTATCTTTCCATGTGTGGTTTATTTCATTTAGCATGATGATGTCCAGTTTCATCTGTGTTGCTGCAAATGACAGGATTTCATTCTTTTTTTTTTTTTTTTGAGACAGAGTCTTGCTCTGTTGCCCAAGCTGGAGTGCAGTGGCGTGATCTCGGCTCGCCACAACCCCCGCCTCCCAGGTTCAAGTGATTCTCCTGCCTCAGCTTCCCAAGTAGATGGGACTACAGGTGCACGCCACCATGCCTGGCTAATTTTTATATTTTTAGTAGAGACAGGGTTTCACTATGTTGGCCAGGCTGGTCTCGAACTCCTGACCTGTGATCTGCCTGTCTCAGCCTCCCAAAGTGCTGGGATTATAGAAGTGAGCCACCGTGCCTGGCCTCATTCTTTTTTTAATGGCTGAATAGTATTCCATTGTGTATATGTACTACATTTTATGTATCCATTCATTCATTGATGGACACTTAGGTTGATTTCATCTCTCTCAGCTATTGTGAATAGTGCTGCAGTAAATATGGGGGTGCAGATATACCGGTTTTCTAAATACTCAGTGGGATTGCTGGATTGTATGATAGTTCTATTTTTAGTTTTTCGAGACACTTCCATATCGTTTTCCAAAATGGCTGTACTAATTTGCATTCCTACCAACAGTATATAAGTTCCTATTTCTCTTCATTCTTGCCAACATTTGTTATGTTCTTTCTTTCTTTTTTTTTTTTTTTTAGAGATGGGGTGTTACTATGTTCCCAGACTGGTCTTTATCCTGGGCTCAAGCAATACTCTTGCCTCAGCCTCCCACAGTGCTGTGATTACAGGCAGTGCCACCATGCCCAGCTTATTTCTTACCTTTTTGACAATAGCCATTCTAACTGGGGTTTTGATTACCATTTCCCTGACGATTACTAATATTGAGCATGGGATTTTTTTTTTTTCCTTTCTTGTTGTTGAGTTGTTTGAATTCCTTACATATTCTGTATGTTAGCCCCTTGTTGGATGAATAGTTTGCAAATATTTTCTCCCATTCTACAGATTGTCTCTTCACTTTGTTGATTGTTTCTTTTGCTGTGCAGAAAGCTTTTAGTTTAATATAGTCCTGTTTGCCTATTTTTGTTGCCTTCGCTTTTGAAGTCTTAGCCATAAAAATATTTGCCTAGACCAATGTCCTGTAGCGTTCCTTGATGCTTTCTAGTTGTTTTATATAGTTTCAGTTCTTATGTTTAAGTCTTTAATCCATTTTGAGTTGCTCTTTTTAGATGGTGAGAGAGAGAGGTCTATTTTCACTTTTCTACATATGAATATTCAGTTTTCCTAGCACGATTTCTTGAAGAGGATGTCCTTTCCCCAATATATGTTCTTGGCATTTTTGTTGAAGACTTTGTCAGTTGGCTGCAAATATGTGGATGTATTTCTGGGTTCTCTAGTTCTGTTCCATTGGTCTGTGTCTGTCTGTTTTTATACAGATACCATGCTGTTTTGATTCCAGTGGTTTTGAATACTTTTATATTTCATCACACTCTAATTTTTTTTTCTGGCAAGTGGACGTTCAAATGTTGAACCCTAAGAGGACTTAGGGCCTCAGCAAATTTCCCTGTTTCAATAAATGGTTTATAATTATAGGTGGTGGTGTGACTTTTACAAGATGGTATTAAAGGTAGAGGATTTGCAGAAACCCTGTATCAGTCTTGTTAGTAAGCCCTCAGCTGTAACACAGTTACTAGAAGGGGGAATATATGCTCTGTGGAAGAAAGTTGAAACACCTCTTTTGGGCAGCCAGCTTCACATTCAGTTAAGGGAAAGGAAATAAGCCTGTAGTTTACATTGCTCACAGAGTAAATCTGGGCAAACCCAAAACTAGTAAGTAGAGTAATAATTTTTTGTGTTACTAATTACAAACGCAATATTATTTCTTTAATTTTATCGAGCTCATTGGTCAGATATTATCGTTGTTTATGTTACCATGTCTTGATTAGAGTTGCTTAGCTGTTAAGTGTAGGATTAGATTTTGAACCAGGTCGCAACGCTTCTCACTCCAAAATCTATACATGGCTTTATAAAAGGGAGTTGTGACTGTGTATTAGAAACCTATGAGATGCCAGGCTTCATGATAGATACTTGTCCATTTAATTCTCACTGCAGTCCTGTGAGTTAGTTTGTAGTATCCTTATTGATAACTATGATATAGCTTGAGAGAGAGACACAGATTTGAATCCACCCCAATCTGTCGCCAAGGCCCCATGTCCTTTTACTGTATCATACTGTCTCCCATCTCTCCCATTTGCCATGGACTTCTCACCTCAGGTCTTGGGTCCCTTAGTTGTTTTTCCTATCTGGAACTTTTTACCAATTGTGCCAAAATGGTAGGAAGATTCTTTCAGTATCTCTAGTAACTTAGGTTCTTGTCACATTCTTAAGTAATTAGAAAAAGGACCAAGTAAAATTTGGGAAAAGGGTGATATTTTGTATCAGACAAATATTCTCAGTTTTCATTATCCTTGAACATGTCAAAGCAGATCTGAAAATCAGTTCATAGGTGTTTTGAGATGAGTGGGCACAACAGTGGTAGAAAACAAGGCAGAGAAGTGAAAATAATTGAAGGGCTTGTTCACAAAGTACTTTTGATAATTTGGTGCTGTCTCTTCTCTTAGTTGCGGAACTGCTTTATTCACTGCAGTGGTGTGAAGAATTAGATAACCCACCTATTTTTCTAACTGGATTTTGTGAAATGCTTCAAAAAGTGAATATTACGTATGATCACTTACGTGTACTTGGTAATACTTCTGGCCTTTTGCAGCAGTTATTTAACAGGTAAGAATCTCTTTCAATTTCTGTTTTTGAAATGACTATGCTACTTCTTTACGGCTTTGCCTTCTATAAGAGGTAACCCTACTTCATGCTAATGTTTCAGTCAGAGGATTGATCTAAATAATTCCTATTCTTAATGATAAATACTGTATGAATTCTAAATACTTGATTTAACCTTCTCAGGGGAAGATATTTGTATTCTACATGTCTTATTAAATCCATAAATACATTCAGGGATCAGATGACAAAAAAGAAGTAGAAGCTTGTAGAAGTTGTTTTGATTTATCTGTGACTCATCCTCCCAGTTCTCTCAGATTCATCCTTTATCTTACATGTTGTTATAGATGTGTCTTAATGTTATGACCACAAAGCCCTCTCCCCTAGATTAGGAAGGCAGGTATGAAAACAGTCCTTGTAGAAGTTATAGTAGTAAGATGTTTAGCTTTTTGAAATTACTATGTTGAACTGCTTTAAGAGTTTATCACTTGCCGATAGTATTTTGAGAATGCTTTGCTGTGTCAGAGGACCCAGGCTTCCTTTCCAATCCCATTCTTCTTAGTTGACACTCACAACTTTCCTCAGAACCAAAGAACCTCTTTGATTGTTCAACTTAAGCCAGCCTAGGTGTCCTCTGGGAGATGTCTTTTTCCCAGCTGCAGCCTCTGGTTTTCAAGCCTAATCTCTAAGATCATCTCCCCTATTGGGACTGAAGAGACTGTGGAGTTTCCTAGGGATGAGAGCTCGATACCAACTGTGAAGGAGTGTTGAAAGCCTAAACTCCCAGTTCTTTGGATAATTACTGGCAGTTGCTTGGGTGCAAAATCTTAGGTGAATTGATGCCATCACAAGGTGCCTTATTTAATTCTGTAAAAGGAATCCAGCTAGCCAGTGTTTAAACATTTTATTCAGTACACTTTCAAAATTGAATATAACTTTTTTCTTTCTTTTTTTAGGTCCAGAGAACATGGCACACTGTGGTCTCTTATTATTGCTAAGTTGATCCTTTCCCGAAGCATTTCATCTGATGAAGTAAAACCACATTATAAGAGAAAAGAAAGGTATTCTTATTTAAAATGTTTTTACTTTGTAATTTACTGTAAATGGTCACTTTGGCAGCCCCTAATTAATGAATAATCTCTAGTGAAATCAAGAAAATAGGTTTAGGAAATGACGAAATTAAAGACTTCAAGGCAAATTAAATTGTTTTAGGTTAGGGACATACCTTTTTATTTATTTATTTATTTTTTGAGACAGGATCTCACTCTGTTGCCCAGGCTGGAGTTCAGTGGTGCGAACATGGCTCACTGTAGCCTCAACCTTCTGTGGTCAAGTGATCCTCCCACCACACCCTCCTGAGTAACTGGGACCACAGGTGGGCACCAACACACATGGCTAATTTTGTAATTTTGTAGGGATGGGGTCTCGCCATGTTGCCCAGGCTGGTCTCGAACTCCTGGGCTTAAGCAGTCCTGCTGCCTCAGCCTCCCAAAGGTGTGGAATTACAGGTGTGAGCCACCATGTCTGGCCCACACCTTTTTTTTAAAGTAAGTAGTTTTAACTCCATGGCCTTTTGTTGTAGAATTTTATACAGTACTTTTTTTTTTTTTTTTTTAAGCCAACAGCATTTCATGAACTTGTTTTCTTTTCCCCAGAAATCTTTCTGATAGAAAGAAATATTTTCTTTTGCCCTTTCCTAATACTCTTTTTCCATCACTTTATTTGCTGTATGGAAATGACAGGGAAAGTTACTCTTCTCTTAAATAACATCATTCTATTGAAGTATGTTCTAGAAATGTAACAAATGTGTTCTGTTCTTCAGACAAAGAGGTAGATTGTGGGTTTTGGTGTGCTGGTAAAGCTCAGCATTCAAATTAATACTTAGCTGAGATTTACCAAGAGGCACTCTGAATTTACTGATTTACCAAGAAGAATTCTGAAATGATAGATACCTGTGTGGGCATAGTAGAATTCTAAATTAAATTTTGATCATTTTTTATCTTAAAAGTTTTAAAAAACTTTTTATTTTGAGGTAATTGTAGATTCACATGAATGTGTAAGAAGTAATACAAAGAATAAAAATCATATCTACCCAGTGGTACTGTTTTGCATAACTTTAGCATAGTATTACAACCAAGGAAAAGGTGTTGATATAGTCAGTTGACTTAGTTTACATGCACATGTTTGTGTGTGTGAGAGATAGAGTGTGTATGTGTTCTACGTAGCTCACATCTGTGACCACCACCACAGTCAACTACAGAACAGTTTCGTTATAAGGATCCCTTAGGTTATCTATATATAGCCTCAGCCACCTCTCTTCCCATTGTCCTAATCCTTAGCAACCACTAATCTGTTCTCTATGTTTGTAATTATGTCATTTAAGAATATTATATAAATGGAATTGGCTGGGTGCAGAGGCTCATGCCTGTAATCCCAGCACTTTGGAAGGCTGAGGTGAGAGGACAGCTTAAGCCCAGGAGTTCGAGACCAGCCTGGGCAACATGGCAAAACCCCATCTCTACAAAAAAAAAAAAAATTAGCTAGGTGTGTTGGTGTGCGCCTGTAGTTTCAGCTGCTCATCAAGCTGAGGTGGGAGGATCACTTGAGCTCAGGAGGCGGAGGTTGCAGTAAAGGCGGAGGTTGCAGAGAGCAGAGATCACGCCACTGCACTCCAGCCTGGGCAACAGAGTGAGACCCAGTCTAAAAACAAAACAAAATAAGACAAAAAACAATATTATATAAATGGAATCATACTGTATGTAACTTTTTGACATTAGCTTTTGTAGCATAATTAAAATTTTTTTCTGATTATAAAAGTAATATGGAATTAGCTAAAGAACTATTGGAACTAATTACTAAGGAGATGGATGTATACCACACAAAAATGAATAACTTTTTTATTCACCCATAGTAATAAATTTAAAAAATGGTATGGGAAAAAAAGATTCCATTCACAATGACAACAAAAACTATACTTAGAAATAAATTTAACAAAAAAATTACAATTGTAAAACTTGAATAAAGATCTCAAAAGAAGGTGGGAAGATTAATTGTAAAAATGATTGTGTCAACCTATAATTTAGTGCGATCTCAATCAGAATTTCAACAGTTTTTGAAAAACTTAGTAAACTGTTCTGAACATAGTATACATTTGAAGGAAAAAGTTATCAAAAATAAGAAAGTTTTGAAAAAAGTGAAAGAAACTGCATGCCAAATATAAAACATAATATTGAATTACAGTAATTAGGCAGTGTGAAATTGAAGAGTAGACAAATCAGTGGATACAGTCCAGAAACCTATCCACACATATATGTGAATTTAGTTTTTAATAGAGGTGGCATTTCAAATCAGTGTGGTGAATAAATAATAATGATATGAAAATTGGTCATGTGTTTGGAATAAAAATACTGAGAGCTCCTCCTTTACATTGTGTGTGTGTGTGTATATATATATATATATATATATATATATTTTTTTTTTTTTTTTTTTTTTGCAAAAATGAAAACTTCTTGCAACCTAAGTGCCCATCAGTGGATAAATGGATAGATAAAAGTGTGATATAACCATATAATGGAATATTATTCAGCCTTAAAAGGGAAAGAAATTCTGACATGCTACAGTCTGTATGAACCTTGAGGACATTATGCTGAGTGAAATAAGCCAGTTACAAAAAGATGGATACTCTATGATTCCTTTTATAGAGTAGTCAGATTCATAGGGATAGAAAGTAGAAGGTGGTTGCCTGGGGCCGACAGTGAGAGAGGAATGGAGCATTCGTGTTTAGTGGGTAGAGTTTCAGTTTTGCAGAATGAAGAGGTCTGGAGATTAGTTGCACAATAGTGTGAATGGACTTAACACTGCAGAACTTTACACTTAAAAATGGCTAATACATGAATTTTATGTGTATTTTATGACAGTTAAAATTTTGTATATAGTATTTCTGAAAGATGAAAACTGCGACAAAAATATAAAGATTACAGGGACAAATGACAATGGGAGAGGACATTTGCAAATCAACAAAAAGTATCTATAATATGTAGATAGTTTATATAAATCAGTAAAACCCTCCAAATTGAAAAATTTATCAAAGACTTAAAGAGGCAACTCATAGATGAAATGGTTAAAGGTAGGTCAATACTGAAATGTGAAATATGAAAGGATTTGCCTTACTAATAGTGACAGAAGTACATATTAAAAGCAATGGTTTTATCCACTATATTGCCAAGAATCAAAAAGATTCATTAAGTGTGCAGCTAAACAGTCACACCTGTGCATTTTCGGTGACAGTGTAAATTGATTATGAGTTTTCAGAAGCAATTTGAAATTGCCAACATATAATACATTCAAACCTTTGAGTTTTCAATTCCACTTCTAGGAATTTAGCCTGGAGAGGTATTTGTACATTCGCAGAATAATATCTTCTTAAGGATATTTATTGCAGCATTATGTGTGAGGGCAAAAATTTGGGGGAGGAAGAAACCTAATGTTCATGGATAGGGAAATAGTTATGACACATCCATAGTATGGAGTGTTAGGTAGATTTTGTTTATTTTTGTTATATAGCTTTAAAACGGAATAATTTATACATTCTGACAAAGTACATATAAGTGGTAAATGATAGAACAATATGTTTAGTGTCATCCCTTTTATATGAATAAAACCCAACTGTATATATGCACAAATATAAGTATCAGTTCAAAGAAAGGACACACATGCCTACAATCCCAGCACTTTGTGGGGCCGAGGCGGGTGGATCACCTGAGGTCAGGAGTTTGTGACCAGCCTGACTAACATGGTGAAACCCTGTCTCTACTAAATACAAAAAAAAATTAGCCAGACGTGGTGGTGCATGCCTGTAATCCGAGCTACTTGGGAGGCTGAGACAGTAGAATCACTTGTACCTGGGAGGTGGAGGTTGCATTGAGCTGAGATAATGCATTGCACCCCAGCCTGGGCAACAAAGGTGAAACTCCGTCTCAAAAAAAAAAAAAAAAAAAGAAAGGACACACAACTGGTACTATTTATTTAAGTTGAATCAATTGACTCTTTTTTTTTTTTTTTTTTTTTGAGATGGAGTCTTGCACCGTCGCCAGGGCTGGAGTGCAGTGGCGCGATCTCAGCTCACTGCAATCTCCACCTCCCAGGTGCAAGCGATTCTCCTGCCTCAGCCTCCTGAGTAGCTGGGATTATAGGCGCCCGCCACCACACCCGGCTAATTTTTTGTATATTTAGTAGAGATGGGGTTTCACTACATTCGCCAGGCTAGTCTCAAATGCCTGACTTCATGATCTACCCTCCTCAGCCTCCCAAAGTGTTGGGATTACAGGCGTGAGCCACTGTGCCTGGCAGTTGACTCTTTTTTTAAAAGAGAACATGTCATGTGGCTAGTGTAATTTTAAAAAATCATACATGGGGAAACGTTATATATGCTCATTTTAAAATTCTATGCAGAAAAAAGGAGCAAACAAAAAAAATTCAAGTCAGCACTTGTTAAAACCTATCATAGTTTCTTTTTATGTAATTATATGTGATAGAATTATTCATCTTTTTCAATAGTCCAAATAAAAGGAATATGTGAAATAACTGTATGTTTGGAAGAAATCTAACTTGTGCTTTTTCTTTTCTTTAAACAGTTTTTTCCCACTTACTGAAGGCAATTTGCATACCATTCAAAGTCTATGTCCATTTTTGTCAAAAGAAGAAAAGAAAGAATTTAGTGCTCAATGTATACCTGCTCTTTTTGGCTGGACTAAGAAAGATCTTTGCAGTACTAATGGTTAGTTGCTTGATAATAAATATTTCATTAATTTAATTATTGCTTGAGATGAAGAACTGTTTCTAATATATAAGACCATATCTATTAGAGGTAAATTGAATTACAGCTGATTTGTTCTGAGATTATATGGATGAGTGTCATTAGACAATGGCTGTTACCATTTTACAGTACAAAAATGCTGGGCCTTGAGGGAAGACTTACACCCAGAAATACCTTCTAACCATTTCTTTTCTATCTATAGCTTTTTAAAGCTGTGCCTCATTTCTCCCTAGCCAACCAATGACTGAACATATAAAGGCAAAAATAGCTTCCGCCGTATTTAAAACACTGCACTTTTCATTTGTTTATAATTTTTTTTTTTTTTTTTTTTTTTTTTTTTGAGACAGGGTCTCACTCTGTCACCCAGGCTGGAGTGCAGTGGCGCGATCTCGGCTCACTGCAAGCTCTGCCTCCCAGGTTCACGCTGTTCTCCTGCCTCAGCCTCTTGAGTAGCTGGGACTACAGGAGCCTGCCACCACGCCTGGCTAATTTTTTGTATTTTTTTAGTAGAAACGGGGTTTCACCATGTTGGCCAGGATGGTCTTGATCTCCTGACCTCGTGATCCGCCCGCCGTGGCCTCCCAGAGTGCTGGGATTACAGGCGTGAGCCACCGCGCCCGGCCTGTTTATTAATTTAATCAACACTTATGAGCACCCACTACATGGTAGTTCCTGTTGTAGAGAAGACAAACATGAAGTTGTATCGTGATAACTGATGTAGCAAAAAGATGTTATTATGTATACAAGTGGCAGAAAGGAAGGAGTTTTCACTCTGCTTTGAGGGTGTTAGTGGCAATTTCATAAAGAGAAATATTTCTACTGGGTATTGAAGGATAAATCGTTTTCCATATGGACATAGTTGGGGAAGGGCATTCCAGGTACGCAAAAACATACAAGAATACAGATTGTTCATTTTGACTGGTATGTAAGATAGAAGGCTGAAGACAGAGGGTGTTAAGATACACCAGTGGATGGATTTTGAGGAATGGTAGAGATTCTAAAGAGAGGGTCCACATCAGAGCTTAGCGCATATACTAGCTGCTATTTTTTTTTTTTTTTTTTTTTTTTTTTGAGACGGAGTCTCGCTCTTTCGCCCAGGCTGGAGTGCAGTGGCCAGATGGTAGCTCGCTGCAAGCCCCGCCTCCCAGGTTTACGCCATTCTTCTGCCTCCGCCTCCCGTGTAGCTGGGACTACAGGCACCCGCCACCTCGCCCAGCTAGTTTTTTGTATTTTTTAATAGAGATGGGGTTTCACCGTGTTAGCCAGGATGGTCTCGATCTCCTGACCTCGTGATCCGCCCGTCTCGGCCTCCCAAAGTGCTGGGATTATAGGCTTGAGCCACTGCGCCCGGCCGACTAGCTGCTATTGAGTGAATGGATGTGTAAATTATGAAACACTATGTTCTGTTTTCCATTTGCTGTTTCCAGCTACTCTGTAGCTGTAGGTTTTTTTTATTTGAATGATGAGTTTGCTGAATATGTCCTGCACTTAAGAAATCAAAACAAAAACAGCATAAGTCCGTTTAAGTTACAGTATCATTCCCTTACTTTCCCCTCCCCCAAATTCTCATTGTGTGCTAAGTGCTGGGTATGGAGACAGAGTCCCTACCCTTTGGAGCTTATAAAGTCATTTGTTGACTCTTACATAAAAGCCATTTTTAGAGTTCTCAACCTGAGCACTTCTCAAGAAAGTTTTTTACTTCTCAAAGTGGACTTTTTAAAAATAGCCACATAGTTCTTAAAAATTTTTAATTTTCATTTTGAATTTTACTTCAGGAGGTTTTGGACATCTTGCCATTTTCAATTCTTGTTTGCAAACCAAAAGTATAGATGATGGAGAGCTATTACATGGAATATTGAAAATCATAATATCCTGGAAGAAAGAGCATGAAGATATTTTTCTTTTCAGTTGGTAGGTGATGCTTTATACTATGTTTTTCCTTCAGTATACAATTCAGACAAAGATTACGTATCGGTGTCACAAATTTGTAAATTATGGTAGACATTTAAGTCAGTTATTTATGAGTACATAAGATTTAAATAATATATTTTCTAATTGAATGTCAATATAATTATTATTTTGTTGTCATTTGTTTTTATCTTTATCACAGTAATCTATCAGAAGCAAGTCCAGAGGTACTGGGTGTAAATATAGAAATAATCCGGTTTCTTTCCCTATTTCTGAAATATTGCTCATCCCCTTTGGCAGAGAGTGAGTGGGACTTCATCATGTGCTCCATGTTGGCTTGGTTGGAGGTAAATTAACCTGATATGTCATCACCTCTTGTGGGTCTTTGTGCCTACTTTTGCATCAGAACTATTTACCAACCTCATTCTTTAAGTGATGATTGTAATTGGTTCCTTTGCGTAATTTAAAACACTTTATAGATGTTCTTCTTACCAGCTATGATTTGACAGAATAGTAAGATGATAGATTTTTAATGACTACCAGCATCATTCAGTGACCAAATCTCCTATTATTAAAATGCTTTCTCCAATAGCTTATTATATTTGCAGCACAGCCCTTTTAGGTTTTATCTGTTAATGACAATTATTTTGGTCTTTTTTGGTTATAATTAGATTGTTTCTAAAACATACTGTATGAATATTGTGAGAGTAATGCATTAAATAGCAAATTCAGAGGGAATTAGTGTAATTTTATGACCCAGAGCAACCGGAAGTATATTACTTGTGGGCTCCAAGGCAGCAAGTCGCTCAGGGTCGAATTGGTCTCAATCTCTGCTTTGCCTGCTATTAGCTATGTGACTTTGAGTTTTAAACTTAAACTCAGCTTTCTTTCTTTCTTTTTCTTTTTCTTTTCTTTTTTTTAATTTGAGATGGAATCTTGCTCTGTTGCTTAGGCTGGAGTGCGGTGGCGCAATCTTGGCTCACTGCACCCTCCGCCTTCTGGGTTCAAGCAATTCGTGCGCCTCAGTCTCCCAAATAGCGGGATTACAGACACCCACCAGCATGCCTGACTAATTTTTATATTTTTAGTAGAGATGCAGTTTCACCATTTTGACCAGGCTGGTCTCAAACTCCTGCCCTCATGTGATCCACCCGCCTCAGCCTCTGAGCCACTGCGCCTGGCCGATTTTCTTATTTTAAAATAACTTACAACTTGTAGGGCTACTGAGAAGATTAGAAGTGTGTATTTAATGTATCTGACTTAGTGTTTTCTTCCATAGTTTACAAATTAAAAAGGGCATTTGAGAATAAATTATTTATTAATGATTCTAATTCATTGTATTTAATTTTGAAGAAAAAAGTTATTTTGATGTAAAATTGTTTTATTTCTCCTGAGACTACACACTTCTACTGCTTTTCATTTTAAAACTCAAAGAAATGAAAGAAAGGCTTTTCTTTATATTGGCTTTATTTGTAGTGTTCTGGTAGAAGTCTGTTTACCTATTTCATTTTTATTGTTTTTTTCAGACAACAAGTGAGAATCAGGCATTGTATTCTATTCCACTTGTGCAACTGTTTGCCTGTGTCAGCTGTGATTTGGCCTGTGACCTCAGTGCTTTCTTTGATTCCACAACTCTGGATACCATTGGCAATCTTCCTGTAAATCTAATCAGTGAATGGAAAGAATTTTTTTCCCAAGGCATCCATAGTTTGCTTTTACCTATTTTGGTGACTGTTACAGGCAAGTGAAAAAGGGAATAATAATGAGATTGATTCACTGGAAATGACTTACTGAAAATTCAAAACCAAAAATTTTGATGTTTAAATCAAATAATACTAAATAGTAAAAGAAAAAGCCAGAAAAGAAAGCTTGGCTTCTCAGAAGCATCACATATGCTTCTACTTTACAGACAAAAATTGAAAAATGGCAAGGTATCCAATGACCGTTGCAAGTTAAAATAGTAGTAATTTGGATAACGTGAATGGATCACGTGAATAGAACCTGTTGAACATTCACTTTCTTTTTAGATAAGGATCAGATAAAAGTCATGAAAACAGTTGAGATTAACTGGAATATATATTCAGGTCATGTTTCCAGTTAAGAGTGCTTTATTGTTGATGTCTAGTTTTTATTTCGTTTTCTTAAATGATACTTGATTGTGAATCAGTTAAGCTATACTAACTTTCTTTTGGGACGGGCATGTTTCTTTCCTTTTCGTCATTAGGAGAAAACAAAGATGTGTCTGAAACATCCTTTCAGAATGCAATGCTGAAACCCATGTGTGAAACATTAACATATATCTCAAAGGAACAGCTACTGAGTCACAAACTTCCTGCAAGATTAGTTGCTGACCAAAAAACAAACTTACCAGAATATCTCCAGACTTTGTTAAATACATTGGCCCCATTACTTCTCTTCAGAGCTAGGCCTGTGCAAATTGCTGTTTATCATATGCTATACAAGTAAGAATTCATCCAACTGAATCAATGTTACAGTGGTCTAAAAAAATAGAATATATGTTTAGTTTTTACTTTTAATCATTTAAAAAAGTGAAATTTTTAAAAGAAGGAGATCTGACTGCTTCACTTATAGGGACACTAAGTTGCCTGATCTTTTAGGTTATTGTTTTCTATACACAATTTATATTTTAATAGTCGTGGCTATAGTAGTTATTTTAGAGAAAACTCATTAAAACATTTACTTATTATAAAATAAGTATTGGTCTTTCTGCTCTTGAGCATGACTTAATAAACAGTTTAATATCACGTATTTTAATATACTGTTCTAATTTCTAGATTGATGCCTGAATTACCGCAATATGATCAGGATAATCTAAAGTCATATGGAGATGAAGAAGAAGAGCCAGCTCTGTAAGGTTTTTTAAAATAATTTGTTTTATTAAATTCTTATAATCCATCTCACTTATAATGTCTTCAGAGGACTGAAGCAGCACAGAAGCTGTAAATTAGAGTTATATTCATTCTACAGATAGATCTTTTTAGTTACCTATAAGATATAAATGAAATCTAGATTTCACTCAAAAGATTGTTTCTCTCTCTTAATTGTTCTTAAATCATATTTTCCGTTTGCTTCTGTTCATTAAAACTGTCTTTGGCCATATGGTGGCTGTGGAAAGAGTGTATCAGTTCAAATATCTATTGAGCATCCACTTTGTGCAGAGTATTAATTAAATGCTGAAGGGAGTATGCAGTGTTTAGTGAGCACTTTCTTTTTCTTGACTAATTTATCTGATACAGATGATACCGTAGCCTTATAGAAAATATAGTATATGATAAGTGCTAAGAAGAAGGATAGATAACATTTTTTTAAATGTCATTTAGGCCTATAGAAGATAGCATGTGATGAGGACACAATTAATGTACATCAGGAAGGGAAGACTTTCTTTAGAGGAAGAGGCATTTAAACTGGTCCTTTAAGGTTAGGTAGCATTTCTGCAGGACAGGAAAGACAATATACGTTATGAGAACATCATGTACAAAGGCACTGAGTCATGAATGTGAGGATGTGCTTGGGCAATATTGAGTAGTTACCACTTAATGTATACTTTTATTGACAGTGTCTTTCTTTCCTGGAATTTAAGTTCTGTCAGGGCAGGAATTTCTGTCCCTTATTTCTGAGAGAGAAATAGGCTAGATTGCTATAGGCCAGAATGCTTCCTGGCCTATAGCAGACATCATGAGTAGTATGTTGAATGAAAGAATAAATGAACCAGTGTGTATAGAGTAGGCAGGGTATAGTGGAGGATAAAGCCGAAAGGGTAGTTAAGGAGGCCTGATAATGAATGGCCTTGAAAATGACTTTTTTGGGGGGGATTTGTCCATCACTTGGCAGGAGACAGGGCGTCATCAGCTGATTCTGATGCTAGTGTAGTGTGAAACATGAATTGTAAAAAGAAGCAAGCAGAGGTGGAGGTCATTCCAGAAGTGAAATAACAATGAGTGGAGGGCAATGTGAAAAGTGGAGAGATTTTGGAGCTGGTGTTTTATAAGATCTAGTGACTATCAATATGGAATATAGAAGGCTGGGTACGTGAGATGGAGGGGTTGAAGGAAAAGACCTAAGAGCAGAAGTTTGGAGAAGGCCTATGCTTGTGGGCTGGGAGAAGGAAGCCACAAGGGAAGAACGATCACAGCAGTGAAAGGAGAGAACCAGGCTAGAGTATCACAGAGAAGAGAGTTAAGCATTTTACTTTTTGAGAATCTCATAAGTTCACCTGAAAGTATAAATGAGTAGAGTAGTTGAATAAAGAAGAAAATTAACTTACATTGTTGTGAAGTAATCTGAATGGTACATTTATTTTCCTAAAAAGATACAATCATGATTTTTTAAATAGGCACATAATTATTTTCTGTGTTTATCATTCTGATTAATAGTACCTTGTGATATTTCTTAATAGTGCTAAGTAGATAATATGCAGTAAAATAGAAACTAGAATGAAGTGACAAAGTTCGAAGTCTTAATCTTCACTTTGTCTTTTATAGGATGATAAAAGGCCTGGTAGGATTTAGAATCCCTAACAGTTTCCCCTACTAACTGAAAGACTTTGGACTAATCATTTGGCTTCTCTGGATGTGTGATTTTTTTTCACTTATAAAACAGAAAATTGAAATAGATATTTTCTAAAAATGTCTTTCCTTCAAGTGCTATAATATGTCTTTTTGATTTTACTGTTATGTGAGATTAGGAGTTAAAATTGGATCAATAGAGGAGAATTTTTAAAATGTTTTTTGGAAAATAGAGAAATTTTTCTAAAATGCTTGAAGTTTACAAGTACTGTCAGTTTGTTAAGGGATGAGTTATAAAGAAAACTTGTGGTGTTTAATCATTGATTCTTAGGTCACCACCAGCCGCACTGATGTCTCTTCTTAGCACTCAAGAGGACTTACTAGAAAATGTTTTGGGGTGTGTTCCTGTTGGACAGATAATTACTATTAAACCACTGAGTGAAGACTTCTGTTATGTTCTGGGATACCTTCTCACTTGGAAATTAATACTCACTTTCTTCAAAGCCGCATCATCACAGGTAAATAAATATGTGACAACTTTCAATAGTTCTGTCCTAATATGCTTCTGATACTGTTCTAAATACCTTCCTTCCCTTCAGTTTAATAAAAGGGAAATCCTTATATTTTAATCTCATCCATTTTTTTTTTGTATTTGAGACAGGGTCTCACTCTGTTGCCCATGCTGGAATGCAGTGGCACGATCTCGGCTCACTGCAGCCTCTGCCTCCTAGGCTCAAGCGATCTTCTCACTAAGTAGCTGGGACTACAGGTGCAAGCCACGATGCCTGGCTAATTTTTATATTTTTTGTAGAGATGGGCTTTCACCATGTTGCCCAGACTGGTCTCATACTCCTGAGCTCAAGTGATCCACCCTTGTTGGCCTCCCAAAATGCTGGGATTACAGGCATGAGCCACGGTGCCCGGCCTAATCTCATTTTATTCAGCTAACTTCAGACAATCTGCTTAATAAGTTTACTCCTGTCCCTTATACCTTACCCCTCCAAGCAAAAGTAATTACTCTGATATGTGGCCAGATCAACTTTTTTTCTAACTGAATGTAGTCACCAGGTTCTTTTATATCAAGAAATAATACTTATATAATTTAATTGTGTACTATCATAGTAATTATTTCAAAAGAATTGAATCTTGTGTTTTTTCTGTTTTTTTGGGGGGGTCAGTTTTTCACTCTGTTGTGGAGATTTCACTTAATACATCATTGGCAATTTACCTTACTTGAAAATCACTGTTTGGAGAAAGATCTGTGAAACATTACCTGTGTAATAATTCCAACTGTTACCTAAATGGTGAAAGTATCTGAAATATTTTGCCCAAATTATTCTAACAGCCACTAGATGTCTCTGTTGTCTCATGTTTAGGAAGTAAGACCTTGTCCAAGAAGAAACTGGAAAGATCTCTCTAGTTTTTATTTCTTTTAGAAAGATCCCCACTTGAGGATAGTTTGAGCCCGGGAAGCGGAGGTTGCAGTGAGATGAGATCATGACACTGCACTCAAGCCTGGGCGACAGAGCCAGACCCTGTCTCAAAAAGAACAAGGAAGATCTAAATCGCTGTCAATCTTTGATTGAATTAACCTAGTAAAATATGTGCCTTCTTTGACAGGTCAATACAAAAAGATTTAGTTTATCACTTAGTGTGATTAAGTATTCACGGCATTCATTTCCAATGTGACTTTTTGGAATTTTTAAATTATAATTTATGTTGTTGCTCATAACCCATACCTTGGTACAAAGATATCAGTTTTTGCATCTTTGCATTTGTACATCTAAGGGGAAAAGTCAAATCACAGAAGTAGCATTGATCTAGTTGTTAAATAGATTAGTTTTCTCTTTAGGCCTGTCACGTATTTTTGGGACTTAAGCTGGTTTTATTTGCTGATGATATATTTCAAGAGCTCCTTATTGGGCTTTTACATCAATTTTTTAAAATATTGTTGATCTCTAAAAAATAGCAGCAGATTGAGGCTTTTGTGTATAAGAGTTTTGTTCTCATTTTATATTCAGAAATTAGGAAAATGGCCATGCATCACCTTTTTTACTAGGCTGGGATTGGGTTAGGGTGCAAAATTATACAGCAGCATTTATTATTATAGAGTCTGAAAAACTTGAACTGAGCTGTAGGCAGATAAACCAGAATAACCCACCTAATAATACTAATTATTAGGTGGGTTGTTCTGGTTTATCTACCTACCTAATAATTAGGTGAATCCTGAAATAAACAATTTTTCTTCAGAAAACTTTAAATGTTCCTAAATCATGGGTTAACTTTTTTCTCAAAAAAACTCCTAGCAAATCAGATTGAATTAGAAAAAGTTGTATATGTACATGTGTATGTTTATTTGTCTGTTTTATAAAGCTTTACTGAGATATTGCACATACCATAAAATTTACCCACTTAGCATACACAGTTTGGTGTTTTTTAATTTTTTTTTTTTGAGATGGAGTCTCACTCTTGTCCCCCAGACTGGAGTGCAATGGTGCGATCTTGGCTCACTGCAACCTCCACCTCCTGGGTTCAAGTGATTCTCCTGCCTCAGCCTCCCGAGTAGCTGGGATTACAGGCGCCTACCACCAGGCCTGGCTAATTTTTCTATTTTTAGTAGAGACAGGGTTTCACCGTGTTGGCCAGGCTGGTCTCAAACTCCTGACCTCAGGTGTTCTGTCCACCTTGGCCTCCCAATGTGCTGGGATTACAGGCGTGAGCCACTGGACCTGGCCACACAGTTTGATGTTTTTAGTATATAGTCATCCCTTGATATCTGCAGGGGATTGTTTCCAGGCTCCCTCCCATGGCCCCCAACCCAGTGAATACTCAAGTTCCTTATATAAAATGGCACAGTATTTGCATCTAACCTATGCACATCCTCCTGTATACTAGTTAAAATCATCTCTAGATTAGTTATCACCGATACAATGTAAATGCTATTGAAATAGTTGCTACACTGTATTTTTAACATTTGTAGTATTTTTATTGTATTGGGTTTTTAAAAATCACTTTTTTGCCCCTCAAATATTTTCTATCTGCGATTGGTTGAATTCTCAGATGTGGAACCCGTGGATGTTGAGGGCTGACTGTATTCACAGACTTGTGCAACTATTACCACTATCTAATTTTAGAACATTGTGAACATCCCATTGTATTTGGTAGCAATCACTTCCCATTTCCTCTCAAACCCTACAGCTCCTCATAGCCATTAAACTGTGTTCTGTCTCTATGCATATGCCTGTTCTGGACATTTCACACATCTGGTCTTTTGTGTCTGGCTTTTATCATAGTATATTGTTTTCAAGATTTATCAGATTGTAGCATGTATCATAAGTATTGCATTTCTTTTTGTGGCTGAATAATACTCCATTTTATAGATATCACATTTTGTTTATCTGCTTATCTGTTAGTGGACATTTAGGCTGTTTCTGGTTTTTTTGACCATTTTAAATAAAGCTGCTGTGAACATTAATGTATAAACTTTTGTGTTGAAATGTATTTTCATTTCACTTGTGTTGTATACTTCAGTGGGATTGCTGGGTCATATATGTGTGTTCTTTAAAGTCCATTGATATTGCTGATTAATTTTTAAAATATCTCTAACTTTTTATTTTGAAAAAAAATTAAACAACAACGTTGGAAGAATAATTCAATGAAAAGTCACATACTCTTTTAGATCAACACATTTTTAACACGTGGCTACATTTGCACATACTGTCTCTGTATGTACTATTTTTCTGTTGACCTGCTTGAAACTAACTTGCAGACATTATGATGCTTTACCAAAAGCATTTAAACATGTATCTCCTAAGATCAAGGACATGTTTCTACATAAGCAGAATATAATTTTTATATTCAAATTTAATTTCGATGCAGTAGTACCTAATTTTTATCTAGATGCTCTCAGTTGTCCCAGTAATATCTTTATAGTTTTATTTTCTTCTGTGTTGAAGATCCAATCAAGAACCATGTTTGTATTTGTTTGCCATATTTCTTTAGTTTCTTTAACCTATAATTCCTATACCTTTCTTTTCTTTCTTGTCATTGTTTTGGCCAGCTGTTTTTAGCCTGTCATATACTTTGAATTTGTCTGATCGTTTCCTCATTAGATTGTGGTTGATTTTCAGCAAGAGTACTTACTGCACAAGTTGTTACATGTTCTCAGAGTCTTACCTCAGGAGCCATATAATGTCATTGTGTTCTTTTACAGGTTGAGTATTCCTTATCCAAAATGCTTGGGACCAGTAGTGTTTCTGATTTCAGATTTTTTCAGATTCTGGAATATTTTTGTTACACGTACTGGTTAAGCATCCCAGATCCGAAAATCTGAAATGTTCCAGGAGCATTTCCTTTAAGCATCATGTTGGTGCTCAACAAGTTTTAGAAGATGATTTTGGATTTTCAGATTTGGGATGTTCATTCATTAGTGATGTTAAGTTTGATGATAACAGCACTTTGGTCAACATATTTTAAAAATCAATTCCAAATCCTATTACTTGATCCTTGTAAGTATTCATAGTGTTTATAAAATAAAAGGCCGGGCGCGGTGGCTGAAGCCTGTAATCCCAGCACTTTGGGAGGCCGAGGCGGGCGGATCACGAGGTCAGGTGATCGAGACCATCCTGGCTAACACGGTGAAACCCCCTCTCTACTAAAAAAATACCAAAAAACTAGCCGGGCGAGGTGGCAGGCCCCTGTAGTCCCAGCTACTCCGGAGGCTGAGGCAGGAGAATGGCGTGAACCCGGGAGGCGGAGCTTGCAGTGAGCTGAGAGCTGGCCACTGCACTCCAGCCTGAGCGACAGAGCGAGACTCTGTCTCAAAAAAAAAAAAAAGAAAGAAAAGAAAATGTTGTATTTTACACAAAGAAAGGATAAATGCTTGAGGTGATAAATACCCCACTTACCCTATTACATATTATATGCCTATAAAATACCTCATGTGCCCCATAAATATCTACTGTGTACCCACAAAAATTAAAAATACAAAATTTTTAAAAAGAAAAAAGAAAATGGTATCTTTGTACTATGAGGAGATATGTGATATAGTAGAAGAAATTATCTTAAAACCAGATCCCAAAGAACTGCAAAGTCAGTGTGGAAAATGCAAGCTGTGTTCCTGAGGGAAAGCAGGAGTTATGAAGCACAGGTCTGACACAGATACCTGCAGTGCTTCCAGTGGTGGCTCGTTTTTCTGTTTTTAAAAGAGAAACCAGAAATCCGTATTTTTATGTCAAATCTCCTGATTGAAAAAACAACTCTGAGAAGACCCCCAAGACATCTTGGACTGCTAGTTTGTGCTCTCTGTCATAAAGGAATGTCAGAGTTTTTGATACAGGATGAGGTCAGCCATAAAAATGGGATTAGTTTTAAGCAGGAATTTGAAAGGTTAAGGACAATGGTGTGGAAGGAATGTATGGGAGGCTTGGGAGGAGAGTGAGGGAGTCATCTGTGGGAATGGTGAACAGTTTTTCTCAGACACTGTAAGCCAAGGTGAGTGTATTCTAACACAGGAAGATAATTTGAGAAAAATATTAGCAACTTGTTCTAATAATGAGGGGATAGAATGTCTGTTCATTTATGAGGAAAGGACATTTGTTACACTTTGAGTTGTTCTTTTATACCAATTGTCTTGGTGTATTTGGTTTACTAACAAATTCTTTGCTGTCCACCAGCTTCGGGCTCTGTATTCAATGTATCTTCGGAAAACAAAGAGTTTGAATAAATTGCTCTATCACCTGTTCAGGCTTATGCCAGAAAATCCAACCTATGCCGAGACCGCAATTGAGGTCCCAAATAAGGACCCTAAAACATTCTTTACTGAGGAGCTCCAGCTGAGTATTCGAGGTCAGTAAGATATGTGTTTATGTTCTTTCTTGGACGCCAGATTCACACTAGGTTGAATTAAACTTTTCCCTGGGAATGGGGAGAATAACCCCAAAGGTAGGTCCTGGCTATGAGAATGTTGAATTTGACCATTTTCCATATTTCTCTAAATAGGATGAATAATTCGATTTTACCCTAAAATAAAGGACTGTGAGGAATTTAATATATTTTTGAAGCTTAGTGTGGTGGGACTATTAACTTTTGACTCTGTAAACAAACATTTCTTATGTGATAACATTTTATAGGCATATAAATAAGGGGAAATAAAGTTGAATAAAATGTATTTCATTCTGGGAACTTGCATGTGAGCAGAGAGGATAGATATGCATATATGTGGTTGTACCACAGTATTGGAAACAATTTACTAAGAATATGCATTTTTTACATGCCTTGGAGATCTGAGGATGGACTGCATCTTGTGAGTATTGAGTTGGGTATTCTAAGACTTCTGCACAGCAGCACAGCGAGCTCTGGGGAAAGTAAAGGAGGCCAGACTCCTTTTCATAATTTATAATACCAAGCATCTTTAATTTTTCCTTCTTTTTAAAATGTGTATACTCTATTTTATTTGTGGTCTTTCATGTTAAATACAGAATTCTGTTTCTAGGTAGATTTTTTCAGTGTCAATTGGGATTTTCACTTAAAAAAATTATTTTGCCATTCTTATGGTTCATTTTGAATGTGTGGAAAGATGCTGATACTCCAGAGTTCTGGCTTCTCTGGTATATTTGTTTGATGAGCTGTAGCACTATCGTTGAGGAATTAAGGATCACTTTTTAAAGAAAATACTAGTATTAGTCTGTTATTCTATATAAGAAATACATGTGACTAATCAGGAATTTGTTTTTTCCTCAGAAACAGCAACTCTTCCATACCACATTCCACACTTGGCTTGCTCAGTCTATCATATGACATTAAAAGACTTGCCTGCCATGGTTAGGTTGTGGTGGAATAGCAGTGAGAAGCGTGTTTTCAATATTGTAGATAGATTTACAAGCAAGTATGTCAGCAGTGTTCTTTCTTTTCAAGAAATATCTTCTGTACAAACAAGTACACAACTATTTAATGGCATGACGGTTAGTATTGTCTTGACTTTCTCTAGAAAAGTTGTTTTAATATTGGGTATGTCTGTCATTGTTAATATCAAAACAGACTGTAGCTCTTGGCTCAGAATTTATAGAAACTGGTGGCCAGGATTTGTGGCTCATGCTTGTAATCCCAACGCTTTGGGATGCCAAGGTGGGAGGATCACTTGAGCCCAGGAGTTCAAGACCTGCCTATTTTGTTTTCTAATTTGTGTGACAAATCTCAATATTACTTCATGTATGGATTGAAACAGTGGTATAATTTTCCTTCACACACTGTATTAGTCTATTCTCACATTTCTATAAATGCCTGAGACTGGGTAATTTATAAAGAAAAGAGGTGCAGTGGCTCATGCCTGTGAGCATGCGGGTGCAGTGGCTCATGCCTATAATCCCAGGACTTTGGGAGGCCGAGGTGGGTGGATCACTTGAGGTCAGGAATTTGAAACCAGCCTGGGCAACATGGTAAAACCCCATCTCTACTGAAAAAATACAAAAATTAGCCATGCGTGGTGGCGGGCGCCAGTAATCCCAGCTACTCAGAAACTTACAATCGTGGTGGAAGGCAAACGGGAGTCAGCACCTCACATGGCCAGAGCAGGAGGGAGAGAGGCGGGGAGGTGTCACAGAATTTTAAACAACCAGATCTCATGAGAACTCACTCATTATCACGAGACTAGCACCCATGGGAAATCCGACCCCATGATCCAGTCACTTCCCACTAGGCCCCACTTCCAACATTTGGGATTCAGCATGAGATTCAGGCGAGGATACAGATCCAAACCATTTCACCCAGCAAATAGTTTTTGAGCATTCATTAGTTCATTCAAAATCTGTATTGGAATACTTACAGATGCCAAGCACTGTGTCCCAGTCACCAAGGATATGAACAGTTTAGTAGGACTAGACTCTTGTCCTGTAATAACATACAGTCTAATAAAGGGAAAAGAGCGATACTGATAATGATTTTTGCATTGGAAAGTAGCATGTTAAGAGAAAGAGTTCCTCATGATCTGAGTGGGAAAGATTCATCTGGCTGAGGGGATTAAGTGAGATTTTATGGAAGAAAATCACTTGGAGGTGGGCAGGATTTTGTTACGGGGAAAATGAAGGGAAAGGCATTTACTATAGAGAAAATAGGCGGGGTGCAGTGGCTCACACCTGTAATCCCAACACTTTGGGAGGCCGAGGCGGGCGGATCACCTGAGATCAGGAGCTCGAGACCAGTCTGGCCAACATGGAGAAACCCCGTCTCTACTAAAAATACAAAATTAGCCGGGTGTGGTGGCACATGCCTGTAATTCCAACTACTCGGGAGGCTGAGGTAGGCGGAGGTTGCGGTGAGCTGAGATCACGCCATTGCACTCCAGCCTGGGCAACAAGAGTGAAACTATGTCTCAAAAAAAAAAAAGAGAGAAAAAAAATACTGTTGCCAAAAAGCACAAAAGTGAGAATGTCATTTCAGTTGTTGCCCAAGAAATGATAAATAACGCAGTACTCCAACCCAAATAATGAGTAGGAGTCCCAAAGGTGAATAGACTACTCAACAGTGAATTAGAGGGATGTTGGGAAGGGCCTCAAATAACAATCCAAAGTGGTACAATTCAGCCACTGAACATTTTTCATTCAGGCAGTAGCATGGTCAGAGTTATGATCTTTGAAATTGCTCTGACCATAGTCTATAGCATGATCTGTTGGCAAACAGTTTGGATTCAAATGAATGGTTAGAGGAGACTATTGGGGTAAACAGTATGAGCAAAGGACTAGGGCATGGGTGAGGCAGTATCAGTGGGACTATAAAAGAGTAGGGATGTGAGAGATGTGCTAATGATTTAGTTAATATCTAGGATGAGGTAGAAGCAGAAATTTAAAATGGTGCTATGATGATTTTTTAGCCTGGAAGTAGGAAATTCAGAAGATGAAGTTTGTAAAGGATGATAATGTGTGCATTTTATGTTGAGTGTGCAATGTTGGTTTGAAAACCAAACAAATAACTATAAATGTTCTGGCAGTTGATGGTTGGCTCCAAAGCTTAGGAGGATAACATGGTAGATGAAGACTTATTAGATGTAGAAGTGATATTTGATACTCGGTGTGGAAGAGAAGGGATAATAACCCATTCTGTCACTTACCTATTCAAGGTTTATTGAACTATTATGTGACAAGCCTAACACAATAAAACCTTTTTTTATGAGCAATTAATGTCTTTTAAAACATACTTTGAATATCACAAAATCACTGTAAAAATATACTAGGCAGGTATTTAAACCTATTTCCTTATCTTTTTTTTTAATTTTTATTTTTTTGAGATGGAGTCTCGCTCTGTCACCCAGGCTGGAGTGCATTGGCATGATCTCGGCTCACTGCAAGCTCTGCCTGCCAGGTTCACGCCATTCTCCTGCCTCAGCCTCCCGAGTAGCTGGGACTACAGGCACCCGCCACCTCACCCGGCTAATTTTTTGTATTTTTAGTCGAGACGGGGTTTCACCGTATTAGCCAGGATGGTCTCAATCTCCTGACCTCATGATCCGCCCACCTTGGCCTCCCAAAGAGCTGAGATTACAGGTGTGAGTCACTGTGCCCAGCCTAAACCTATTTCTTAATTATCTTATGTTAGATAAGTGAATGTGTTTACCTGCATTGTCCTTGAATGAAGCCTTTAGCTTCTATCAAAATGTTTTCTGGATGAAAGAAAGGAATCTGGCAAACAAAATATCCTTTGTTGTATTGCAGGTTAAAGCTCGAGCTACTACTCGAGAGGTAATGGCTACTTATACTATTGAGGACATAGTTATTGAACTTATAATACAGCTGCCTTCAAATTATCCACTGGGTTCAATAACAGTAGAAAGTGGCAAAAGAGTAGGAGTGGCTGTTCAGCAGTGGCGGAACTGGATGCTGCAGTTAAGCACTTACCTAACTCATCAGGTAAGTTTCTGTTTATACATTTGGCTTTATAAACTTGAAAAAGATGATCTATTTAAAAGGGCATTTAAACATAAAATACACCTTTTCTGCTTAAGGTAAAAGTAGATATTAAACTTCCTTGGATAAATACAGATATATGCCTAAATGGATTAAACCTGCCTTTCTGTTTTAATTTTTAAGGTTCTGTCATTTATTTTCTGGTGTTTGCGAGGGATTGACTTTATTTCATTAACATTGTAGAAGATGTGGAACGGTGCATGATATTAAGGAAATTGTTTCAGAGAGGATCTTTTGAAAGATACTGGACAGATGAATACCTTCTGAGCTACTTTCACTTTTATTCTTACATTTCAACTCCTCTTTGGTTAAAGAAGTCCCAGTACTCTCAAAGACCTTTGACCTCTAACCACATTTTAAATCTTCAGTTCTGTTTGCACACTGTGTATCTCAGGCATTCTACAGTAAGGAAAAACTTTTTTTTTTTTTTTTTCCAAGACAGAATTTTGCTCTTGTTGCCCAGGCTGAAGTGCAATAGCACAATCTCGGCTCACTGCAACCTCTGCCTCCCGGTTCAAGTGATTCTGCTGCCTTAGCTTTCAGAATAGCTGGGATTACAGGCACCCACCACCAAACCTGGCTAATTTTTTGTATTTTTAGTAGAGATGGGGTTTCACCACATTGGCCATGGTGGTCAACGAACTCCTGACCTCAAGTGATCTACCCACCTTGGCTTCCTGAAGTGCTGGGATTATAGGCGTAAGCTACGGTGCCCGGCCAAGAAAAACTATTTTAAACAAATATGCTCACCAGTATTGTAGAGCTGGAGCAAATAATTTGAGATAATTTCCTCATTTTCAGTTAAACATTAGAACTAACCTAAATGATTTAATTATTAAGAGAGTTTTATCAAGCAATAAGCTTGGACTATTACACTTTAAGTATTGGTCCAGAAGCCTTTAAAGTCTGATTTAATGGAGAAAAATTACATCTGGTTCTGAAAACTTGGGAGGTTATTTTAGAAACCAACATTCATAAAAGTTAGGAGATATGAACATAGCCAAGCAGATTGTCTTCTTTCAGAATTGTAATTCAACTTTAAAATTTGTGAAATTGAATAAAAATAAAATTAGTGGTCATCAGTGTGTCCTGACTTACTTTTCTTCTTGTTAACAGAATGGAAGTATTATGGAAGGCTTAGCTTTATGGAAAAATAATGTAGACAAACGTTTTGAGGGTGTTGAAGATTGCATGATCTGTTTCTCAGTCATTCATGGTTTCAACTATTCCCTTCCCAAAAAAGCCTGTAGAACATGCAAGAAAAAATTCCATTCAGCTTGCTTGGTAAGTCTAAAGAGAAATTAACTTACTTATATTTTATGTATTTTATACACATAAACACGCACGCACACACACACATACACAATGTCTAACTTTGGAAGAGAAAATGTATGTTAAACTTAATTATAGCTAATGGGAGATATATTAAAAAGTGATTTTTTTAAATCTGCAAAAGATAATTAGCAGTTTACCGAGACTGGTAGAATCAAGGCCCTCTAACAAATGGGTGTTTCCAGTGACCTTTTACCGCTCAAGAAGTAGAAGGTCTTCTGAGATCTGGACCATGAAGGAGACTACAGGAGTCGGTACGGGAAGCCATCTGGCATCAGAGCCCTATGCTCTTTTTAAACATACTGAAAAAGAAGTTGCCATTTGTTCATTTGTTTCACAGGAGATTTCTCATACCTTAGTGGTTGTGCGCATGAGCCTAAGTAGAAAGAACTTAGTGTAGCCATCGGAAGTATACTCATTTGTGTTGATTTTGGAGATACAGAGCAAAAATTTTAGTATTCTTCCCTTTTCACTTTATCATTTGAAGGTTACTTTAGATGTATATGTACTTTATGATATATGTAAGAGGAGAGCTTTAAAAAGTCTTTGATATTTAAAACCTTTTCTTTTTCAGTACAAATGGTTTACATCTAGCAACAAATCCACTTGTCCACTGTGTCGTGAGACGTTTTTCTGAGGTTTTCTTCACTGGAAGGGATCCCTGAAGTACATCAAGCAAAGGCATTGGATTTGGATCCATCTTAAAATGTGGATGTGGGGAAGCCAGTGAGCATTACTTTTAAATAGGACCTTCTCTGGAAAATTATTTTGGTTAATGTAATAATCCTAAAATCAGGTTTACTTAACTTTAGATTGCTTTATAAATGTTTGGAAACTTCCTTTTACAAGAGAATATTACATATTCGAGAGAAAATATTTCTATTAATGGTTTAATCTCTTTGTATATTTAAAAATAAATATGAAAAACCCTAAATTACAGAATTGGAATTTGTGAAAAGATTGTACAACTATATTATTGATAAACCCGTTCCATTTGTCAATCTGTATTTTAGAATAGTCCAAGTGAAGCAAAATGAACGGAGAGAGCTGATTTACATCTATAGATATTTTAAGTCTTATTTATTAGTCATGACAATAAATTAGTAGTATTCTGATATTTGTAGATTATTTTAATGATAAAAATGACACTAAGCTATTAATATGGCTTGTCTTAAGATATTTGGAAGCATGCTCTGAAATCCTATATAAAAGAGTTCCAACTGAACTTCAAGGTGCCTCCATTTATCAAGGGTTATGAAACTCAGAAAATTAAATTCTTGATGCTGACCTTTTTGCTTGTGGAAGAATTATTTCTATATATTAGTGAAATTTGAATTGTAAACGTGTAAGTGAATTTATTACTCCGTTTGAGCGAGTATCTAGAGGGTGAGAATTTGAAATAGTAATTTGATTATTTCATTCATGAAGCAGAGTGGTAGTTATCTTTCTGTTGAGAGGGAAGAAATAAATGAGTATTACTGAAACTTAAAGATCAGTGGAGAAAAAAACATTTAAAAATGTTGTAGGAGACTTTCAATTTTGGAAGCAAACTTAGCTATTCTTACCAGCCAAAGTTATACTAAATAAGAGACTTGGGGGAGCAAATGTTTTTCAAGCCTTCAGAAATGGAAAGTTAAGGATTTTAGCACTTAAGTAAAATTCAGTATAATAGGCTGAAGTGAGTAAGTGAAAACCTGCCTTTTGCCACTCTTAAAAATTGTGCCCAAAATATAAAAGTATGGAAGTTTAGAACTTGGAACAATTTCATTGCAGTCTTCCATTACGTGGAAATAGCATATCTAATATCTAGGTTACTTGAGAGACCAGCTAATCATCTCTGTTGCACAAGTTTAATTGGCAAAAAGCAATTCATGATAAATAAAATTACTGCTTTCCATCTACTGGGTAAAATGACTATTGAAATAGTATGAATGTGGTCAGAGGATTATAGTTGAGAGTGAAGTGCTACGTGTGGGTTATAGATCTCTCAAATTATATTTATAGATGCAGTGTCCTGCCCAGTTTTGTTTGCGTCCTACATTTTTCTGTAAAATATTTATTGTTCTCTAGCCTTGAGACTCTGAGGGTCAGTAAGTGAAGTACAGATAGCAAAATTTTACTACCTCGTTAACCCTTTTCTTAAAATATTCTCTATCTTTTCTATGTCTCTCTGACATAGTAATCCCAAAGGATTGTGTTACTCCCCTGTGAAAGTTACTACTTTTCCTTTAAAAATGGTTTTATAATAAGACTGTTTAAAACCTTTCCAGTATTGGTACATCTTGGCTTCTGGCCCAAACCCAAGCAGAAAAGAAAACGGAATAATGGAGCATTGTTTTTCCACGTTAGTATTAGGGCATCAGATTCTTGGTAAAACACTATAATTAAGTAGTTATAATTAAATAACTGTTCTTCATACTTAGGACTCGTAATACGTTTCTTTAAGACTTGTAAGTATAATTGTAAAGCTTGTTAACTGTTTATATACTAAAGAAGAAGCTTTACAACATAAGACTGAAATTCAGGATACCACATTAAAGTTTTATCTGTACAGCGTTGACAACTCTAACAAAAAGGATAGCAGCCCTTAAAATTTTAGCTTAAGGACATTTTAAAATTGCATGAGTTTAGCAAAATTATTAATTTAAAACCTCAAAGTAAATTGCAAATTTAAAAATTTATTTTTGACTCTTTTATCACATGCTCTAATGTATGTACATAAGTTTCTGTGGCTTAAATAATATGTTGTTATTTGATACATTTTTCTGGTGCGAGTAATTAATGTTATTATTTGATTGTTATACCATATGTGCCCATTAAAATTCTTTTTAATTACAAATATTTCAAATATACAGAAAATAATAATATAAATGCCCTTGTACCCTTCACATACTATTTTGCCATATTTGCTTCTGATTTTTAAATAAATAAAATGTTACTCTTTTGTACTTCTCCCTGGCGCCATTCTCCTCCTTCTCTCCCTAGAGCTAACGTACTATTCTGAAGTTGGTGTGACTCCTTCCTATTTAAGATTTTATACTTTACCATGTGTTTTTATCCAGAAACAATATATAATAATTAACAAAAATTATGTTAATGATGTTTTACTGTATGTAATCTTTTGTAGCCTGATTTTCCACTTAACATAATATGCTGTTTAGTGTCATGTCAGTTTACTTACCAGTTCCCTTACTAATGGTTGTTTAAATTGTTACTTTTTTGCCATTTTGAACAGTGCTGCAAGTGTACATTCTTGATCATGTCACCTCATGCAGATGTGCTAGATATTCTGGACATATGTCTAAAAATGGAATTTTAGCCCAGCGCAGTGGCTCACACCTGTAATCCCAGCACTTTGGGAGGCTGAGGTGGGAGGATCACCTGAGGTCAGGAGTTCGTGACCAGCCTGGCCAACATGGTGAAACCCCGTCTCTACTAAAAGTAAAACAAAAATTAGCCAGGCATGGTGGTGCGCACCTGTAATCCCAGCTACTTCGGGAGGCTGAGGCAGGAGAATTGCTTGAACCCGGGAAGCGGAGGTTGCAGTGAGCCCAGATCGTGCCACTGCACTCTAGCTTGGGCAACAGAGCAAGACTCAGTCTGAAATATATATATATTTTATGTATATATAAATATGTATATATTTTATATATACATATATAAAATAAATAAAAATGGAATTTCAGGTAGTAGGATGTGTATATTCTGTCGCTTATCAAATTGCTCTCCAAAGTGATATGCAAATTTGCTCTCCCAACTGCAGTTTAAGAGAATTCTGGTTTTCCTGTCTTGTCACCAACACTTAGTCTTATCAGAATTTTTAAGTTTTGCAGTCTGAAAGCTATGAGGTAGTAGCTCTTTGTTTTAACTTATATTTCCTTAAGAAGCCTAGTTTCATTTCATATATTTATTGGTCATTATTTGACAGATTTTCATCCACAATCTATGCCTATTTTTCTGCTAGGTTACTTCTATTCTTACTGATCATAATGCTTTATCTCATAGGACTTCTAATATGTGGCTTGTCTTTAACATTTTCTGTGACTATCTTTAATATCACAGAATTTTTCAGTTAAATTTAATCAGATCTTTTTTTTTACTTTTATGACTGAGCCTTTTTTATGTTAGGTTTTAAAAATTTGTTACTTAACTGAGGTTTAAAAAATTCCATTATATTTTGTTAAAAGTTTTAAATTTCAAAATGTGCCTAATTTACCTGGCATTATTTTTTTTTTTTTAATTTTACGTTCTGGGATACATGTGCAGAGTGTGCAGGTTCGTTACATAGGCATACATGTGCCATGGGGGTTTGTTGCACCTATCTACACATCATCTCGGTTTTAAGCCCCACATGCATTAGGTATTTCTCTTAATGCTGTCCCTCCCCTTGCCCCCCGCCCGCAACAGGCCCCAGTGTGTGATGTTCCCCTCCCTGTGTCCATGTCTTCTCATTGTTCAACTCCCACTTATAAGTGAGAACATTCGGTGTTTAGTTTTCTGTTCCTGTGTTAGTTTGCTGAGAATGGTGGCTTCCAGCTTCATCCATGTCCCTGCAAAGGACACGAACTCATTCTTTTTTATGGCTGCATTGTATTCCATGGTGTATATGTGTCACATTTTCTTTATCCAGTCTATCATTGATGGGCATTTGGGTTGGTTCCAAGTCTTTGCTATTGTAAATAGTGCTGCAATAAACATACGTGTGCATGTGTCTTTATAGTAGAATGATTTATAATCCTTTGGGTATATACCCAGTAATGGGATTGCTGGGTCAAATGGTATTTCTGGTTCTACATCCTTGAGGAATCACCACCCTGTTTTCCACAGTGGTTGAGCTAATTTACATTCCCACCAACAGTGTAAAGGCATTCCTATTTCTCCACAGCCTTCCTATCTTCTGTTGTTTCTTGACTTTTTAATAATCGCTATCTGATTGGCATGAGATGGTATCTCATTATGGTTTTGATTTGCATTTCTCTAATGATCAGTGATGTTGAGCTTTTTTTTCAAATGTTTATTGGCCACATAAATGTCTTCTTTTGAGAAGTGTCTGTTCATATCCTTTGCCCACTTTTTGATGGAATTGTTTTTTCTTGTAAATTTAAGTTTCTTGTAGATTCTGGATATCAGACTTTTGTCAGATAGGTAGCTTGCAAAAATTTTCTCCCATTCTGTAGGTTGCTTGTTAACTCTGATGACAGTATCTTTTGTGTGCAGAAGCTCTTTGATTTAATTAGATCCCATTTGTCAATTTTGGCTTTTGTTGCTATTGCTTTTGGTGTTTTCGTCATGAAGTCTTTGTGCATGCCCATGTCCTGAATGGTATTGCCTAGCTTTTCTTCCAGGGTTTTTATGGTTTTGGGTTTTACATTTAAATCTTTAATCGATCTTGAGTTAATTTTTGTATAAGGAAGGGATTCAGTTTCAGTTTTCTGCATATGGCTGGCCAGTTCTTCCAGCACTATTTATTAAATAGGGAATCCTTTCCCCATTGCTTGTTTTTGTCCTGTTTGTCAAAGATCAGATGGTTATAGATGTGTGGTGTTATTTCTGAGGTCTCTTTTCTGTTCCATCAAAGACTACAATTTTCTAAAGTATGTCTTTAAAATGTACAATCATTTCTATCCAGTGTGATAATTTTTCACTTAATTGTAACATTTAGTTCATTTATATAATGTAATTACTAAGATAGTTTATAATTAGTTTTCTAATTTTTCCATCTGTGTTGTATTCTATTTCTATTTTCCCCTCCTATTAGTTTCTTTCACATCATAAAATATATTAACTTATTATTTAAGATTATCCTAGAGATTCCAACATTAATACCTGACTTATCAACATCTCATATAAGTTCTTTTTGTCACTTCTTGGAAAATTCAAAGCACGCATCCTTAATCCCAGCCCTTTGGGAGATCAAGGCAGGAGGATCACTTGAGCTCGAGTTCAAGACCAGGTCGGGCAATGTGGTGAAACCCCATCTCTACAAAAGAAAATACAAAAATTAGCCAGGCATGGTGGTGTGCACCAGTAGTCCCAATTACTTGGGAGACTGAGCTGGGAGGATTGCTTGAGTCTAGGAGGTCAAGGCTGCAGTGAGATGAGATCATGCCACTGCACTCCAGCCTGGGTGACAGTGGGAGACACTGTCTCAAAACCAAAAAATTCAAGGACCTTAGAATAACTTCAGTACATTATTATTATTATCATATTTTGTGATCAAGTCTCACTCTGTCACCTAGGCTGGAGTGCAGTGGGATGAACTCGGCTCACTGCAACCTCCACTTCCTAGGTTCAAGTGATTCTCTTGCCTCAGCCTCCCAAGTAGCTGGGATTACAGGCGTGTGCTACCACGTCCAGCTAATTTTTGTATTTTTAGTAGAGACAGGGTTTTGCCATGTTGGCCAGGCTGGTCTCGAACTCCTGACCTCAAGTGATCCTCCTGCCTTGGCCTCCGAAAGTTCTGGGATTACAGGCATGAACCACGATGCCTGCCCCAGTACTATTTTTTTTATACTACTGTTTAAATGCCACAGGACATTATTGTTGTTTTATGAATCTATATATTCATTTATATTTTTCTTCACATTTACCCTTTGTATATTTCTTCATTCTATTTTGCATCTGGTAATTCTTTCATCACCTTGGCAGTATTACTCCTTTGTCTTTTGGAGTTCTATCGTTTCTGTTACAAAGTCATCTGTGAGTCTTATTCCTTTTAAGAAAATGTGTACCCTACCCCACTCTACCCCCAGCTGCTTTTACTTTCCCTTTGTTTTGGGTTTTGAACAGTTTTACTATGATGTCTCTAGGGGAATCTGTGATTTGGAGTCTTTCATTATTTTTGGAAAATTCTCAGGCATAATCTCTTTTTATATCACTTTTGCCCCAATTCTCTCTTTCCTCACCTACTCAATTAGGGCTTTTCACCATTAGCCATACGTGTGTTAGATTCTTTTCTGTTTTGTTGTTTTATTCGTTTTTTCTCTTCATGCTCATTCTGGATTTTTTTGACCTATTTTGTAATTCACGGAACTTCTCTTCAGCTATGTCTAAGCTGTCATTTAACTCATTTACTGCATTCTTAATTTCAGTTCTATTATTTTCAATTTCTACAAGTTCCATTTAATTATTTTTACTGATTTGGACCCTCTGCTGAAATTCATCAGCAGAGTATTTTGTATGTTGTAACTTTTCTGGAGCATATTAATTACAGTTACTTAGAAGTAATTTGGAAGCCCACGCTTGATAATTCTTAATACAGTTTCCACTTTTCTCTCTATTTTCAGTCATTTGGTCTTATCTTTTAGTATGGTCAGTAATTTTTGTGTGAATGAAAAATTATTGAGTTGATTATTGATTAACTCTTGATGCTATCTTTTTTTCATAGACAGTTTACTTTTTGCTTCTGGCAAACAGTTTGGATAAGAGCAGATCAGTGTGGCAGTTAGCTAATTAAACAGCTGAGCTTTAGTCCTTTTGAGGGTTGGTATATTTACTTTTCATTCAAGGTTCTTTCACCTTGGTTGATCCTGAACTTGTTTTTGTATTCCCACACATGTAAGACAGCCTAAAGTTCTGCTCACCTTTTCAACCTCGGGGCCTCTGTTTTCGGCTCATTATTTCCCACCATTTAGCTTCTTAGCCTTAGGCTACTGCTTATGAATTGGCAGTTGCCTCAAGGGGAAAACAGGTGCTAAATGTCATTCTCACCTTTGCACTTTGCTTTTGGACGTGGTCTTGACCCTTCAATTTCTTACTGCCTTGGTGGCTCTCTTGTTTAAACAGGTATCCTCATCTGTGTTTCTGTATCTGTAAGTATATCTAATTTTCGAGTAGAGTCACTGGCCTGATAAAAGTACATTCTAGCCAAAATGAGAGAAGTCCCCATAATCTGTTTAATGACAAAAGCTCCACTAGAGAGAAGCAGTTACCTAGATAAGTCTTAGAATGTCAGTTCCATCCTTTCTCTTTGCTTTTTATGGATAATTTATAACCTTTATAGCAATCATATATGCACATACAATGTTTTGGTATCCCTGCTTGAGCACTTTTGGGAAACCTTTACCATCTATGCCTTAAATCCATGTAGAGCTTGTGACACAAAATATCTGAGACAGGTCTCAGTCAATTTAGGAAGTTTATTTTGCCAAAGTTAAGGATGTGCCCATGGCACAGCCTCAGGAAGTCCTGAGACACGTACCCAAGGTGTTTGGGGGTACAGTTTGCTTTTATACATTTTAGGGAGACATGAGACATCAATCAGTATGTGTAAGATGTACATTAGTTCAGTCCAGTAAGGCAGGACAACTCGAAGTGGGGTCTTCCACGTTAGAAGTAGATAAGAGGCAAAAGGTTGCCTTCTTTTAAGTCTTAGATCAGCCCTTCCACTGAATACACAATTTTGTCTGGTTCAGTGGATCTGCATTTTCACATAAACAACAGGAGAGAGGAAGGAATCAGATATGCACTTGTCTCAGGTGAGCCTCAGAGGGGTTACTTTGAATAGAGTGGGAGGCAGGTTTGCCTTAAGCAGTTCCTAGCTTCACTTTTCCCTTTAGCTTAGTGATTTGGGGGGTCCCAAGATTGATTTTGCTTTCATGAGCTTTTATATGCATTCACCAGCTCAAGCTTAGCTGGACAGAGGCTGGGATGTGAAAGCACTGGTCGAGTCAGCTGTGGATCGCACATGCCCTTTCTATCTGATCTCTTCAAACCAGGATGCCATTTGGCTTGGTTCAGAAACTTCCACTGTATACTTTAGTTTGAATTTAACTTTTTTTTTCCTTTTTTTACCTTGGATACTTTGGCAGACTTTATGGCTATTTTAATTCACAAAAGAGACTCACCTTAAGAGACATTATAACATTCAATTTATTGCGGGGTAAGAAAACATAAACAAGTCAATCCGTGGGTTAAAGTTTTTCTTTGGCCAAATCCTCCCCATCGTCTTTATTGTTAAGACTAGGACACCCTTTAAAAGGGCTTTGTGACTAATGATTGCCTTTCACTTCACTGTACACCCCTCCACTCTGCAGATAAGTTCATCAGTTTAACTTCAGCCAATATGCACAAGTGAATGCACCTTAATTCATTAGCAGAAATACTAATTGATAGACATTTATTCTTAAATCCTAGATGCAGTATGTACCCTTATATCTAAAATGGGTTAGCACAATAGTGCACACGAAGACATTTCAAGAGGTACTTGTGCAAGGAGAATTTTAACCCATTTTCATTTCCTCCAGTTCCTTGGTACTCTTTCCAAAATTTGATCTTCTCATGTATATACCTGTCTCAGACTGGTTCTTTTCCTACCTGCCCCTTTCACGTGTGTCCTTCTTTTTTAAAAGAAAGGCATAATTTTCACCCATCTTTTTCAGTTTCACCATTGTCAAGGTGGGATGGGAAAAGCAAAACAAACAGAAAAAACCCTTGGAGTCTATACAGGTCATTTGAAAATGGGTTCAGAAAGAGATTCCAATAATGGCCAACCCTTTTTTGCAAATCACTGGTTTTCAGTTATTTGCTTTCAATAAAATTAGAGAAAAGCCTAGGCAGGCTGTCAGCCATTAAATCATTAAAATTTGTTTCATCGTTGACATATTACTAAAAAAATTGATGGATGCAGTGGTACCAAGTGACAAATTGAGTTATTACAAATCCCCATTCTCTGAATAAAGAAAATGTACACAGTGGATGGAACTGGATATTGTTATGCTAACTGAAATAAGCCAGGTACAGAAAGGCAAACATTGCATGTTCTCACTTATTTGTGGGATCTAAAAATCAGAACAATTGGACTCATGAACCTAGGGAGTAGAAGGATGGTTACCAGAGACTGAGAAGGGTAATGGTACAGGGGCAGGGGCGGGGGTGGAGGTGGGGATGATTAATGGCTACAAAAAATAGAATGAATAAAACCTAGTATTTGATAGCACAACAAGGTGACTACAGTCAATAATATAATTGTACAAGTTAAAATAACTAGAGGAATATAATTGGATTGTTTGTAACACAAAGGATAAATGCTCGTGGGGATGGATACCCCACTTTACATGATGTGATAATGACACATTGCTTGCCTGTATCAACATCTCATGTACCCCATAAATATCTACACCCATGTACCCATGAAAATTAAAAACAGAACAAAACTATATTCTCATCTGTTTTACATTAAAAGTGATCTCATCTATAGATAGGAAAAATGGGAATATCATTTATGTTGACTGCTATGTCATTCTAGTTATACGTAATATATACCCACGGAAAAATGAACTAAAAAAAAACCAAAAGAACACTACAAATTGGTCTTGATTATCAGATGAATTTCCAGTAAGATTTTTAATGTTTTATGTTTAATACTTATGTGTAAAAATATTCATGTTTGTGATATTATCTACTGTGTTCTAATAGTTATTGTAATAATTTAGAAAAAAAGTTATTTTTAATTCAGCCTTTTAGTAACAGGAAATTTTTTAAATTTCAATTTATATTCATTGCAGAGAAATACCTTAGGAGATAAATATTTTAAGTAGTGAAATATACTATAAATCTGTGAGGAAAGCAAAATATAAACAAAGATCCGGTGAATGATGTTTAATGTCTCACTGCTGAAGAGCTTGCTTATGTATTATGTTGATAATGGTGGGAATCAAATTGCTGTGGTACTTAGATTCTGTGAGATACATTTAAAAGAATGACATAAAAGTTTTTGAAAATGTAAATATTTATAGTATACCCCTGGAATTTATCTTGTTTGCACTTACTTAAATTTATGATGATAAATGTTAGTTATCAACTTAAAAATACATGAAAGTGTACATACCTTCTAAATTTTATTTAGAGGTATGTAGGTGATAAAGTTTGAAGATACTCTTCTGGCAAATATGGTAAGTGAAAATTTAGCGGGTTCCCAGACCAGAGTTAAACACACCAGCAGATCTTTATTGACCATCTTATATAATTTTTTTTTTTTTTTGAGACGGAGTCTCACTCTTATCCCCCAGGCTGGAGTGCAGTGGCACGATCTCGGCTCACTGCAACCTCTGCCTCTCGGGTTCAAGTGATTCTCTTTCTTCAGCCTCCCAAGTAGCTGGGATTACAGGCGCCCGCCACCATGCCCGGCTAATTTTTGTATTTTTAGTAGAGATGGGGTTTCACCATGTTGGTCAGGCTGGTCTGGAACTCCTGACCTCAGGTGATCCTCCCGCCTCAGCCTCCCAAAGTGCTGGGATTACAGGCGTGAGCCACTGTGACCGGCCCATCTTATAGAAATTTAAAAATATCTCTCAACTTTAGATTTGGTGTTAGGGAATCTATCATGAATAGCATCTCACACCGTCTTGCAGGTGAGCCAACCAAGTCCTAATGCTGGAAATGTTGAAAAAACTGCCTTACTCCTTGGGTGAGATCTTTCAGAGACTCTGTTGCTAGGAATCTAGCCACTGCTGGAAAAAAGGGAGAAATGAAATAGAAATTCTGTGTAATCAAAGCCCAGTTCTTCCCTAGTAATAGAACTGACGGCTTTTACAAAGTGAAAAGAGTACATTTTCTATCACGGAAAGAATGTGTTATTAAAAATGGTTTTGTAGTTGTTTGTCACAAGATTATAATTAAGTAGTAACATTTTTGGAAAGCACTTCCCTTCATTTAACATCCCCTTATCCCAATACATAATCCCTCTCATGCCTTCGTAATATGAGCTTTGTCATGGTCTGCTTGACAGTAGTTTTGAAGACAGTGCCTATGAATTTCACATCTTATTTTGTTATCTTAGCTGGGAAGACTTCTTAGTAAGCAGTTACTTTTGTCTTTTGATCGACTTTAAGATGGAATATTTTAAGTCATTAAATGTGATGTACCCCAGCTTTGAGCCACTTCCACTATATTAGGTTATGAAGTTTTTATTTGCTTATATTTTTAAGTCCTGAGTGGATGAGTTTTATAAAATGCTTTTCCTACATCTATTAAGATGGCAAGTGTTTCTCCCCCTTCCCCCCTCTCCCTATTATGGTTGATTACATAATTTTGAACCATCCTTGCATTCTGGGATAAACCCAAATTGGTCATGATCAGTAGTATTACTAATAATATACTTGCGGATTTAAAATATTTTATTTTTCAAATTTTGAATCTTCATTTACAAATAAACTATAATTTTTCTTGTTCTGTATATTCATAAGTGAGATTAATTTTTAATTAATTATATTTATAATTTGGTTTTTGTCATTTTTGTTTTCATTTTTTGAAATAAATGTCTATATGTACTTCATGTTGTTATTGTTTTCTCCCTTCCATACTCTATTCCTTGGAAATGAACCACTGAGTCCAGCTCACACTCAAGTGCTAGAGAAGTAGATTTCACTTTTTGGACAGAGAGGTGTCAAAGAATGTGTGGACATGCTTAAAATCCCCACAATGCAGGTAATGAATGCATGTACAGATTATATGCTAAATACGGTGTTCTTTCTAACTTAAGAAAGCTATGATGCCAAGATGAATTTGAAATTGATTGTGATGTCTATATAATTTATGATTTTGTCCAAAGTCTGCTACTCTATCAAAAATAGCTTTGTAATTATCAATTTACACACAGATATTTCATACTAACGGAGCTACAGAACACTTAAAACAAGCTGGTATTCAAACAAAAAATATACTTCAGCAAAGCAACACATTCTTTTTCTCTTCGCTGTTTGTCATAAATTAGATTTTAAATATAGTTGAGCCTTTTTGAACCTGTGTTGTAATTGACTGTAAGTATCCTGTGACAACATCAAACCTTTTCCAACAAGTCCTAAGTTTTGGTTTCATTTTGTCTAAACTCAACTGAAAATCTTTAATGAAAGAAAATGACATTTACTGTACATCAGGGGAAGAAGCCAGGGAGATACCAGTACTTGGCAAATTTTGCAAAATAAGCAGTCTCATCTACTTCAAAAATTTGTAATTATTCGAAGATGACTGTGCTCAAAGTGATTTATCACGTGCTACTACAAAAGGTACATTTGCATATCATGGTGAAGCATGATTTTTCACTAAGATGATTCTAAAATTATTTTCTAACAATTTTATTTCACATACGAAAAGCAGTTACTGTTGATGCATTTAATTAGCAGAATTTTACAGTTACTTGATGCCAGTTTTATATTAATGTTGTCAGATATGTCAAAAGAAATCAATTTTTTCATCCAATTGAAGGAAGAAATAAACTCCTTGAAAATTTTATTTTGAAAATGAAACATCTGACAATATTATGCCCCATGTTACAAGTTAAAAGCCCAATATTAAATGGCCATTTCTAATGGTTGTATTAATTATCTATTACTGTGTAACAAATCACCAGACAGAAGCTATTGACCTTGAAGAAGTCACTGACCCCCTGGTACTTTCTGGGAAAATAGGAGTAATAACCTTCCACTCCAGAAAAATATTATACACTCTGATGACATGAGGAAAATAAAGAATATATAAAAGAAAGAATGGGCCTGTGATGTAAGTTAAAATTATAGCTTACATTTTAAGTTCTCACTAAATTATCTTTTTAGCCATGAGTATTAGGCTAGGTGATCTCTAAGTTCTCTTCTAATTACACAATTTCTCTTTATTTTAGGCCAGGCGTGGTGGTTCCTGCCTGTAATCCCTACTTTGGTAGGCCTAGGTGGGTGGATCACTTGAGGTCAGGAGTGCAAGACCAGCCTGGCCAACATGGGGAAACTCCATTTCTACTAAAAATACAAAGAAAAAAAAATTAGCCCCACGTGGTGGTGCATGCCTATAATTCCAGCTACTCGTGGCTGAGGCAGGAGAATCATTTGAACTCAGAGGTTGCAGTGAGCTGAGTTCATGCCACTGCAATTCATCCAGCCTGGGTGACAGAGTGAGATGACTCCATCTAAAAAAAAAAACAAAAAAAAACTTCCTCTATTTTATTCCAGCTCTAAAATTCTGGTATTTCTGTATCAAATATTGCTTTCTAAATCAAACTATAAAGTCTTTGGAAACCATAGCTGTGCCTCAGACATGCCTTCACCTCCCATAGAATCTACGTTTCTTTGCACAGAAGGTTTTGTCATACACAGAGTAGACACTGACACACTGATCACTGAGTATTTTGGTCTCTGGATTTCTCCATATTCACTTAATTATTTCAATAATTGACATTACCCACAACCGACCAAAGGTGATACTTCTGGCAAGTGGAAGCATGAGAGTGCTATTTCTTACCGACATTCATTTATCCTTTTACATATAAACCATTCATTTATCCTCTTCATTTGTTGAGCACTGGAGCTCCATCTATTTTACATGACTTTTTGCAGTTATTATACCTATGCATAATTATTCCTGGCATATGTTGCTTAATGACGGAGATATGTTTTGAGAAATGTGACATTAGACCATTTTGTCATTGTGCAAATATCACAGAGTGTATTTACACAAACACTGATGGTATATGTATACATATATATTTAATTTATACATATTTTTCATATGGAAAACCAAATGTCTCAGAACCTTAACTGAATTGTCAGTCATTCCCCTACTTATTCTGCAGAGCCAATATCAAGTGTTACATATCAGGTTTCTATTTATGTTCCATTATAATCTTATGGGACCACTGTCTTACATGCGGTCATTGTTGGCTGAAACATCATTATGCGGCACATGACTGTATTTGTGTTAAATAATTATTTTGGCTATAAGACTTGGCGCAGAGGAATTTCTGGTGAATAATAATCAACTGCAAGAAACTGGTGACCCAAAACAAGCTGGTCATTAATTTTGTTGAAATGTCAAAAGCTCATATCTGAAAAGGGTGGGCAAAATAAGCAAATAGGTAACTTTTGATAGGTAGCACACTGTTACTGCTGCTCACATGAAGACGCTAATAAATGTTCACAATCCAACTACAACAGCTTCTTAGCATTCCATCCAATAGAGCAAGGAATCTTTATTAGCTTCTGAGAAGCTCTCCATCCAGAAATTATTTGAAGTGTTTCCACCTGATTTAGGGTTTATTAGGTTTTTTAGTTTAGTTTTTTTGTGTTAGTTTCTTGGGGGGTTTTGGGATTTTGGTTTTTGGGTTTGTTTGGCTTTTGTTTTTGTTTTGGTGTCACATAAGTATTTCAATTTTGCACGACAATGTTATGGACTAGAAAGGGAATCTGCAATACATGATTCAAGTTATGGTCTTGGTAATTCCAGACAGAAGCTATTGACCTTGAAGAAGTCACTGACCCCCTGGTACTTTTTGGGAAAATAGGAGTAATAACCTTCCACTCCAGAAAAATATTATACATTCTGATGACATGAAGAATGTTTACATATTTGTCTTCCTCGGAATACACCCTGTAAAGACATAATGTTATTTCTAAAAACTGTATTTTTAGTGGCAAAGTCTTGCACTTACGTTACCAATTAAGTCTCTGAGGATAATTAAGTTTGTTATAAATATATAAATATACTGATAGAGACAAAGGCCACTAAGATTCTAGTGAAGTCACAGATGCCAATCAAAAACTGTGGGCAGCAAGTTAATGGTTAGAGTGCTGGTGTGTACAGCATAAGGCTTGATGGGTAAGTTTAATTTCTACAAGAAACATATTCTAACAAATATAATTTTTCTTAACCAACATAATAAGAAAATATACTTTTTTAAACCAACAGACAAGGATGGCAAATACACAGGTTGCTTTACACAGACACATTTAAAGTCAGAACATCCAAAATTAGGTCAGTGGTCTTTGGAACTATTAAATCAAATCTTTTACGATTACAGCAAAGCTCTTTTCCATTTGTAACAAACAAACTTGGAAAAAACTCAATTATATTACAAATAGAAACTAGCTATGGATAGATATAATTTAAATGTTATGACAACTAGTTCTTCATTAAACTGCTGCCACTTGCAGCTGCTAGATTCAGTTATAATTTCGAATTAGGGCTGAATTAAGTATGAGGGTTATAATTTTCTATTGCCAACCTGTA
Source organism: Piliocolobus tephrosceles (assembly GCF_002776525.5). NCBI lineage: Eukaryota > Metazoa > Chordata > Mammalia > Primates > Cercopithecidae > Piliocolobus > Piliocolobus tephrosceles. Next base: position 50,366,415 of record NC_045452.1, read on the forward strand.
TGCCAATAATAATTATTATTATAACAACAATTATAATAGCAAAAGTAGGTAACATTTACAGAGTGCTTACAATGTGCCAAGATTTTAACTAAATATTTTATTTAATCCCCAGAACTACCCTATGAGGTGGGTACTATTGTGATATTCATTCAACAAATGAGAAAATGACAGTTTAAAGACATTAAGGGCCAGGCATGGTGACTCACCTGTAATTCCAGCATTTCGGGAGGCTGAGGCAGAGGATTACCTAAGTCCAGGAATCTGAGACCAGCCTGGGCAACATAGTGAGTCCTTGTCTCTACAAAAAAATTTTAAAATTAGCTGGGCATGGCAGTGGCTTGCCTATAGTTCCAGCTACTCTGGAGGTTGAGGTGTGAGGATGTCTTGAACGCAGGAGTTCAAGGCTGGGGTGAACTATGATCAAGCCACTGCACTTCAGCCTGGCTAAAAGAGAAAAACCCTGTCTAAAAAAAAAAAAAAAAAAAAAAAAAGGTAAGGCCACAGAGCTAGGAAGAGGTAGATTCTTAGTTAACTCATACCCTTAAGGGCCAAACCAAGTCAAAGGGCCAGGCATGGTAGCTCACACCTGTAATTCCAGCACATTGAGAGGCTGAGGCAGGAGGACTGCTTGAACTCAAAAGTTCAAGATCAGCCTGGGCAACACAGTGAGGCCTCGTCTCTCCAAAAAATATTAAAAATTAGCCAAACATGGTGATGCGTGTCTGTAGTACCGTTTACTTGGGAGGCTGAAGCAACAGGATTGCTTGAGCACAGGAGGTTGAGGCTTCAGTGAGCTGTGATTGTGCCACTGCACTCCAGCCTGGGCAACACTGGGCAACACAGCAAGACCCTGTCTCAAACAAAAACAAACACCAAACAAAGGGTACAAAGTTTCAGTCAGATAGTATGAGTAAGTTCTGGATATCTATTCAACAGCATGGTCATTATAGTTAGTCATTGTAGACTTGTAATTTGCTAAGACAGTAGATAAGTGTTCTCACCACACACACATAAAATAACTATGTGAAGTGATGGATATGTTAGTTTGATTCAATAATTTCACAATGTATACATATACCAAAATACCACATTGTATACCATTTAAAATATTAAATAAGACAAAAACTAAATATATAAATAAAATTTAACCAATAAAGCAAATGAGTTAAAGCACTTGTACCTCTCATCATTCTATAGCCTGATGTTCCTGAAATGCTCTCTCTTCATAACAGAATTTCATGTGATGGTGTTTTTAATGGAGCATTCTGCCTACTTGATATGGGGTCATCACATGTTTCTTTCCACAAAATACTACTTTCTGATCTCTTTCTCATCACCATACTGCCTTCCTTTATCTCTCTTTCCTTTATTGCTTTTATCTATTATTTCTTTCCTTAACCTATCCCCATTTTCCCAACTTTTATCCCATTTTCCTCGTCCATGCAATTAGCTTGTCAGGAACATGCAGCATATCCCAAAACTCCAGAAAGGTAATTCTCAGGGCTCCAGAGGGTGGTAGTCCTCGAGTCAGAAATGAGAGACCAGGAACAGAGGCTGGGAAAGCAGAACTGTTTCCCCTCCTGCTTATTTTGTTTTGAAAATTGCTTGTAGCTCCCATTTATCTTAGTGTAATTATCAAAATAAGAATAGCACCTGTTTCACATAAAAATTAATGGGTTATGTGTAAATTTATCTGCATTTGGGGGTAGAATATTCTGAAAAAAATAGAAATTGAGATCAAATGGTCATTTATTTTGGCTCTTACCTTTTAGGAGGTAAGTGGTTATGATCTCATTTAAGCTTAATTGCTTCCTTAGAGGCCCATCTCCAAATATAGACACATTGAAGGTGTTAGGGCTTCTGGGTATGAATTTTGGAGGGATACATTCAGTTCATAACACACAACTTAATTTTTTTTAAAGAGTGAAATCATTTTTTAAAATGATGGAAAAAGCTAAAATATGCTAAATATAAATCCAAAAAACTTAGTGTTATGGACTGAATTTGTCCCTGCAAAATTCAGATGTTGAAATCCTCACCCCCAGTGTGATGGTAGTAGGAGGTGGGGTCTTTCGTAGGTAATTTAGCACAACAAGGTGGAATCCTCATGAAGAGAATGTTTGCCTTTACAAAGGGATCCAAGAGAGCTCTCCAGCTGTCTTTCTGTGATGTGAGGATACAACGGGAAGACGGTAGCCTGTAACCTGGAAGAGAGCCCTCACTCCAACCCAACCATGCTGGCACCCTGAACTCAGACTTCCAGCCTCCAGAACTATAGAGAGTAAATTTCTGTTGCTTAGAGGCCACTCAGTCTATGATTATTTGTTACAGCAGACAAAACTGACTCAGACACCTGCTATACCTATACTAACGTCACACAAAATAGGTGTTCAGGTAAAAAGTTTTACTAAAGATAAAAAGGAACATTTCCACAATGATAAAAATTCAATTCACCAGGAAGATATAATTATTTTAAATTTGGTCACCTACTAGTATAAGTTCGAACTCTATAATGCAAAAATTGAAACAGCTAAAAAAAAAAAAATTATTATCCACAATCATAGTGGGAGACTTCAACATACCTCTCTTTGTAACTGACGGAACAAGCAGACAAAAATAGATAAGTAAGGGCATAGAAATGTCAAACAATGTGGAAGTCATCTTTAAAGGGCTAGGACCAAAACAAAGAAAAAGATTAAAATGTCCATATATATTATAGGGGCAGTAGCTATAGTGGCATATATTATCTTTATTTTCAGTTACAATTTCATTTTATAGAAGAAGAAATCAAGGCTCAGAGAGGTAAAATAACCTTATACAGTCCAAGTGGTAGAGCCAGAAAATTCATTGTTTTTTAAAAGTTTAGTAGAACTCACCAGTGAAACCATCTGGGTGGGCTTTTTTTTGAGAGGGGAAGTTTTTGACTATCATTTCAATTTCCCACTTTTAATTGAATACATTGACATTTTTTCTCTGGGCTTATTTATTTTTGAGATGGAGTCTCACTCTGTTGCCCAGGCTGTAGTGCAGTCACATGATCTTGGCTAACTGCTACCTCCATCTACCGGGTTCAGGCAATTCTCCTGCCTCTTTTCGTATTTTTAGTAGAGACAGAGTTTCGCCGTGTTGACCAGGCTGGTCGTGAGCTCCTGACCTCAGGTGATCCACTGGCCTTGGCCTCCCAAAGTGCTGGGATTACAGGCGTGAGCCACTATACCTGGCTATATTTCTTCTATTGAGTTCTTACATTTTTCAATGCCCTTATTTCCCCGAACTAAATAATTTAGTGGGCTTTATGTCACTTCGAAATGAAATCGTAACTGAAAATAAAGTGCTTAGCACAGTGCCTGGGTAGAAAGTATCCAGTAAATACTGTATTTCTGCTACTTTTACTACTATTATGATTGCTATGTCTACTACTATTATTTATGCATCTTTAGAGTCTCCCGAGTCCCTGACAGCTACTGACATTGGGGCAAAGATAAGTCTATCAATATTTTTGAATTTGACTTATGGAAATAGATACTAACTCTTGCAGGCATGAGAAATGTTTCTCAGCATGATGAAATCTGGAGAAAAAAGTTTGAATTAATTCCAAAGAAATCAGAAGTAATATTTGGTGGCACTGCTAATGGAGCTGAATGCATTAGAAAATGTTAGTTATAAAAACTGACTGATCTGGGTGTGAGATGAGTCCAGTTACAGTACTGCCCAGTTACAGTAAGTTAGAAAGAGGAACAGGATGGGAAGAGTTCATTCTCGTCCATGACCTACTGGCAGGAATAACAAATGACATTGCTAACTAGGTGCCTACTCCAAGCCCCTACATCTTTCCTTCTGTTTAGTACAGAGCAAATTTCAATTGGAAGTTTGGCTTTGCATATAGTCACTGCTCAAAAAAATGTTTATCAATTTGTCAATTTTGGTCTGTCAATTTAGCAATTTCAATAGCTTTGTCAACTTACCAATTAGGTCATTCATGATTTGTCAGTCTTCTTCAGATAGCCAACATTTTCCAAATTAACTTCTTTACTAATGTCAGATCCTCAGAAAGTGAAATTCACACCAGGGGTTTGTGTTCCTTATTATGAACAAATAAAAGAAAATTTGCATTATAATCACTCTACAAAAACATCATGACCAAACTACCTTTCCAGAAGCTTGACTTGAAAATTTAGTATTTATTGGGAACAAGAGAGATGAACACCTGAACAGGCTGGAAAACATATGAGGATAAATGCCTGAGTTCACATCAAAATGTTTGGCAAAAGAAAGAATGTTAGTGTGAAATATACAGAAATTTTGGTTACAAATTTTCCCACCAAAGTTTCACTCAAAAAACAAACAGTGCAGACTAGTCATTGTTTCAGAATGGAAAAAGAGCGTACCTTAGGAACTAGTTCAGGAGGATATTTTAGTTATCTTGCTTTGTTTTTTCAATCAATCATGTGACTATTTTGTGTATTTCCTTTCCTTGGGGAAATATTCTAACTCGGATCCAATGTTTTTTAAAAACTCTTTCATCGTGTGCAAAATATCTTTGGTTTGTGAATTTACAAAATGTTCTTAACCTCAGAAAAAATAAATAAGTTAGAGAAAATTAAAATAAGTCCAAATCATTAAGTACATTTTTTGAAATCCCTCAAGTGTAGGAAAAATGTAGGTGGAACAGAACAACAGTCAGGCTTGGGCCAGAACCTAGGAAATCTCTGAAGATGTCAAAAATGATTTCATATGAAGAGTTGTGTTCTTTTTTACTTTAGGACTTCAAAAGCAGAGGAAGGGTTAGAGAAAAACATGAAAAAGAAAAGCCTATCTGAATTCAAGGTTTGGCATGAATACTTTCCCAAGTCCAGCGAGCTTACCATCAATGATAATCCAATTTCAATCAAATCAAAGAGAAGGTGCCATGCTAGGTGCTGAGCTTGTATAGAAATATGAACAAGACTGTATGCTCACCCACACAAGCGGTTTAAGATGATGAAGCTGGGTGAAAGATGAAAGATAATAACTATAATATTTTATGAGATTATAATATAATAATATTATGGAGAGGATTTTCAAGCCATCTTCTCCCAGAAGTCTAAGTGAGAAGAGCTCTACTTCTCACCTGTTCAAATCCTTCCTATCCCTCAAGGGCTGCTTTAGTCCCATATCTGGTTCAGACTCTCCAAAACTTTCCAGCCCATTGTTGTTTATATCACAGATGTGAGGCCATTATAAACACCTCTTGATTTGGGTTATAAAAACAGGTAAGGAGTGTCTTTTACTCTGAGGGAGAAGACAGCATAGTATTCAGAGGCAACAGAACACAGTAGCCAAGAGAACAGATTTCAGGGCCAGCTGACTTGGCTACAAATCCTAGGATCACTACTGGGGAACATTGGAAAACTTAATCTTTCTAAGCCTCAGTTTCCCTGTCTTCAAAATGGAAACATTAATAGTTCCTACATCATGGAATTGTGAGAATCAAATGAGGCAGCAATTGTACTTAAAATACTAGGGGGCAAGCTGGGCGTGGTGGCTCACATCTGTAATCCCAGCACTTTGGGAGGCTGATGTAGGCAGATCACTTGAGGTCAGGAGTTCAAGACCAGCCTAGCTAATATGGTGAAACTCCATCTCTACTAAAAATAACAAAAATTATCTGGGTGTGGTAGTACACGTTTGTAATCCCAGTTACTCAGGTGGGTGAGGCAGGAGAATCACTTGAACCCGGGAGGCAGAGTCTGCAGTGAGCTGTGATCACGCCATTGCACTCCAGCCTGGGCAACAGAGCAAGGCTCTGTCTAAAAAAATAAAAAATAAAAAACACTAGGGGGCACAGTCAAGCACTGTGGCACATGCCTGTAATCCCACTTACTTGGAAGGCCAAGGTGGGAAGATCAGCTTAGCCCAGGAGTTTGAGTCCAGCCTGAGCAACACAGCAAGACCCCATCTCTAAAGAAAAAAACGAGGGAGGGGGGAATAAATAGTAGACATATAAACGTTTGTTGGTTATGACTAATGTTCATCCATGCATTCCACAAATGTTCCTTAGGTGCCTTTTCTCTGCAAGATGCTGCTCTAGGCACGAGATCCCAACAGTGGATAAAACAGACAAAGTTCCAGACCTCATGGAGTCTCCATTCACATGTCAACTGGAAAACAAGTTCTATGGGGAAAGAAAGCATATAAAATATCATTTTGTATTTCCTATGGTGCTTTACACAAAATAGACAACAAGAGTCTGTGAAGGAATTCTAAGTGGAAGAGGGAAGATGTGCTTGGAAAATCTTGCACTCCTGAGCAAGTAAAAAAATTATGTGAACAAACCATCTGTATTCTATGAAGGTCTTCTAGAATCTAGTCCTTTAGTATTTCATAAAATTCAACTCCTTGGTAATTTAAAATAGAATGGATTACACAAAGTTTCCACTGCACTATGCCATGCTTTGCTCACATGGCGGAGGAGTGCATGGCATGAAAAACATTTCTGGATTGTGACGCTCAGCTAGATGAGCTCAGGTTACTTGTGTTTCATGGCCTTTCAGTCTGGAGCTTGACTGCCAGTTGGAAGCCTTGGATTGACTCCTTGATCTTAGAGCTACGGTTAGCCATGTGGCCAGAGGCCAGGGAGGCTCAGGGATGCCTAGCTAAGGAATTTCACTTCTTTAAGACTTGTGCTACTATTAAAACACATTCCTCTAGGACAGTTAGTAATTTGGGCTATTAACAGTTATTCAGTCTTCACAGAAATAAGGACCAGATATATTCTCTTTTTTTAAAAAAAGAACTTTGGCCAGGTATGGTGGTTCACACCTGTAATCCCAGCACTTTGGGAGGCCAAGGCGGGCAGATCACTTGAGGTCAGCAGTTCGAGACCAGCCTGACCAACTTAGTGAAACCCCGTCTCTAGTTAAAAAACAAACAAAAAAAATTAGCTAGGCGTTGTGACACATGCCTATAGTCCCAGCTACCTAGGAGGCTGAGACAGGAGAATAGCTTGAACTCAGGAGATAGAGGTTGCAGTGAGCTGAGATAGCGCCACTGCACTCCAGCCTGGGTGACAGAGTGAGACTCTGTCTCAAAAAAAAAAAAAAAAAAGAAAGAAATTCAGCCTAATTATAAAAATAGTTTTGTTCATTGTAGGCAAACTGGAAGCTATAACGTTAGCTACATCCACGGTCTTAAGAGCAAGTTTTTGGAATTGTAGAATAACTTAGAGGTAGCTTGAAAAAACACTGGCCTCGGAAGTCAAGAGGCCTGAGTTCTAGTTTTGACTAAGTAAGCTGACTGAACTTAAACAATGGAAATAATTCTCAAGCCCCAGTTCCCACATCTGTAAAATCAGAGTTCTTAGGTGTCCCTACCATTGTTTTCTTTAGTACTTACGAAATAATTATCCATCATATACCCACCTCTTTCATACAATATTTAGAACAACGACCTTGTATGATAGTGTCTTAGTGTGTTTTGTTCTAGTACAACAAAATACCTGAAACTAGGTAATGTATAAAGAAGAGAATTTTATTTTCTCACAGTTCTAGGGACTGGGAAGTCCAAGATCAAGGCACCAGCATTTGGTGTCTGACAAGGGCTTTTTTGCTGTGTCCTTATATGGGGGCGTCAGATGGTCAAGAGAGACTAACTCCCTGCATCAAGTCCTAGTTTGATGGCATTAATCTATTTATAAGGGCAGAGCCCTCACGACCTAAACACCTCCCAAAGGGACTCACCTTTCAGCACTGCTGCACTGGGGATTAAGTTTTTAATACATGAATTTGGGAGAACACATTCAGACCATAGCAGATAGTTACATTTGGCATTGAGGAGATTAAAACTCAAAGAAGCTCACTTATTTACCCAAGGCCATAGGCTATGGGGCGAAGGTGTGATTTAAGGTTATCTGCCAACTAAATAACATCCTCTTCCTCCCAAAGCACAGCTGGCTTTAATTTGCTAGTATATGAAATACCTCTGGGTTTGAAAAGAAAGAATGACTCTGACAAAAAAAAAAAAAAATCTCATTGCCTACTTGACCCTTTTGCTTAAGATTCCCTCCACTCTGTTACTTATCTAGTGTGTAGGACAATTTCTTTATGTTTACATTTCTGCCGTGAATAGGTTACAAAGTTAAGTCTTACCTAGAGAGGGTATCTGAGTTTCATGGAATGGATATTCAGAAGATTTGCTCTCAAATAACAGGGATCTTTATCTTCTTTCCACTTGTGTTTCAATGACTGTGAAGAAGTGTAATCAGAAAGTAAGATGGCATGCAGATCTAACTTACCCATAACAAACTCTCAAGGACTGTCAGGCATATCATTCATTATACCCTAGCAAAAAGAAGTTGTCCACCCATTCTCCTCACTGAAGGGCAGCCTTCTTAATGAACATCTTTAATTGGATTAGGAGTAAAGATCTGTCTGTCCCATCACCAGCCAATCCATACACTAGTGATTGGGCTAAAATGTGATCTGGCCAATAAGTCTGTGCTCAAACAGGCCAGAATGCCTGTTTCAAGAGCCTGAATTGTGAAATACAGAAAACATAAGCCATTTGGTGGACAGGGGAGCACAGAGAAGACAACAGATGCATAGTGTCTTCACATTAACACTGGGTGCTTGGAGTGAAATTAATGGACTTCTACTTCTGAGGATCCCAAACTTGTGTTGGGTTCCAAATCACTTCCCCCAGAAATTGTTCTATTACAAATCATGTTCTTGGATTTCTAATAGATGATCTTTCTCAAATATAAATAAATAAGTATATATATATGTGTGTGTGTGTACACATATATGTGTGTGTGTGTATCTAAACATATATCATACTGATACATTAAAATTCTTTTAATTGTTGGAATTGGTGACTATTCTTTAAAAGCAAAAGAGCTGAATAAACCTCTGTACAACTATTTTGTTAAACTATATACTGTAATTCTACTCTGTCAAATAACACTGAAATTAGTAGGGATTTGGCACCTGGTCTGCCATTTCCAAGGCCTGCTTTATAATTGCTGCATTATACCACCTGAAATTATTTTTGCTACTCCAACTGGCTCAATTATACTCATTTAGATCAGAAGAATTTAGTAGGACTTTCCATTAAGAGATATCTAGTACCCGACTTACCTCTCAGCTTAAAGACTACCATTTTCTAAGACCAATTCCATATTCTCTGGGGGGGGTGAATTTTAAGCATTTGGTTTTAATCCATCTGTAACGTCTATACCACAAAGAAGCTGAAATATTTTAAGTATGATGAAACTATATGTAAAGATATATGGTATTGATTATTTACAAAAGCAATGACTGCTCTTCCAGTAGGGCAAACAAGCTTCTTCTCTTTAGAGGCTTCTTTGCTCACCTAATGAAGATTGGCCAATAAAGTTGAGCCAGAGGGTGTCTAACCTCTGACTTATTGAAGGCACTCAGCCTTGTTGTTTTTGCTTCCATGAACAGTAATGAGTTCTGCATGCCTTAGAAAAGAACAAAGTACTTGGTTATTTCCCAGATTTTCACTCTCAATGTTCCTACCCCATCTAGCTCATCTGATGCTTGGAGAAATCCTTCTTCACATATTTAAATTTAATGTTAGCATTTCCTTCATTGACTCATTAACTGCCCTCTGGTGCAGGTTAACCAATGACCCTAAAGGAGGTCTCCAGTTGCTCTCCAAGGCTGATGAGCAATTCTCACCCTGCACTTCAGCCAACAAAAATGTTGTGCCATTTTACAAGCAGCAGAAGTCCCAGAAGGCCACACAGTTCCATGGCCTGATATACGCAGAAGAATAATAAAAAATTTTATGGCTCTGGGGAAACCAATCAATCCCAGGAGTGCCCCAAGGCAGGTAAAGCTGGTGTGTCCTCACTCAGCCTCCTGCCTTGACAACTTTACCCGAGAACACTTAGACTTGCAGGGCATGGTCTGTAAAACATAAAAACAGCCCTGGATTTGAGATAAACATATGCACCAGATTCTGCCTATATGCATTCATAGCTAACTGTATCTTATCTTAGAAATCAGGGGAATTGTTTATTTGAAGCATGAAACCTAAGTTAATGAATGGGATATTTTCGTATTCTTGCAAAGCCAAGAAATATACATTCTACTGCCCACTGGGGAAAAAAACAGGATATTTGCCAATGGAAGTCCAGTTAGGACATTAGCCTCTGATAGCAGCTGACTTCCATCTTATCCAAGGGCTCTTTCAAAAGTTTTCCCTACTTTCTGATAACTTTTCTCTCTCTTTTTCCTTTCTCTCTTTTTTTTTTTTCTTTGAGACAGGGTCTCACTCTGTCTCCCAGGCTGAAGTGCAGTGGCGTGACCATGGCTCACTCAATCAATCCTCCCACCTCACCTCCCGAGTAGCTGGGACTACAGGCACGCACCGCCACACCCGGCTAATTTTTTTGTGTTTTTTGTAGAGACGGAGTTTTGCCATGTTACCCAGGCTGGTCTCAAATTCCTGGGCTCAAGCAATCCACCTGGCTCTGATAACCTTTCTGCACATATATATACATATATCAAAATGATAAATGTACATGGATTTTTCAGGAAGTGGGGAAACTTTTCAGAGGCTACTATTTCACTAAAACCCCATAAGTGGTCAATACTAACATCAATTAGTAGACGCAGCCCCTAGATGAGTGTGGCAGCCTCTACAAAATAAAGTAAAAAACTGGTGATGGGTTGGGGGAGGGATGATCCAAGTAATTTAAAGAGAAATCCTTCCATTAATAATCATTTATGACACTTATTTGCTTATTGAAATTATAAAGTTTGTACAAACTTTCTGTTTTTCTTTTTTTTTGGAGACACAGTCTTGCTCTATCTCTGAGGCTGGAGTGCAGTGGCTCAATCTCAGCTCACTGCAACCTTCTGTCTCCTGGGCTCAAGTAATACTCCTACCTCAGCCTCCCAAATAGCTGGGATTGCAGGCATGCACTACCACACCCAGCTCATTTTTGCACTTTTAGTAGAGACAGGGTTTTGCCATGTTGGCCAGGCTGGTCTCGAACTGCTCGCCTCTAGCCTCGCCCACCACAACCTCCCAAAGTACTGGGATTACAGGTGCAAACCAGTATGCCCAGAACAAATTTTCTTAATATATATTTTTTCATGCTGAGTGTCAAACCATGAGCCTCATGTCCTAGGTGATATTTAGCATTCCCAAAATGGTATAGAGTGCCCAGAAGGCAAATGTTTTGTCTTTTACCAAACACACATCACTTTGCTTTTGCATATATACACACACACACACACACACACGCCTAATATACACATATATGGTTTTTTCCCACACTGAACTCTAAGTGATCGCCATACAAAGCATAATTGCTTTCGGATCTTGTTTAGTTTCCTAAGAAGGAAGTTTCCTTTCAGGAAGCTGCACTGGCTAGATGCCTTCATGAAACACTAACAGGATTTCAAAAGAAATTTGTCTCCTCAGAAAGAGAAAGATGTGTCCATGAAATCTTTGTGAGAAGACAAAAACACTTCAGTGATTAAAAACTACTCATGGTCTGCAGGTAAGAAGGCATATGTATCCCAAATGTTGAAGCCATCGTACTTCTTCTATTCACACCCCTAAACCATGTAGAAGTTCGCCGGGAGGTGACGACTCCAACAGCTGTGGAGAAGCGTTTCTCTTTCCTCTCAGCTTGCACACATCATGGCGGTTGCCGCCCAGCAGCCTCCTCAGCCTGGCGGCAGGAAGCGCAGAGGCAAGGCTCAGTATGTGCTGGCCAAGCGGGCTCGGAGCTGCGACTCTGGCGGACCCAGTCAGCTATAGCCCAGGCTACGGGGCATCCTCATCACCTGCAACATGAACCAGCGGAAGTGTGTGGAGGAGGTCTACACCCTGCTCAACGAATATGGCGACGACACGTATGGGCTGGAAAAGTTTATAGACAAGGATCAGAAGGCCCCTGGAAGTGAGGGAGATAATGATGTGCAGGCTGCCTTGAAGAAAGAAGTTGGTGACATTAAGGCATCTACAGAGATGAGCCTAAGAAGATTCCAGTTAGTGGAAAGTAGAGCAAATAACATTGTCTTCATTAGGACACTCGGGATAGAACCTGATATATTGGTGCATAATATTCTCCAGGATGTGTACAAAACCAAGAAGACTCAAGTTATTCTACGAATGTTACCCATCTCAGGCACATGCAAAGCTTTTTTAGAAGATATGAAAAAACATGCAGAAACATTTTTGGAACCCTGGTTTAAAGTTCCAAGCAAAGGGATGTTTCAGATTGTGTACAAATCTCAAAATAGCAGTCATGAGAGGTGAACCCAACTGGACTTCCTGGGTCCAGTGGGGACTTGGAGAACTAGTCTGTCTTACAAGGGGATTGTAAAATGCACCAATCAGTGCTCTGTAGCTAGCAAGAAGTGTGTAAAATGGACCAATCAGCAGGATTCTAAAAGTAACCAATCATTGTGAGGATTGAGAAAAGGGCATTCTGATAGGACAGAAACAGGACATGGGAGGGGACAAATAAGGGAATAAAAGTTGGCCACCCCAGCCAGCAGTGGCAACCCACTTGGTCTCCTCACATGCTGTGGTACCTTTGTTCTTTCTTCACAATAAAATCTTGCTGCTGCTCACTCTTTGGGTCCGTGCCACCTTTAAGGGCTGTAACACTGACTGGGAAGGCCCGCGGCTTCATTCTTGAAGTCAATGAGATCACGAACCCACCAGAAGGAACCAACTCCGGACACAGTCACAAGAATAGAGAAGTTATCAAAGAATTGGGAGGAAAAGTGTGTACCCTCCATTCAGAAAATAAACTGGATCTCACCAATCCACAGTACATGGTGGTAGTAGAAATCATCAAAGCTGTCTGTTGCCTGAGTGTCGTGAAAGATTACATGTTGTTTAGAAAATACAATTTCCGGTTGGGCGGTGGCTCATGCCTGTAATCCTAACACTTTGGGAGGCCAAGGAGGTGGGCAGATAACGAGGACAAGAGATCAAAACCATCCTGGCCAACACGGTGAAACTCCATCTCCACTAAAAATTTAAAAATTAGCTGGGCATGGTGGTGCGGGCCTGTAATCTTAGCTACTTGGGAGGAGGCTGAGGCAGGAGAATCGCTTGAACTTGGGGGGCGTAGGTTGCAGTGAGCTGAGGTGGGAGATGGTGCCATTGCACTCCAGCCTGGCAACAGAGCATTCAAAAAAAAAAAAAAAAAAAAAAAAGAAAGAAAGAAAGAAAAAGAAAATTCAATCTCCAGGAGGTGATAACGAGCTCTAAGGATCCATCACAGCTTAACTCAAAGCAGGGAAATGGGAAAGAAGGTAAACTGGAAGCTGCTGACAAATCAGATCAAAACAACACAGCAGAAGGGAAAAATAACCAGCAGGTACCAGAGAATACTGAGGTGCTGAGGCAGACAAAACCGTCTAATCCACAGGTGGTAAATGAGGGAGGAGCCAAACCCGAACTTGCAAGTCAAGCCACAGAAGGGTCCAAATCAAATGAAAATGATCTCTCACAGGAGGCCATTTGGTGCTGGAGGTGGGTTTCTCAACTGGGGCTCTATGAGATGTTGCTGGGGTTCCACCTTGAATTGTGACTAAAAACAGTTTTTTAATTGGGTGCTGCATTATGCTGTTCTCACAGTAGTGAACAATGATTGCACAGCCCCGTTAATCATTTTGTTAGGGATCTTTCAGCCCTTATGGAATTATGTAGAGGCAGACCCCTGTGCCACACTATTGCAAAGAGGGGAGGATGGGAGGGGAGGGGGAAGCTGGCCTCTCCCAGGCTCCTCTTATGCAGTGCCAGCTGACTTACTGTAGTGAACTAACTGTAAAGTAGAAAATCAGAGGGGAGTTTTCATTCGAAGGCAGGAGTTTTTACATGCCACAGCTCAGCTGTCCCCCTGCCACTTTGTTGTAAACATTGCAAAAATGTGGATCATGTAGGTTAGAAGTGAACTGTTTGAAGTTTTTGTACTTTTGTGATTTTCTTGTTTGGCTATGTCTGTTTTTATATTTTATTAACATTTGTGTGTAACAAAGCTGACAGTTCAGTGCTGCAATTTGGGAAGGCAAGATGTGAGAAAGAAGAGAGCCATTTTAGGCACAGAACTACAGACATTTCTGAAAAGGTTGGTGATGAAGAATTTTGGTCTTCTGAGTATACTTCAGTATTCCAGTGCAACAAGGGACACAAAGAAATTCTGTCTTTATAATGAAAGCTAGTCCTCAAGGGTTTTATACGAACTCAGTCCAAGCTGTCCTATCCCACTGTGCATAGTCTGTGGCATGCAACTTACAAAACTAGAAATTGTAACTATAAATCACAGCCACTTGACAAGAAAGAATATTCATTATTTTCAAATTGCTTTTGGACTATCAAAACAGTAAGGCTTTTGTTCAAAAATCACATTTAGTCAAAAGGTTTAGGAAGCGAATAATCTAGTAGCAGAACTTATCTCAGGAAAGGAAAATATGCATAGTTGATGAGAATCTAATAACATTACAATGCTGGGGCAGGATGCATTACAAAATTGAAAAGACTTTATTCTCAATAAGTCTTGAGAATAAAAGACTTTATTCTCAATAAGTCTGATATCTCAAATGATGCTAAAAAGGTTTTGCGCCATTAACTGAAAAGCAGCAGCTTCTCTATCCAGGATGATGAGTCAACAGGTTTCACTAATATTTGTCATGCTGTAGCATTTGTAAAATTTGTAAATGATGAAACTCAAAGAAAACTTCTTCTGTTTCTAGGCTACCAAAGCAAAGGCCAATATATAATGTTGTTACATCATATCTGGTAACCAGAGGTCTGTTATCTACCCTCCTGGTGCCCCATCAGTGGTTGTCTCCATAAGTCATTTTGCATCATTAAAAAAAAAAAAAAGAAAGAAATCCTGATGTTGACGTTATAGCACACTGCTTTCTTCACAGAGATGCTGATATCAAAAAACTTGAAGATACAGTGATGTTCTGAATAATGCTACAAAACTGGTTCCCCGTATCAAAGACCCATTTATGCAAAAATGTTTAAAAAATTAAAACACCCAAAACAAAAACCTGGACAAACAGCACATAAACCTCCTGCACCATCAGACATCCAGTGACTTATCAGAGGAAGAGTCCTCTACAGGACATTTGAGTTGAAAGGTGAATTGCCAAGTACTTACCAGAAAACAGCCAGCTTTTGCTGAGTGCTTTGGAAATGAAAAATGGCTACAGAAACTAGCCTATTTAGCAGACGATTTTCATCACATGAACAAATGAACAAGTCTCTGAAAGGTTCTGGGGAAAAAAATTTTTCTTAAAGTGACAAGAGTCTTAGATCTACAAGGAACCTGATTTGCTACTTTGCCAGGGGAATTCTTGAAATGTTTCTGCAGCCACTTGGACTTGAAAATGAAGAGTACAACTCTCAAATCTTTCTAGAACCCACCTGCAGGAACCACAAAACCCAATTAAGTAGTATTTTCTCTCCTTTTCCCAGCACTAGTATATGACTGTATGGGGAACCCTTTCTGCAAACCCGCTCAACTTGGAATTTTGTCTCTGAAAGAAGAGAATGAACTCAGCTCTAGTCTGACAGTCCTACATTTCTGTGAATTAAGAGTATTCTTCAACTTAGTGCTCACACTCACACACCATAAGGGTTCCCTGCAGGGGTTTCCTGAATTTGAAAGTTTTTTCACGGCCTATTTTTTGGGTAAAATAATTGAAAAAGGCAGACACCAACAAAGTCTGCAAAGTAAACTGTCCAGATTAAGAATATTAAGGAGCTGTAAAGTTAGCTTGTGGAAATGGGCTTATCCTTAAGTTTTGAAAAGTTAGGAAGTAGTAAAAATGTTAGGCTTCCTGCACAAATGGCTATGTTTATTTAATGGCTAGTGAACATGGGAATATATTTTTATCCTCCTAGCTAGTGGTTCTGTTTGGTAAACCAGACTAGAATGATTTGAGAGGAGCGAAGAGAATAGGCAGGACCTTCCTTCTACAGCTTTACATATTTAGAATGTTAATTCTTAATGGCACTGAAGTTACCTTGAAAAGATTGATAAGAGGTTTATTAATATTATTTAGGGGAATAGGGAGGATAGAATTTTGATGCCTTCTTCAGCAGACATACTCCATGACAAAGATTCTTTTATTTTGATAGTGCATGACAAAAGGACATGGAAAAAAATTGACCATATGCCTACAGAATATACAACTCTGTGGAACTAAGTTGTTTTTACTTTGTGAAAGTTGCCACGCTACAGAAAGATTTTGATTTTATAGTTTGTTTTTAGTTGCCTTTTATATTTATTTGTATTTGGTAAGGCTCGGTTATACAAGCTGTTCCTTCCCAGCTACAAAATCCTGTGTTTGGTTGTAACCTGAACTCATTAAAAGACTTGTTTTCAGGTTTATCAACTGTTTATTTTCACTGGCATTTGAGCATGTTATTTTATAAATGATGAGATTCCAGGGTAGGAGGTGAGTGCTTTTAATTCGCCTTTAGTTTTTTCTTCTAAAAATTATGTCAGTTAAAAAACAACAACAACAAAAAAACCTGCAGTCTTGTGGTTTAGAAAACTTGTGTAGCTCTATAGAGAAAAGAATGTTAAATTTTGTATTTTAAAACATGTTTCTCTAAGGTTAAACATGGTTTTCAAATGTTATTTTTACTTGTACTTTGCTTTTGGTACAGCCAAATATCAACCTTGTTTTTCATAGTTCCTGATATTTTCAAAAAAATCAAAATAAACTTGTTCCCTAAAAAATAAAAAAAAATTAGTTTGCCAATGGTCTAGGAAGCTCTAACCTCATCATTCTATTGGTAGCATAGTTTATTCCTAACCAGACACACATGGGTTAATGGACCCACAAGGTTTAGGTCTTTCCTAATGGCTTCAATTGGGTGATTTTTATCCAAGCAAGCTGCCTCCTCTTTTTAATTCTGTCTTCCCTGTAAGTATTCCTATACTAAAAGGAAAAAATACATTTTTCATTTTACCAAAAAAAAAATTACCTAAATTAGGGTTTTTATAGTAACAATGTCTTCATAGTTATGGACTACCTTTCCTTCCTTTAAAAAAAAAAAAAGGCAACAAAACATCCACAAAAGTCACTTTCACCCACCACAGAAAACCCTACCTCCCACCATCCAAAAATGCCACCTTTGAGCTGCCAACAGGATTTCTCACTATTCCTTAGGCATTCCTCCAGATAGTTTTTTCAAAGTCTGACTTAATTCACCACAATTTAACCTGAGATTTGTAGAGGTCAGACTCTAGCAAAATACGATTACAAAAAATGGAGATTAAACTAGTTTTAAACTGCATAAATATATATATATATATATAAATAAATCCATCAACTCTCTCAACTGCAGCAGTCTAATCATTAATAGTCTACCAGTTAATTATTCCATTAATAATCTAGCAGTTCTCCTGCCTCAGTCTCCCGAGTAGCTGGAACTATAGGCACATGCCACCATGCCTGGCTAATTTTTGTATTTTTAGTAGAGACAGGGTTTCCCTATGTTGCCCAGGCTGGTACAAACTCCTGACCTCAAGTGATCCACCTGCCTCAGCTTTCCAAAGTGCTACACAAGCTCTTCCCAAGAGCTACACAAGTTTTCTAAACCACAAGACTGCAGGTTTTTTTTTTGTTGTTGTTGTTTTTTAACTGACATAATTTTTAGAAGAATCTACCAGTTCAAACTACCGGTTCTCCCAGTCTTCAATGTGCCCATAGATGTCAGAAGATTAGTCTCTTATATCCACTTACGTTTGTCTCTTTAGAGAATTTGACAATTAGTGTGTAAAGTTTAAATTGCTTTTAAGTTGGTGTTAGCTGCACCATGTTAAGAAAATAAAATCAGTGTTGATTTGCTGTATTCTTCTCCTATTGCTACTATAACAATATATCCAAACTAGTATCATTTTAACATGTCATCAATATTTTAAAATTATTGCCAGGCGCATTGGCTCACACCTGTAATTCCAGCACTTTGGGAAGCCGAGGCAGGTGGATCACTTGAGGTCAGGAGTTTGTACCAGCCTGGGCAACACAGGGAAACCCTGTCTCTACTAAAAATACAAAAATTAGCCAGGCATGGTGGCATGTGCCTATAGTTCCAGCTACTCGGGAGACTGAGGCAGGAGAACTGCTTAAACCCAGGAGGAGGAGGTTGCAGTGAGCTGACATTGTGTCACTACACTCCAGCCTAGATGACAGAACAAGACTGTCTCAAAAACAAAACAAAGCAAAAATCATCAAGGTATTTTTGTACTCTTCTTTACAAAATCCATAGTGTATCTTAGACTTCCTGCACATCTCATTACATTCTAGATACAATTCCAGGGCACAGTAGCTCCAGGTGGGGTGGACAGTGCAGGTCTAGGGGGTGCTGGGTTAAAGGGTTGGACAAACACTGCGTGAACACTACCAGTTCTCCCAGTCTTCAATGTGCCCATAGATGTCAGAAGATTAGTCTCTTATATCCACTTACGTTTGTCTCTTTAGAGAATTTGACAACTAGTGTGTAAAGTTTAAATTGCTTTTAAGTTGGTGTTAGCTGCACCATGTTAAGAAAATAAAATCAGTGTTGATTTGCTGTATTCTTCTCCTATTGCTACTATAACAAATTATCACAAATTTATTGGCTTAAAACAACACATATTTATTATCTTACAGTTCAGGAGATCAGAAGTCTAAAACGGGTTGGCATGGTTGTGTTCCTTCTGGAGGCTCTTGGGGGAATCCATTTCCCTGCCTTTTCCAGCTTCTGGAGGTGGCCTGCATTCCTTGGCTCAGGGCCCCTTCGTCCATCTTCAAAACAAAAGCAGCAGCATATCATCTTCAACTCTCTCTCTTTCTCTCTCCTCTGCTCAAACATCATATCTCCTACCCTTATTTCTTTCTTCCTCCCTCATAGGAGGAGCCTTCTGATGACATTGAACCCACCTGGTTAATCCAGGATACTCTCCCCACATCAAGATCCTTAACTCAATCATGTGTACAAACTCCCTTTTGCCATGTAAAGTTCATATTCACAGATTCTGGGGATTAGGATGTGAATATCTTTGGAGGACCACGGCAGACAGAATTGTCTACCACAGTGAAACAGGCTCATATGCTCAACTCAGATCTACAGGTGAGATTTTGTCACAACACGTCTAATTATGACATAGCTATGGCAAAAACTAGCTATGCCCTCGATCAGTGATCCCCAGCCTTTTTAGCACCAAGGACCAGTTTCGTGAAAGACAGTTTTTCCATGGCCAGGAGGTGGAGGGGATAGTTTCAGGACAAAACTGTTCCACCTCAAATCATCAGGCATTAACTAGAATCTCATAAGAAGCACACCACCTAGATCCCTCGCACGTGCAGTTCACCATAGGGTTCGTGCTCTTATGAGAATCTAATGCCGCTGCCGATCTCACAGGAGGCGGAGCTCAGGCAGTAATGCTCATTTACTTGCCACTCACCTCCTGCTGTGCAGTTCAGTTACGAACAGGCCACAGACGAATACCGGTCCATGGTCCAGGGGTTCGGGACCTCTGTCCTGGGTGACTAGTTGTTCCAAGCAGTATTTCATAAAACTAAAAATGTAGTGTAATAAATATTAGACACATGCTTGGCTTTAATAAGTGAATGTGGCGGTTTCTAGAATTGAAATATATATGCTTAGGGAAAGGCAAGATAGTAGGTATATGAGTTGAATCTGGAAAGAAAGACTCTTCAGCTGTGTAGTACCTATTTTTTAAGCCGTTGTTCCAAATTTGCCAGGAAAAATCTTCACCTTCACACTCAAGTAATTAGTACCACATTTAGCATGGAGTATACTTTGTCACAAGGATATGATAAAATTCTTTTATAAGAATTTACTCTTTGCTAAATACATGTGATGAAGTAAAAAACATCTTAAATCAACAAATATCTAATAAGAATATTATGAGGAAGGCACAGTGCCCAGTACAAAATATACCATAACTTAAACTATAAATTTAACTTTCTTAAGAATAACTACTTTAAAAATTTTCCTTCCTTAGCAAGTCAGTGCAAGCAAACTGTTCATGGATTCCACTGGAATACTGCCCTTTAATACTTTCTCTTCAATTTAATCTTATTTGGAGGTTCTGTTTACACACTGAAAGAGAAAATTGAGGCAACAATTCCAATTTTAAAACATGTGTTCCTAAACTGCCTGGATCAACAACATCTGAGTTTGCACCATCCCTATGTGCTCGGGCTCCAGGTCTCTTGTCCTTGGGGGATGGACAGATACACCTTGACTTGTGATGGGGTTATGTCACAATAAACTAATCATAAATTGAAAATATCTCAAGTTTAAAATGCAATTAATACACCAAATCTACAGAATATCGTGGCTTAGCCTAACCTTCTTGAAACATGCTCAGAATACTTACATCAGCCTACAGATGGGCAACATTACCTAACACAAAGCCTATTTTATAAGGTGTGGAATATCTCATGTAATTTTTTGAATACTATACTGAGAGTAAAAACCAGGATGACTGTATGGGCACTCCAATTAGAGTTTCTACTGAATGCTTTTCACTTTTGCACCATCATAAAGTCAAAAAAGCATAAGTGGAACCATTGTTAGGTTGGGGACCATTTCTAATCCTCAGCTCATGCTGCAATAACAAAATACCATAGACTGAGTGGCTCAACAACGTACATTTATTTCCACAGTTATGGAGGCCAGAAGTCTTCATGCACCAGCATGGTTGGAGCTAGATCTCTCTTTCTGGCTTGCAGATGGCCGCCTTCTCCCTGTGTCCTCACAATGGCAGAAAGAGAGACACACAGCAAGCTCTCTGGTGCCACTTCTTTTAACAGTACTAATTCCATCGTGAGGCCATGGCCTCATGACCTCATCTAAACTTAATTATCTCCCAAAGGCCACATCTCCAAATACGATGACATTGGGGGTTAAGGCTTCAAAATATGAATTTTACAAGGAAGTAATTCAGTCCATAGCATGGAATATGCAGGACCTAGGCAAAAAAGGGCCTCAGGGTGATGACCTATTCTGGCAAACTGGATCAAACTCAGCCCTTTAGTCATCCTGCAGCGTTCCTGGTGGCTTCTTCCAGACACCCCAGGCTGTGGGGAGAAGAGTGAATGTGATTACTGCTGAAAGCTCACTTCTCAGGTTCTCTAAATATGGGTTCAATGTGCAACCCTCAAAGGGAATTTTCTACCCAAAACTACAGCTTTGCAGCTAAACAATTATATTCTTGAAATGATGCCTAGGGAGACTGAGTTTTCTTAAATAACAAATCTAAGGAGAAACCAAATGCTTAGCTAGCAAGACAACTTTCTTGCCTAATTTTGCTTTTTAAAATATTTTTTACTTTCTCGAAATAGAAATAAATAGGGTGAAGTTCTATAAGCCAGGGAAAAGATTCACTTACTGATTCTTGAACTAAAATATCACTGTGCTGAAAAGAGAAGTAGATGATGAGTATATATATGACAATCACTTTCATGAAAACTCAGTTCTAGAAAGACACTAAATTTCATTTATTGTTTGTCTAAAAAGAAAGCGCATGCATAGTAATTAACGGAGAAGACGGTCAAAAAGTAACTGTTCTAGTGCTTTATTCTGGATAAATGCAGTGTAATTATGATTCTTGTGAATTTCAGTAAAGCATGATTTAATACTACAGCAAGGGTTCCATTAAAGTGTGGGTATTAACTTTCCAATAATTTCTAGAAATTGAAATGGAATGTGTTTGGCAATAACATGACATTTTGACACCAATGAAAATATTTTATGTAGTTACGTAAGTGATAAAAATAAATGCTTTATAAAAATTTATCCAGAAGGACTTATAACTAGGAAAAACAATCATAATTAACAAGATTTTGTGAAGCGTGCAGCAGCCAAAGACAACTTTTAGACCAGCTGAAGGTGATGAGGTCATTTCTGGTCCTAAGTTCATAGAATGTGACCACCTGTAGAGATTTTTTTTAAAGCACTTAAAAGAATTAATTTTCCAAATATGGAGAAACTGAGAGAGTCTCTGTCTTTTACGTGACTTTCTATTGTGCCAATGTAATGGAATCAAATACACAGTTCAGCTTTTTAAACAGCTGTTCCTATGGTGCAGGAGTAAATGTGTAAACTCCACCAGTACCAGCTGGAAGAAAAGAACATGAATCTATTATTTCCGAATGTATTATGAAGCCTAGATTTTGTTTCCAGGATAGAATGTGTCCAAAGCAACCAAATTAAGAGGAGGATTGTGAAATTATCCAGTGGATAAGGAACCACCTTGACATTTCGACTGGCTGATACAAAGCTATATGGGCAGGTGACCCTGCCTCTTGTTGCATTAACTGTGCAGAGTCCACCACAATACTGAAGAGATTCTTTTTACTATTTTTAACTGAGATCATTACAGCACAAGACTCTTAACCACAGTAACATCAAAAGAACAAGAAGCAATTTTATCAAGTACATATCTTTTTCAAAATGAACATTACTGATCTCTAAATTCATAATGTCTAGTGAGGATTTCTAAGTCAAATGATAATAACTATGATGATAGTAATAATAATAGAAGATATTTCACTAAAACATGCATATCTTTTGACTCTACATTTAAATATAATTTTAATAAAATTCTATTTGTAAGTATTACCAAATAAGGACAAAAAACTTTTAGTGTATGATGGTGTTTTTCAAAATAAAATTTATCTTTTAGACAAGTTTTAGGTTCACAGCAAAATTGAGTACAAAGTACAGAGAGTTCTCGTCTATACCCTGCACCCCCTGATACACACACGTAAACAACTATCAGTCTCCTGCAAGGAAGGGGTACATTTGTTACAATCAACAAACCTACATTTATACATGTTTATCATCCAAAATCCAGAGTTCATTGTTGATGTTGTATATTCTATGGCTTTGGACATGTATCCACCATTATAGTATCATAAACAATAGTTTCACTGTTGTAAAAAATCCTCCATGTTCCATCTACTTATCTCTCATTCCTCCTCAACCCTTGGCAAGTACGGTTCTTTTTACTGTCTCTATAGTTTTGCATTTTCCAGAATGTCGTATAGTTAGAATCACACAGTATATAGCCTTTTAAGATTGGCTTCTTTCACTTAGCAATATGCATTTAAGTTTTCCCCATGTCTTTTCGTGGCTTCATTTTAGTTTTGAATAATCTTCTGTTTTCTGGATGTACCACAATTTATTTACCCATTCACCCAGAGAAAGACATCGTGATTGCTTCTAAATTTTGGCAATTATGAACAAAGCTGTCATAAATATTAGTGTGCAGGTTTTTGTGTAGACACATGTTTTCAACTCATTTGAGTAAATACCAAAGAGCACTATTGTTGGAGTGTATGGTAAAAGTATGTTTAGTTTTTGTAAGAAATTGCCCAGCTGTCTTCCAAAGTAGCTGTACCATTTTGCATTCCCATCAGCAATGAATGAGAGTTCCTATTGTTGCAAATTCTCATCAGCACTTGTTGTCAGTGTTTCAGATTTTGGCCATTATAATAAGGGTGTAACAATATCTCATTGTGGCATTAATTTGCAATTTCCTAATGCCATATCATTTTCAGGATCCTTACACATGCATATTTGCCATCCATATGTCTTCTTTGGTGAGGTGTCTGTCCAGGACCTTTGCTTATTTTTTAGTGGGGCTGTTCCTTTGGTCCTTTGTCTGATTTTTAGTGGGGCTGTTGCTTTTCTTATTGTTGAGTTCTAATACTTTGCATATTTCAGATAGCTGTCCTTTATCAGATATGTCTTTTGCAAATATTTTCTCCTACTCTATGTCATAGTGTTTTAAGTGTTGGTCAACCTTGAGCCTTTATAGAAACAAAAAACAATTTGAACAAATTCTACAATTGTAAAGCTTTAGAACCATTCTTGAAGATGCATTTAAAATGATCTATCGGCTGGGTGCAACGGCTCAAGTCTGTAATGCTAGCACTTTTGGAGGCCTAGACGGGAGAATTGCATGAGCCTAGGAGTTTGAAATCAGCCTGGGCAACATAGGGAGACTTAATCTCTACAAAAAAATTAAAAAATTAACCAGGTGCAGTGGCACATGCCAGTAGTCCCAGCTACTTGGGAGGCTGAGATGGGAGGATCGCTTGAGCCCAGAAGGTCAAGGCTGGAGTGAGCCATGATGGCATCACTGCACTCCAGCCTAGGTGACAGAAGGAGACCCCATCTCAGAAGAAAAACTAGAAATAATGAAAAAAATTATCTATCTTAGATTATTGTTTCAGTAACTACTGTGAAAGTTGTCAGAATCAAAATGGAGTCACTAATGTTAAACACACACACACACACACACACACACACACACACACACACACAAACCTGACATACCAAAACCAGACAAGAACACAATAAAAAAAAGAAAACTACAGGCCAATATCCTTGATGAACATAGATGCAAAAATCCTCAATGGAATATTAGCAAACGGAATGCAACAACACATTACAAAGGTCATTTACCATGATCAAGTGGGATTCATCCCAGGGATACAAGGATGGTTCAGCATGTACAAATCAATAACAAGTGTGATACATCATGTCAACAGAACCAAGAACAAAAGCCATGTAATCATTTCAATAGATGCTGAAAAAGCATTCAATAAAATTCAACATTCCCTTATGATAAAAAATGCTCAACACGTTGTGAGTAAAAATACACACAAACTGGGTATATATGACAAACCCACAGCTAACATCATACTCAATGAGGAAAAGCTGAAAGCTTTTCCTTTAAGAAGTAGAACAAGCCCCCTCACTCACCACCGACAGCCCGTGTCAGCGTGCGCAAGTCCTGCCATCACCCTGCAGAAATCCTTCAATTACCTGCAGTCTTTTGTCAGATGAGACCAGTGCCGAGGGTCCTGGCTCCTCATCTCACTCGGGTTTATGCCAAAGATGTAAAATTTTTGGTGCAGATGCCTGAGTCTTAATGCTTCAAGGTGTAGACCTTTTACTCACTGCTGTAGCCATTACAATGGGGCCAAAGGGGAAAACAGTGATTATTGAGCAGAACTGGGGAAGTCCCAAAGTAACAAAAGATGGTATGACTGTTGCAAAGTCCATTGACTTAAAGGATAAATATAAAAATATCGGAGCTAAACTTGTGCAAGATGTTGCCAATAACACAAATGAAGAGCCTGGGGATGGCACTACCACTGCTACTGTTGCCAAGGAAGGCTTCAAGAAGTTTAGCAAAGGTGCTAATCCAGTGGAAATCAAGAGAAGTGTGATGTTAGCTGTTGATGCTGTAATTGCTGAACTTAAAAAGCAGTCTAGGGCCGGGCGCGGTGGCTCAAGCCTGTAATCCCAGCACTTTGGGAGGCCAAGATAGGTGGATCATGAGGTCAGGAGATCGAGACCATCCTGGCTAACATGGTGAAACCCCGTTTCTACTAAAAAATACAAAAAAAAAAAAAAAAAAAAAAAGCAGTCTAAACCTGTGACCACCCCTGAAGAAATTGCTCAGGTTGCTACAATGTCTGCAAATGGAGACAAAGAAATTGGCAACCTAATTTCTGATGCAATGAAAAAGGCCAAAAGAAAGGGTTCCATCACATTAAAGATGGAAAAACACTACGGATGAATTAGACATTATTGAAGGCACGAGGCCAGGTGCGGTGGCTCACACCTGTAATCCCAGCACTTTGGGAGGTGGAGGCGGGCAGATCACGAGGTCAGGAGATTGAGACCACCCTGGCTAACACGGTGAAACACCGTCTCTACTAAAAATACAAACAATTAGCCGGATGTGGTGGCATGCGCCTGTAGTCCTAGCTACTTGGCAGGCTGAGGCAGGAGAATCGCTTGAACCCAGGAGGCAGAGGTTGCAGTGAGCTGAGATTGTGCCACTGCACTCCAGCATGGGTGACAGAGCGAGACTCCATCTTAAAAAAAAAAGAAAAAAGAAATTATTGAAGGCATGAAAGTTTGAGGATATATTTCTCTATACTTTATTAATACATCAAAAGGTCAGAAATGTGAATTCCAGGATGCTTATGTTCTATTGAGTGAAAAGAAAATTTCTAATGTCCAGACCATTATACCTGCTCTTGAAATTGCCCATGCTCACCATAAGCCTTTGGTCATAATTGCTGAAAATGTTGATGGAGAAACTCTAAGCACACTCATTTTGAATAGGCTAAATAAAAGTTGGTCTTCAGGTTGTAGCAGTCAAAGCTCGAAGGTTTGGTGACAGTTGAAAGAACCAGTTTAACGGTATAACTATTGCTACTGGTGGTGCAGTGTTTGAAGATGAGGAGTTGACCTTAAATCTCGAAGATGTTCAGCCTCATGACTTAGGAGAAGTTGAAGAGGTCACTGTGATCAAAGATGATCTTATGTCCTTAAAAGGAAAAGGTGACAAGGCTCGAATTGAAAAACGAATTCAAGGAATCATTGAGCAGTTGGATGTCACAACTAGTGAATATGAAAAGGAAAAATTGAACGCCTGGCAAAACTTTCAGATAGAGGAGCTGTGCTGATGGTTAGTGGGACAAGTGATGTTGAAGTGAATGAAAAGAAAGACAGAGTTACAGATGCCCTTAATTCTACAAGAGCTGTTGTGGAAGAAGGTATTGTTCTGGGAGGGGGTTGTACCCTACTTTGGTGCATTGGTGCCTTGGACTCATTGACTCCAGCTAATGAAGATCAAAAAATTGGTACAGAAATTATTAAGAGAACACTCAAAATTCCTGAAATGACCATTGCTAAAAATGCAGGTGTTGAAGGATCTTTGATAGTTCAGAAAATTATGTAGTTCCTCAGAAGTTGGTTATGATGCCATGGTCAGAAATTTTGTGAATATGGTGGAAAAAGGAATTGTTGAGCCAACAAAGGTTGTGAGAAGTGCTTTATTGGATGCTGCTGGGGTAGCCTCTCTGTTAACTACAGCAGAGGTTGTAGTCACAGAAATTCCTAAAAAAAAGAGAAGCACCCTGTAATGGGTGCAATGGGTAGAATGGGAGGTGTTATGGGAGATGGCAAGTTCTAATTATTAGAATAGTGCTTTACTTTAATTAATGAACTATGGCAGGAAGTCCAAGGCAGTGTTCCTCACCATTAACTTCAGAGAAGCTGCAGAAAATGACTGAAGAAAAGGCTAGCTGATGTTCAGGAAATCACTATAACAATCAGCTACTGGTTTCAAGTGACAAATATATAATGTTTGACTGCTGTCATTGTCTATGCCTACAGATAATTTATTTGTATTTTTGGATAAAAAGACTTTATATATTCCTAACACTGGGTGCAAAAGCCATGTACCAATGTACTGCTTTCAACGTAAATCACTGAGGCATTTTTAACACTATTCTGTTAAAATCAGGATTTTAGGGCTTGCCACCACCAAAGGAGAATTTAAGCAGCTTTCTGTGGAGAGTGAGAATAATTGTGTACAAAGTAGAGAAATATCCAATTATGTGACAACATTAGTGTAATAAAAATTTGCTTAAAGTTAAAAAAAAAAAAAAAAAGAACTGGAACAAGACAAAGATGTCCGCACTCGCCATTCCTATTCAACACAGTACTGGAATTCCTAGCCAGTACAATTAGAAAAGAGAAATAAATTAAGGGCATCCAAATCAGAAAGGAAGAAGTCAAATTATCCTTGTTCACAGACAACATGAGTGTATAATTAGAAAACCCTAAAGACTCCACAAAAAAATGTTGGTTAGGGCAGTGAAAGTATTCTCTAGGGTAATGTAATTTGTCGAAACGCAGAGAATGGAAAACAGTGAACGGAAAATGCAGAGTAAACCCTAATGTCAACTCTGAACTTCAGTTAATAATAATGTATCACTATTGGCTCATTAATTGTAACAAATGAACCATAATGATGAAAGATGTTAATAATTGGGGAGCCTGTGGACGATCGGAGGGGTGAAGGGTTATATGAGGATTTGCTGTACTTTTTGCTCAATTTTTCTGTAACCCTAAAGCTACTCTAAAAAATGAAGTGTATTAAGTAAATAAATAAGTAAATAACCAACCCCCCCCCAAAAAAATGTTGGAACTGATAAATGAATTCAGTTGGAACTGAAAAATGAATTCTAAGTAAAGTTGCAGGATACAAAATAATCACACAAAAATCAATATTATTTATATACACTAACAGCACATGCTCTGAAAAAGAAATCAAGAAGGCAAACCCATTTACAATAGCTACATGAATTATAAAATACCTAGAATACATTTAACCAAATAAGTGAAAGATCTATCTTAGAAAAGCTATAACACACTGATGAAAGAAATTGAAGAGGACATTTTAAAAATCGAAAGGGTTCATGACCAGCCTGGCCAACATGGTTAAACTGTGTCTCTACTAAAAAAAAGGACAAAACGCTTGAACCTGGGAGGCAGAGGTTGCAGTGAGCTGAGATTCCACCATCGTACTCTAGTGCCTGGCTGACAGAGTGAGACTCCATATAAAAAAAAAAAAAAAAAAAAGGAAAGATATTGTATGCTCATGGATTAGAATTAATATTGTCAAAATGTCAATACTACCCAGAGCAATCTACAGATTTAACGAAACTCCTATCAAAATATCAATGACATTCTTCACAGAAATAGAAAAAACAGTCCCCAAATTTACATGAAACCACAAAAGACTGAATAGCCAAAGGAATCCTGAGCAAAATGAACAAAGCTGGAGGCATCACACTACATGACTTCAAAACACATTATAAACCAATGGTAACCAAAGTAGCATTGTACTTGGGGAAAAATAGACACATAAGGCTAGGTGCAGTGGCTCACGACTGTATTCTCAGCACTCTGGGAGGCTGAGGCGGGAAGATCACTTGAGGCCAAGAGTTTGAGACCAGTCTTAGCAACATACTGAGACTCTATGTCTACAAAAAAGAAAAAAAAAAAATGGCTGGGTATGGTGGCGTGCACTAGTTGTCCCTAGATGCTCAGGAGGCTGAGGCTGGAGGACTGCTTGAGCCTAGGAGTTAAAGGCTGCAGTGAGCTATGATCACGCCACTGCACTCTAGTGTGGATGACAGGGTGTGATCCTGTCAGAAAGAAAAAAAGACAGACAGAGAGAGAGAGAGAGAGAGAGAGAGAGAGAGAGAGAGATGAGGGAAGGAAGGAAGGAAGGAAGGAAGGAAGGAAGGAAGGAAGGAAGGACAGACACACAGAACAATGCAACAGAATAGAGAACCTAGAAATGAATCCATGTACTCACAATCAACTCATTTCTACAAAGGTGCCAAGAACAAACATTGGGAAAAAGACAGTCTCTTCAACAAACGGTGCTGAAAAACTAGATAACCCTATGCAGAAGAATGAAACTAGACCCCTATCTCTAAGATATAGAAAAAGCAAATCAAAATGGATCAACGACATAAATCCAAAACCTTAAACTATGAAACTACTAGAAGAAAACAATGGGGAAATGTTCCAGGACATTAGTCTGGGCAAAGGTTCTTGAGTAAGATCTCAAAAGCACAGGCTACAAAAGCAAAAATAGACAAATAGGATTACATCAAGTGAAAAAGGATTTGCACAGCAGTGACAATCAACAAAGAGAAGAGACAGCCCACCTAGTGGGAGAAATTATTTGCAAATTATCCAACTGACAAGGAATTAATTACCAGAATATATGAGGAGCTCAAACAACTCAACAGCAGAAAAATAAACAATCCAATTAAAAATGAGAAAAATATCTGAGTAGATATTTTTCAAAAGAAGACAAACAAATGGCCAACAGGTATAAAATAAAATGCTCAACATCACTAATCATGGAAAAAATGCAAATCAAAACCACAATGAGATATCCTCTCACCCTAGTTAAAATGGCTTTTATTAAAAAGACAAAGAGGCTGGGTGTGGTGGCTCAAGCCTGTAATCTCAGCACGTTGGGAGGCTGAGGCTGGTGGATCACCTAAGGTCAGGAGTTTGAAACCAGCATGGCTAACATGATGAAACCCCGTCTCTACTAAATATACAAAAAGTAGCTGGGCATAGTGGTGGGTGCCTGTAATCCCATCTACTCTGGAGGCTGAGGTGGGAGAATCGCTTGAACCTGGGAGGCGGAGGTTGCAGTGAGCCGAGGTCGTGCCACTGTACCCCAGGCTGAGTGACAGAGTGAGACTCCATCTCAAAAGAAAAAAAAGACAAAGAATAATGAGTGCTGGCAGGGATGTGGAGAAAGGGGAACCCTCATACACTGTTGGTGGGAATGTAAATTAGTACAGTCACTATGGAGAACAGTTTAGAGGTTCCTCAGAAAACTAAAAATAGAGCTACCATAGAAGACAGCAATCCCACTACTGGGTATATACCAAAAAAACCAACATATCAAAGAAATACCTGTGCTCACGTGTTTACTGTAGCATTATTCACGATAGCCAAAATATGGAATCAACCTAAGTACCTATCAATGCATGAAGAAACTGTGGTATATATATACAATAGAATATTATTCAGGCATAAAAAAGAATGAAATCCTGTCATTTGCAGCAACATGGGCAGAACTGGGGGTCACTATGTTATGTGAAATAAGCCAGGCACAGAAAGACACATATTGCATGTTCTCATTCATATGTGGGAGCTAAAACAGTGGATCTCATGGAGGTAGAGAGGAGAAGAATGGTTACCAGAGACTGAGAAGGATGGGGGAAGAGGGAATAAATGAGGTTGACTAATGGGCACAAAAATATCATTAGATAGAAGATATAATACATAGTGTTTGGTAAGTCAGTAAGGTTGTTAGGGAAGCAGGAGCCTAGGAGAGCCAGGATGACACCATTTTAAGTTCCACTTCATTTTGAGACTAACCAGGCACATTCCTTGCCAGCCATGACCCATGGTCATAAGATGTTTACAGTTGAGGAAAACTTACAAGGACGCACTCCTACGACAGCAGAAAGTCTAGATGTCCCAATACTCATGACAATATATGATTTCAAAATAATTATAGTTATGCTTTACTTACACACTAAAATGTCAAGAATCATTTTCCTTAAATCAGCAGTATAATAAATTTTGTCATGCTGTCTGCTCACCCACATGTAGGCACAGCTTAGTTTGGCCTTTACATAGACAAGACCCCTATATAAGAAAAACTTAAAGACAGTACATTCCTCTGCTTGCTTTCTGAGGATGCCCTACTCTATAATGAAGTAGCTTTCAATAAACTGTATCTTCTCACTGTACAACCTTAGACTGGTGCTACATTTGTTACTGATTTTTGTAGCTAAGGATAATCATTTCAAAACATTTACATAATCTTCTTCATTTTTACTTTAAAAACTTTTATTCTTTCTTTCTCTCCCTGAATACATACAGTTTACTGTGGTATGCAAATTCACGTAGCAATGCTCTATTCCCAAATAAGCATTGTTTTCTTTTACAGAGCCTAGAAACTTTCTGTTTGCTATTTACGTTAACAACACAAACCAACTTGAAATTAACTGGACTCCCTACAGAATCCTGATATATCTAAGAAAGACTTGGAATCTAGTCAAGGTCGGTACTACCCCTGAATATCGTGAAGAGAGCTGCAACTCATAGTTTCTATTAAAATGCAAACCAGGTACTAAATGTTTCTTACTAGAAAAAAAAGGAGGGATATTCTCTCTCACACTGAAAGAGGCTTGGACCAAAGCCTTCTGAAAAGCAGAAATATCCCTTATTACGTTATGTTATTATGTTACTAGACTCTATTACC
Organism: Piliocolobus tephrosceles; assembly: GCF_002776525.5. NCBI lineage: Eukaryota > Metazoa > Chordata > Mammalia > Primates > Cercopithecidae > Piliocolobus > Piliocolobus tephrosceles. The sequence continues at coordinate 50,398,114 of NC_045452.1, forward strand.
TCTAAGAAACATTAATTCTCACTAGAAAGATGAAAGTAAAATGACTGACTGAGCACATGCTCCTACCATCATAGCACCAAAAACCACAAGCAAGGATGGAACCAAATGCCCTCCAAATAATTCATTTGAAACATCTCTTCAATAAGAAGTCATGACTGTAACATACTAGAAAATGCAGGGAATCCACATGTACCAGAGAGGGTTCCATTGCATACAACAGAATCTAGGCTAGTTAGTTTAATCTAAAGGGAATTTATTACAGCAGAGGTTCCCCAACCCCAAGGCCATGGACTGGTACCTCCTGTCAGATCAGCGGCGGCATTAGATTCTCATAGAAGCGCAAACCCTACTGTGAACTGCACAGGTGAGGGATCTAGGTTGTGCACTCCTTATGAGAAACTCATGCCTGATGATCTGTCACTCAAATCACTCCCTAATGGGATCCTCTAGTTGCAGGAAAACAAGCTCTGGGCTCCCACTGATTCTACATTATGGTGAGGGTATAATTATTTCATTATATATTACAATGTAATAAATGAAGTGCACAATGAATGTAATGTGGCTGGGCGCGGTGGCTCACACCTGTAATCCCAGCACTTTGGGAGGCCGAGGCAGGTGGATCACTTGAGGTCAGGAGTTCGAGACCAGCCCAGCCAACGTAGTGAAATCCCACCTCTATTAAAAACAAAAAAATTTGCCAGGCATGGTGGTGCGTGCCTGTAGTCTCAGCTACTTGGGAGGCTGAGGCAGGAGAATCGCTTTAACTGGGAGGCAGATGTTGCAGTGAGCTGAGACCACGCCACTGCACTCCAGCCTGGATGACAGAGCCAGACTCCATCTCAAAAATAAATAATAAATAAATAAATAAATAAGTAAAATGAATTAAATAAATGTAATGGGCTTGAATCATCACAAAATCAAACCCCCTCCCCATGGTCTGTGGAAAAACTGTCTTCCACAAACCAGTCCCTGATGCCAAAAAGGTTGGGGGCTGCTATATTACAGCAAAGCCAAAGGGTCTCACAATCACTGGGAGGTATAAAGAAGACCTACTTTGGGCTATACTTTCAAGAACATCTCCTAAAGCCACGCTGCAGAACTGAGCTTCTGGCCCTGCCGGAGTCAGGAAACTGTGGAATCAGGAATCAGCTGCTACACTACAAGCTACACACCAAAGCCACTTACACCACCTGCCATCCACAGCTGCAAAATGAAGGAGCTACGTGCAGGAAATTCTTCTAATTGGCTCTTGCCTCAGATTTCCTTTTGAATACAAATTTAAATTTCTTATACCAGAAACAGAGCTCGGTCACCCTTGACACAATTTTCAGTTCTACAACACACCTGAATGGCTCAGCCAGTGGCCAGTGACAACAACTTAAGAGACATCCCTCCCACCTAGCTGACTGGGCCCCTGTTCTCCCATTGTTTCCTTTAAATGGACCGTTCAGACATCAGTTTGTGAACTTAAAGTGGCCATATCCCATTTCCGTATGTATATGGCTGGTAACCACATGCTTCTCTCTTTTGCCTGACTCTTCATTCTGGCTTCACATGACCCAGGGATGGAAGAACCCTCGTGACTCACTACACCCTCCTTGCCCAGGTTTTCTATGTAAAAATCTTTGAACTTGTTTCTTATTGTGGTGGTGTATTAAACTTGTGCATTCCAGGGCTGGGCACGGTGGCTCATGCCTATAATCCCAGCACTTTGGGAGGTGAGTGGATCACTTCAGGTCAAGAGTTCGAAGCAGCCTGGCCAACATGGTGAAACCCCATCTCTACCAAAAATACAAAAATTAGCCAGGCCTGGTGGCGGGTGCTAGTTGGGAGACTGAGACACGAGAATCACTTGAACCTGGGAGGTGGAGGTTGCAGTGAGCCGAGATCATGCCACTGTACTCCAGCCTGGGTGACAAAGAGAGGCTCTATCTCCAAAAAAAAAAAAAAAAAAAAAAAAAAAAAAAAAAAAAAAAAAAAAAAATGAATTTGTGCCTTCCATCTGAAGAAGTAGGAGCTGCCCTGGGCTGGGATATTTCTGGAATGCAGGGGAGAACATAAGGTCGGGCTCCCAGTGCCAGAGCCATAGCCAGGCAGGTGTAAACTGGACATAGGTCAGACATGAGCCACCAGGGCATCTGCCAGTACAAACAAGCTTCCTCTGTAAGGGATTCCCTGGTCAAGGGTCAGACAGCCAGGCATTAGGCTATTTGCCCGGTAAAGGAATCATCCTGAGAAAGGCACACTGTAAACACCACATCTGGCTCCCTCCATTTCTGGTTAGGGCAGGGTTGCTAGCCACTCTGGTACCAGAACCCCAGTTTAGCTGGGAGTTTTCAAAGCAGTATGGCCTGCCTCTCAACACTCATGAAGCCAGAGACCCAGCAGTGAGGAGTCTCAACACCACAGCTCTTTCAGAAAAACCAACTCTGTCGGCAGAAATAGTAGAGGCAAAAGAAGTCAGCCTCTACCCGCGGTGTTCCACCTCTGCCTTCCAAAACCCATGTGGCTGTAAAGGATAGGTGGGACACTAAATCCCATCTAAAAGCAGAGCTTCAAGGGCATGTCAAAAATGTAGTTTTCCAGCCTCAGTAATTCCAGCAGGCATATGTAGAAGGAGGGTAGAAAAGATACTGAGTGAGGTAGAAAAGAGTAGAAAGGACGTGACTATCAGAGGAAAGCGAGGAGTGATTCCAGAAGAACTCCAAGTGTCAGGGCCTGTGGACACCAGGGTCTCGAGGTAGTCTTGGAGTAACCACCAGGGTGACTGTCTCCATCAACATTAGAGCGGTAGGTAGGCTGCCTGAACTCCCCTCTTTGAGTGGAGAACAAAGACAGAATGGAAGAATTGGTTATGAGTGTTGGGTCAGAGCCATGCTTAGGAAGAACAGAAACTCCTCTTCTCTAAGAGAAACTGCTGGCAGTACAATGCCCCCTTGTCTGAAATCACTGGAAGCTGACTGTGGTATGCATACCACCTTCATATTCAGGCCAACAGCGCCTCAATGACGAAGATGAGCATGCAGCCAGGAGTTAAACATCTGAAGTGGACAAACACCATGAAAGAGAGGTATACAACTTAATGAACAAAGGAAATCACTTAACACATTAGAATTTATGCAGCAAATGAAAACTTTGAAAATTTATAAAAACTTAGAGATATGACAATAGATATTGCATCCATGAAACAAGATGAATATGATGATGATGATTATTTTTTGAAACCGAGTCTCGCTCAGTCACCCAGGCTGGAGTGCAGTGGTGCGATCTCGGCTCACTGCAACCTTTGCCTTCTGCGTTCAAGTGATTCTCCTGCCTCAGCCTCCCCAGTCGCTGGGACTACAGGCATATGCTACCACGCCCAGCTAATTTTTTGTAGTTTTAGCAGAGATGAGGTTTCACCATGTTAGCCAGGATGGTCTCGATCTCCTGACCTCATGATCTGCCCACCTCGGCCTCCCAAAGTGCTGGGATTACAGGTGTGGGCCACTGTGCCCAGCCTATTTTTTTTAAATATTAGAAAAAAATGTGCTTACTAAATAAAAATCCCAATAAATAACCCACAAAATAGAGTATACTCAGCTGATGAGATGACATGCTAGCTAGAAGCCTGAATTTCCCTCAAAATGAAAGAGAGGGTAGTGGGTGCAGTGGTGTGCTACCCAGATCTCCCTGTAGGAACCAAGGCACTCACTCTACCATCTACTGGCTGTTGACAGGTCACAGCTAACTCCCTTTCTAGGAATTCTCCTCAGGAAAGAAAGCTTCTTTGCCCAGGTAATATCCCCTCCCAAAAGTACACAAGACACTTCACTTGGATTTAGAACAATCTGAAGTGTCAGCCCAAGCCCAAAGCTCCCAGCAGGGTCAGGCGAGGTCGTTGTTGAAATTAGATCTCAACCCAACTTCTCCCTCTACCCTGCCCCGCTTCTCTCTCCACTGGCTGCATGCGAATCTCCATCTGAGAGTCTGTTTCTGGGTAGCCCATCCATCTAAGATAGACAGAAAGAACGAAAACAGAAGACATCTAGATATTTGTCCTTCTGTCTAATCGGATTTCTAAGAGACAAGAACAGAGAATGGAGGGAAGGGAAAATCAAATAAAAGTATCAAAGTAGATTTTCCATCAATAAAAGAGAATGATGAGATGAAACAGGCCCACCAACTGTTGGATAAGATGAAAAGAAAAAATATATGTATGCATATATGTGTTGTATTAGCGTTCTCCAGAGAAACAGAACCAACAGGATGTGTGTATACACAGAAAGAGATTTATTTTAAGGAACTGGCTAAGGTGATTATGGAGGCTGACAGGTCTCAAGATCTTCAGGATGGGCCAGCAGGATGGGGGCCCAGGAAAAGCCAACGTTGCAGTTCAAACCCAAAGGCCATCTGCTGCAGAATTCCCGAGGTCAGGAAATGAAGGTCATTCTTTTGTTCTACCTAGGCCTCAAAGTGATTGGATGAGGCCCTCTCACATTATAGGGTGCAATCTGCTTTAAAGCTCACGAATGTAAATGTTAATCTCATGTAAAAACACCCTCACTAAAATATCCAGAGTGTCTGACCACATGTCTAAGTGATGTGGCCCAATCAAGGTGACACATAAAATTAAGCATCACACATATACATATACATCTACTATGAGACTTTCAGAAGACCAAAAATAAACACTTCCAGGGTAAAAAAAAAAAAAAAAAGATAATTTATCTACAAAGGAATAAGATAGAATTGGCATGATATCTCATTGATATGGAAGGGCTGGGCTCCTGGCTAAACCTCACCCTTAAGCCTGGAACACGGCCCTAAGTGAAAGCAGCTGACCTCGTTTTCAAATGCCCAAGTGTTGCCTTTTTGGCCTGCCACACCCCTATCTTGTGCCCATAAAAGCCTTTAGCTGGCAGAGCAACACAAGCAGCTGAGTAGCAGGGATACAAGTGGCTGAGTGACGAACAGAGAAGCAACTGAGTGTCGGAGACTACAGATAGATGTGGCTAACTGCAGACAGTGTGGCCTTAGGGAAAGATCTACAGGTAGATGCCGCTAACTTCAGACAGTGCAGCTTCAGGGAAAGATCACCTTCTTCCCAGTATTCCCTTTCCAATTCCCCATCCCGCCCCCCATACGAGAGCCATTTCCATCGTCCAATAAAATCCTCCACATACACTACCCTTCAATCTGTTCATGTGACCTGATTCTTAGACAAGAACCCGGGTGCCAAAAAGGCAGGGGCTTGGATGCTGCTGCAGGGCCTGCACAGAGCCTACTCTTGCCAGGGAGGAGTCACCGGCCAGTTCCAGTGTTCACTCCCTCCGGTTCCCATACCCGCTTGCTTGCATGCTCCCTCTCGCAAGGAGTGGCCAGCAGCATGCTGAGTGAAACAAGCCATTCCAGTTCCTGCCCACAAAGCGGGTCAAGGGAACTATCTCGTCTTCTCATCAACAGCAACAATGAATGTTAGGAAGACACTGGAGAATTACCTTCAAAGTTCTGAGGGAATATTATTTTCAACCTAGAATCCTTAATATACAAAAACTGTTTTTTAGGTTGAGGACTGAAATAAAGACATTTGGGATATTACTCTCAGAAACAATTAGCAGAGTATGTATTCCAAACCAATATAAGTCATAAGAAAAAACATGGCATACTATAAAACTGTGGATCAGAGAACTATTAAAATATGTAGTTATATATTTTTAAAAAGCCAGGTGCATTGGCTCATGCCCATAATTCAGGAGACTTGGGAGGCTGAGGGGGGAGAATTAGTTGAGGCAAAGACTTGGAGACCAGCCTAGGCAACATAGCAAGACCCCATCTCTAAAAAAATAAAAGAATAAAACAACATATGTGGTTAAATTAAATTAGTTAGTTGTTTTTAAAAATTAATAAGCATCTCCAAAATTTTCAGATGATCTCAACCTGGGATGGGGGGTTAGGGGACACTGGAAAAAAAGAGAAATAAAAACATGCCAGAATTTTTATCTTTATTAGGAGAAGATGTGATGCTGACCAATGGCAACACTAAGAAAAATGTGTGTGTGTTTCAAAGTTTAAGTGTGACTGACAGTGAAAAAAAGACAAAGGCAGATTAGGAAAATGGAAACAAAAAGAAGGCAAGATTGTATCCTTAATTTCAAGCAAATTAATTTCAGGCAAACTGAATACACAATACAAACACAAAGGCAGATACTTTACAGTAGGCATAATCTTCAGTCAACATGTATCAATCACTCCAACTGGCATAGCATTGAAATTAGAAAAACCAAAATCTATCAAGAAATATAAGTAGACAAACTCTCTAGTAAGAAAAGACTTTTATTACAATTATTATAAAAAGTTAATTCACCTTATTCAGGCCATAAAGATCAAATAGATACAAAAATAAATAGGATTCTAGAAGACCTAAAAACCTAAGTAATAAGGTAAACTCAATTACTAAAGTCTATACTTTGAAACCAGAAACCAGAAAATAAACTTTCTTTTCAATGGCAGAGAGTAGGAAAGATATTTCTAAGAACAATACAAGAACGAGAAACAAACAAAATAAAGTAGATTGAATAAATATTTCCACCAAAAAAAGGTTAATATCTGAAAAACTGTTAATATCTGGTGGAAAATACTGTAAATATAACCAAAAGATAATAACACACTGGAGGAAAATAATTACCAATACTTACATGAGAAATTTCCATGTAGCAGAAATTGTGTGTTTATTGCCTGGCATCCACACCAGCAACACAGTTTTGCTTGGAAACACCATTCTGGCGACGCAGCTAAAGTGAGACCTCATTCTCAGCCCTGAGTGGGGCAGATCATTTCATCTCCTTAGCCACAGGATTGATCCACACATAAGCACATGACTCATTTGGGGCCAATAAGAAAGAGTAAATGGCAGGACTTGCTGCAAGCAATGGTAAGACTCTTCCATTGAATTCGGTGGTGTGAGGATATGAAGATGCAGCCATCTTGCTACCACAAGGAGAGCCAGTCTGAAGGTAAAACAGCAAAGAATAAGTAAATCCAAGAAATAAACACCAGAGACATGTTTTGGTGCCTAAGTAAATTAGAGAGAAATAATCAGAACGCTCAATGTCTTTAAATGTATTGGTGGAGAGGGGGTGGTAACAATTGGAAGAGACTTTGAGGCTGATTTGCGATATATTAGAAAACTAAGCAAATGAAAAAGTAGCTATGACTAGATTATTGTGGGTTGAGTTGTATTTCCTGAAGAGACATTTTGAAGCCCTAACCACCTTCTCTACCACCACCACCCTCGAAACTGTGAATGTGATCTTAAATATAGTAGGGTCTTTGCAGATGTAATCAAGTTGAGATGCTGCTGGATTAGGGTGCCTCCTAACTGCACCCTAATGCTTGCAGGGATACCAAGGAGAGAGAGATCCTTACAAGGAGAGAGAGTCTTGGAGACACAAAGACACAGGGGGGAAGGCCAAAGAAAGATAAAAGCAGAGATGGGAGCTCTGCTGACACAAGCCAAAGGCTGCCAGGATTGCTGGCAACCACCAGAAGCTGGAAGACGAAAGGAAGGACTCTTCTCTTCATCAAGGGGCACGGTCAGGCCAACACCTTGATTTCAGATTTCTAATCTACAGGACCAGGAAGAATAAATGTCTTTATTTGTTTACCCAGTTTGTGGTAATTTGTTATGGCATCCCAAGAAACTAATAATTATTAACTTCAAGGAAAAGCAAAAAGTTGTGCAAGAAAGCAAACGTAACTGCGTAACTGGTATAACACATGGGGGTCAGATTTCAGTAGCATTTATATAGGCAAAATAATGTTTTAAAAATAATACAATTTTTTTTTTTCTCACTTTGTCATCCAGGCAGGAGTACAGTGGTGTGAACTTGGCTCACTGCAACCTCCACCTCCCGGGTTCAAACAATTATCATGCCTCAGCCTCCTGAGTAGCTGGGATTACAGGCACCCACCACCACACCAGAGTAATTTTTGTATTTTTAGTGAGACAGGGTTTCACCTTGTTGGCCAGACAGGTCTTGAATTCCTGACCTTAAGTGATCCACCCTCCTTGGACTCCAAATGTGCTGGGATTACAGGTGTGAGCCACCATGCCCGGCTGAGAAATTTTTTTTTTCTTTTTTTTTTTTTTGAGACAGAGTCTCGCTCTGTAGCCCAGGCTGGAGAGCAGTGGCGCGATCTCGACTCACTGCAAGCTCCGCCTCCTGGGTTCCCGCCATTCTCTTGCCTCAGCCTCCTGAGTAGCTGAGACTACAGGCGCCCACCACGCGGGGCTATTTTTTTTGTATTTTTAGTAAAGACGGGGTTTCACCGTGTTAGCCAGGATCGTCTCGATCTCCTGACCTTGTGATCCGCCTGCCTTTGCCTCCCAAAGTGCTGGGATTACAGGTGTGAGCCACCGCGCCCAGCTGAGAAAGTTTTTTAAAAACCATGGTATCACATTGTGAAGAAAGGGAGAGGAGACTGGCAACTATATTGGTCTATTGGATACAAGAGAATTATTCTTACTTCCAGTCATAGAAATTCTATAGATAATGCTTAACGTTTGAAAATGAAGTATTATTATAAGCTTAGTATACAGAGATATGGAAATGAATGGCAAAAGACACAGCTAAAAGTTGAAGGTGATCCCCTCTGAAGAATGAGACATGAGAAATTGGATGTTGAGTGCTAGAAAAGACTGCTTTTTCATAATAAATTTTGTAGAACTGTTTGCCCTATTAAACTATGTATGTATCAACTTTGACAAAAAATAAAGGCAAAATTAAGGTAAAATAAGCAAAAATGAATAATCTACAAAGGAAGAAACAAATGAACACATGCCCAACATCAGTTAGCTATGAGATCAATTTAAAATAAACAAAAATAAGTTTTATAATATTAAATATCAAATCTGCAATCAAGAGGTAGGAGTATAAATAAGTAAAATGAGTTTGTAGAAATACTGAAAATCTGCATACACTAAAACCCAGCTCATCCACTTCTAGGTTGACACTCAGGAAATTTTTGTACAACATCAGGAGAAACTATATATAAGAAAGTTAATCATGGCCCAGCACAGTGGCTCATGCCTGTAATCCCAGCACTTTGGAAGGATGAGGCTGTCAGATCACCTGACGTCAGGAGTTCGAGACCAGCCTGACCAACATGGTGAAACCCCATTTCTACTAAAAATACAAAAATTAGCAGGGCATGGTAGTGCATGCCTGTAATCCCAGTTACTCGGGAGGCTAAGGTAGGAGAATTGCTTGAATCTGGAAGGTGGAGGTTGCAATGAGTTGAGATCACGCCACTGCACTCCAGCCTGGGCAACAGAGCAAGACTCCATCTCAAAAAAAAAAAAAAAAAAAAAAAAAGAAAGACAGTTAATCACCATGTTGTTCATAATAGTGAAAACCTGAAAAGAAGAAAATCTTTACCAGTAGACATTTATCCAACCCAGATAAAAGATACTTTAGGCACAGTGGCTCATGTCTGTAATCTTAGCATTTTGGGAGGCTTAGGTTGAAGGACTGCTTGACCTCAGGAGTCTGAGAATAGCTTGGGAAACGGGGTGAGACCCCCATCTATTAAAAAAAAAAAATTAAACATTAGCCGGGAGTTACTAGGGAGGCTGAGGCACGAGATTAGCTTGAATCCGGAGGCAGAGGTTGCAGTGAGCCAAGATCACGCCAATGCACTCCAGCGTCAGTGACAGAGCGCGACTCCATCTCAAAAAATAAATAAAATAAAATAAGCTGGGAGTGGTGGCGTGCGCCTGTGGTTCCAGCTACTCAGGAGGCTGAGGCAGGAGGATCGTTTGGACCCAGGAGATCAAGTACAACTCTGTCTCTCTCGCTCTCTTTCTTTCTATATATATTTCATATTTTTATATAATATTCTATATGGCAGTTAAGAGAGTAACCTAACTTTATATATCAAAACATAAATCTCATATGTCGACTGAAAAATTTGAAAAACATGTCCAACCTAGTACCAGTTATGAAAATTTTAAAACACACCACATGTTGCTTATAAAGATATGAATGTTTATAAACGTATAAATGCAAGATCCGTGTTTTTACATGGGTTAGATGGACATACACTAAATCCATAAGAGCCTTGGAGAGAAGGTTACACAATTAAACTGAAGGTAAGTAGAGAAAGAACATCCATCTTATTTGTAATATTTTAGTTCTTGTATTTAAAAAATATTTTAAGGAAACATGAGAAAATACTGTCATTTCTGGGTTTAAAACTTGGGGTTTTTAAATTTGTAACCCAGCAACGTGCATTACAGGCTCACACCTGTTATCCCAGCACTTTGGGAGCCCGAGGCGGGTAGATCACCTGAGGTCAGCAGTTTGAGACCAGCCTGGCCAACATGGGGAAAATCCGTCTCCACTAAAAATACAGATTAGGCGGCCGTGGCGGCAGGTGCCTGTAATCCCGTCGACTCCGGAGGCTGAGGCAGGAGAATCGCTTGAACCTGGGAGGCAGAGGTTGCAGTTAGCCTAGATCGCGCCACTGCCCTCCAGCCTGGGGGCATACAGCGAGACTCTGTCTCCAAAAAATAAATAAATAAAAATAAAATAAAATTTGTAACTCAAACGCTTTTCTGTATTTTTATTTTTCAAATTTAAAAAAACAGCTGTAAAAATGTTTCGTTGGGAAACAAATTTCAGAAATCGACTCAAAAAGAATGCAAGTACTTGAACAGTCTAATAACTTATAAATGTTCCAAAACATCAAAGATCCATCTACTCAAAAAGGCACCAAGCCCAGCCAGTTTTAAGGTTTTCTACCTAATGTTCCAGAAACAGTGTCCTAACTCATACAATGAGGGTAGCGTAATCTTGGTAAAAAACAGAGCCAGATTATTAGCTCCCCAAATTCAGCAGTGTATTAAACCGCATCATCTTGCTTAAGGTTTATAAAAAGAGTGCATTCATGATTCATCAGGAAAGCAATTTATAAAGTACAGTAAAAAAAAATCAAACGAGAAAAGTCTTCATATTTATAGCGTAAAGCTTAAGGTTCAGCTGACAAAAAATAGTAAAATTTATTATGTATTTTTTTCAAATCCTTGCAAACTAGGAGTAAAACAGAATTTCTAAATATTAGTAGAATGAAGAACATTTACCTTAGTCAAAAACAACTCAGAATGTCCACTATCAAGTTCTAGTCAACAGAATAAAATTTAAATGTTCCAAAGGAGAAAGTAAATGTCAATAGTCACGGATTATACAACTGTCTACTTAGAAATTTCAAGGAGGTCCCCAGACAAATTCAGATATAAGACCGACCAACACTCGGGTCGCCCGGAACTCCAGCCCCACTCCGAGGCCGGGGCTTGAGGGGATGCGCATGCGCGCGCCCTGCGCAGGCGCGCAGGACGCAGTGAAGGACGATGGCGAGCCAGCGCTTCCCTACGCCGTTCCACGGGCACGTGGGCCGCGGCGCCTTCAGCAACGTGTACGAGCCCGCGGAGGACACGTTTCTGCTTCTGGACGCGCTCGAGGCAGCAGCTGCCGAGCTGGCGGGGTGCGAGGAGGGGAGGGGCTCTGACGGGAAAGGGCTGAGGCGTTCTGAAGAAGTGCGGTGGCGGAGGGCCGGGACGGTGACTATCACCGCCTTGAGCCGGAGGAGGCGGGTTCCACTTGCAGATGATTGACTGCCAGGACGCCGTAATTGAGAATTTTCCTGTACTTACGAGGAATGAGTGTGCCGGGGACACATCTTTGCCAGGGGCTGCTCTGTCTCATGAGCTCCCTGACTGCTTACCATGCAAAGGCGTCTCTTTTCCTGTCACCTGTTAATATGAAGAACACCTGTCCCTGAGAGATGCGATAGTATAACACGTTTGGAAACAAAATATTCCGGAGACGTTGCTTATTAATTTTTAAAGTATTAAATATTAAAATTGCGTGGTATTATTTGATTTACTCAGCACATAGCACCCTTAACAAACATGAAAGAAAGTTGTGTTACTGGAGTGGGGAAATATTTTAAAACCCACTGGATAGCATACTCTAGCACCAGCCAGTTCTCACATGTGGCTACAGAGCACTTGAAATGTGGCTAGTGCTACCGAGGAACTGAATTTTTCATTTAATTGTTACAAAATAGTTACATGTAGCTAGCAGACAATAGTCTACCCTAGCACTTTATTTAAATGGATTTGTTGAAGTGATCGCCATCAATTTTAAATTAATAGCAGAAAGAATGAATACTGACATTGTGAATTTTAAATGTAAGGAATTTGGGTTGTTAGATTTGTTTGAAGATGAGGTGAACTGGGTTTTCTCAGGATGGAACAAACAGCTGTCAGATTTCAAAGATCTATATTGTATTTATTTATCCCTCTTAAACTTGGTCATATTTTTCCACGTATAAAATGCCCCAGCTCTTATTAAACTCGTCTTTCATTGTAGATGATGGAACTTTTGGATTTACTGGAGTATAGAGTGGAACAGTACTGTTTTATAACTTGTCTTTTCTCAAGATAGCCCAGAAAGATTTACAAGCACAAATTGCATTGCAAAGTATGCTGTAAAAGGAGCTGATTTTGTTATAAAGTCTTGGGTTATTTCTAGTTTGGAATTCTAATTATTTATGAGACCATGATAGTTATTTTCAAAGAGAAGCCACCTGGTGAGATTCACAGATCTTACTACCACCTAATAAAGACTTGTCAGTTGTGTAGACTGGTTCCAAAAGTTTAAAACCTCTGGAGCTTGTCACTGGATAGTTGTTTTGGGAGTTTAGTGCTAAAAATTTCCCTAAATGCCATCAAGCTGATCTTTGTGATAGTTTATGCTTTTGATGCATGTGTAACATTATAGAGGCCTGGCACTGTGGTTTATGACTGTAGTCCTAACTACTTGGGAGGCTGAGGCAGGAGATCACTTGAGCCCAGGAGTTAAAGGCTGCGGTGAGCTATGGTGGCACCACTGCACTCTAGCCTAGGTGACAGAGCAAGAGCACAGATCTAAAAAAGAAACAACTTCCAAGATTATAGGCAAGAAAATAAATTTAATGGAAAGATAAAGTATGGTAGAATGAAGATTTTATAGTTAACAGCATTCTTGGATGGCTAACATTAGAAGATCAGATACTATTTTCTGAATTAGCTTATAGCTGTACAGAAAAGGAATTTTTGTCCTGCTCTAAGTCTATTACTGGGGGACCTTTTAATTCTCTAGGATATACTGATGTCTCTATGAATGTTAGGTGTTAAAAATGATAGAGGAAACTTTTATCAAAAATAAGTTTAGTAATAATACAAAGCTTATCATTTTAGGAAATACTAAGCTAGGAGCTCCTTGTACGAAGGAATGATGTCTTTCACATTAAGATTTCCAACCCTGGATTAACATTTTTCCATACTTTTTAATGTAATGGTTTGTCGAAATTAACTGAAAGCCATGTTTGGTAACATATAACTTTTGTGGACTTAAAATATATTACATACCCAAAATATTAGTAATTTTGAGTTATGCAATATTAAATATGAAGTGGTTGTCAGAAATTACAAATTTCTATTTTCATACATTTGCAGGTTAGTGATGATGCTAGAGAAATATACATGCTAGAAATAAAGCTAGCATGAGAGTTTTCTGTGAAGAGTATTTTGATTCTACTGTACTGATATTTATTTTGTTTTTTTTTTAGAGTGGAAATATGCCTAGAAGTAGGGGCAGGGTCTGGTGTAGTGTCTGCGTTCCTAGCCTCTATGATAGGTCCTCAGGCTTTGTACATGTAAGTATATCATATTCATCTAGATCTTCCACTGACAGGTTAACCATGATTAATGAATAATTTTTAAATAGACAGTATGTATCTTATAGTATTTAAGCATAGCAAAAACTCAGATTACAAACTATGCTTCCCTAAAAATTATTCATGTTCAAACTGCTCCATCATACTGCATAATTGTAAAAGCAGCATAATTTTAGATAATCTCTAAATTTGATTTATTTCTTAGGTAAATAATTTGATATAAGAAATTTAAAGTTGCTTAAATTTATAGAAAATTGGAGAATATAGAAAAGTATAAAGAAGAAAATTAAAATCACCTATAAATTTTACCATACATGGTCCAACGTGTTTCCTTCTATTTTTTTTTCATTTCCTGTGTTTTTTTTGTTTTTTTTTTTTTTTTTTTTTTTGAGACAAAGTCTCACTCTGTCGCCTATCATAGAGTGCAGTGGCGTGATCTTGGCTCACTGCAACCTCAGCCTCCTGGGTTCTTGCCATTCTCCTGCCTCAGCCTCCTGAGTAGCTGGGACTACAGTCACCCGCCACCACGCCCAGCTAATTTTCTTTTTGTATTTTTAGTAGAGATGGGGTTTCACCATGTTAGGCAGGTTGGTCTTGATCTCCTGACCTGGTGATCCGCCTGCCTCGGCCTCCCAAAGTGCTGGGATTACAGGCGTGAGCCACCACGCCCGGCCCATTTCCTGTGTTTTTAATTTAATTTTGTCTCATAAACATTTTCCTATCAAAAATTCCCTTTAAATTTCATTTTTGGTGGCTGCATAGTACTCCTTCGTTGGGTGTATCATAATTTCATAAATTCCTTCAGATGTGTGTGCATGTATGTGTATTCTACTCTTGGACATTGTATAACAGTCTTTTTCATCAGTAGAACAAATCCTTGTTCTCTTCCTCTTTGCCATTATTGAATACATTCTAATTTTTTTTTCTAAATCTGTTCTGTGTAGAATTAATGGAACATTCCTTGAAATTACTCAGAAACAGATTTGCCTTATGGACATAGGATAGTTTCCTTTCATTTCTGTTTAAAGGTGCACTGATATCAACCCTGAGGCAGCAGCTTGTACCCTAGAGACAGCACGCTGTAACAAAGTCCACGTTCAACCAGTTATTACAGATTTGGTAAGTTAATCTTTGTCCAATAATAATTTTCTTTTCAAATAAGGTTAAGATGTTTTAGGTCAAAGAAACTTTGGTAAGTAATTGACTTTTGACCCACTAAGCAGTATACTCTATACAAAGTACATTCTTTGTTGATGTAATCCATCTTTTCCACAATTCAAAAGGAATTTATATTAACTTCTATAGATCAGGCCTCTTTCAGTCAGAAGTTATAGTGAACCCTGTTCAAACTGGCTTAAATTTAAAAAGTTAGTCCACATGCAAAGGCTCACGCCTTTAGTCCCAGTACTCTGGGATGCCAAGGCAGGATGATTGCTTAAGCCCAGGAGTTCCAGACCAGCTTGTACGATATAGTGAGACCTCATCTCTACAAAAAATAAAAATTAAAAAAAAAATAGCTGGATGTGGTTGTGCACACCTGTGGTGCCAGCTACTTGGGAGGCTGAGGTGGGAGGATTGCTTGACCCTGGGAGGTTGAGGCTGCCTTGAGCCATGATTGTGCCACTGCACTCCAGCCTGGGGAACAGAACAAGGCCCTGTCTCAAAAAAAACAACAACAAAAAAACAAAACAAAAATTTGATGGCTTCAGCACAGCTACTTCCAGGAACTCTAAGAACGTTATAGACATCTTTTTCTTATCTCTGAACTTCTCTCTGGTGGCTCTATTCCTAGGCAGTCTTTCCCTTCATGGTAACAGGATGTTTGCATATCTGTATCTTATTTCTCAACACCTTCCCGAGGAAAGAGGCCCTTTCTATTCAGTTACTGTAGAAGAGGCCCCAGAATGAGTATTATCTGGGATCAACTTGGGTTATGTGCCTATCTGTTAACCTTTTGCTGTGGTCAAAGGAGATTTGAATATGGAGATGATTGGCTTCAACCTGGCTCATAGTCCCATCCCAGGAGCTGGGTTGGGATAAACCCTACTCAGGCCACTTAGATAAAGAATGATGGGAGGTAGAGCTTCCCTAACAAAAGTCAAGGAAGTTAAATCAGAAGAAAGGGGCAGTGGGTCCTCAGTAGGTAAAAACAACAAGTGACAACTGCACAACCATTGTTTTAAGAAGTTAACAGCACACATTTTCAAGTGGCAGTTTTAAATTTGTGGGTTTTTAATTTATGTATGTGAAATACCTTTTTATAGGCAAAAATAATAATAGCATGCACCAGGTGGACATATGAAATACAAAATACTTCTGTGCTCCTTAACCTACACTGTTCTTGCACTGATGAGCATAGGTAGCTTTCCTGTTTTTTTTTTTTTTAATTTGTAAATGATTTTGTAGCTTAGAAGGAATTAAGCCAAAGAGATAAGAAATTATTTTCATATTATTAGAAGTTGTTACTGCTAATAAAAGCTAGGGTATCAAGAAAGGTACTCCGGTAATTTGCATGCGATCAATGTGGTGATTTTTTTTTTGTATTTAAAAAATTTCTTTTTTTCTTTCTCTTTTTTCTTTTTTTTTTTTTTTGAGAGAGAGTCTTACTCTGTCGCCCAGGCTGGAGTGTAGTGGTGCGGTCTTGGCTCACTGCAAACTCCGCCTCCTGGGTTCAAGCAATTATCCTGCCTCAGCCTCCCGAGTAGCTGGGATTACAGGCACCCACCACTGCACCTGGCTAGTTTTTTATATTTTTAGTAGAGACTGGGTTTCATGATGCTGGCCATGGGTTGGCCAGGCTGGTCTTGAACTCCTGAGCTCAGGTGATCCGCCTGCCTCGGCCTCCCAAAATGCTGGGATAACAGGCATGAGCCACCATGCCTGACCTAAAAATTTCTTTAATGTTTCCATAATTAGTGTTAAGTAAGTGTTTTTGATAGAATGGTGAAACACCAGAGATAGAGAAACTATAGAACAGTATCCAGTAAATGATGGTACAGATATGGGAAAAATTGTGAAAATGTTAGCAAATATAGTTGTAAACTTACATCCAAGTCTATACAGATTATACAGAATTAGAGTTTGCTTTCTTATTTCATTTTCTAAAAGTGAACCCAGAATATAAATATATGTGCTATTGAGGAGTACAGGCTTTTTAATATTCATTCTGATAGTTTAATTTCCTTATTTTTATTTAATAGCCTATATTATTTTTCTGAACAAAAACGTAAAAATACTTAACTTCATTTCTCTCTACAAGTGCAGGCCCTAACACGTTATTTTCCCAAAAACATGGAAGATTATTTTTAAAGATTGATTTGTCAATTATTTAATTCAGAGTTTAATGTAAAATTCTCACTCTTGTTGAATACATTTAGGTCAAAGGCTTGCTACCAAGATTGAAGGAAAAAGTTGATCTTCTGGTGTTCAATCCCCCCTATGTAGTGACTCCACCTGAAGAGGTAAAAACATACAACAAAATTTAATTATTAATATTTTCAATTATTTTGTTTGTAAATTCAAATGAATGTCACCCTATGACATCAATCAGCTGCTGCTATCACAGACTACTCTGATTTTACTCCTAATTGTCAGTAATTAAGTCCTATTAATAGACCTAGGAAAGGAACCTTAAATGATGGAAATACAAACTGTGACACATATCTGTCACTAAAAATCACATTCGTATCAGGCCACGGTGTTTATATTCATATATTCGAATATACACGTACATATATATTACATATATCCTTTATCATGAATAAAAAAATTGCAAAACAAAATGTTTTGACCTGCTGGTCGCAGTGGCCCACGCCTGTAATCCCAGCACTTTGGGAGGCCGAGGCGGCAGATTACTGGGGTCAAAGGTTCAAGACCAGCCTGGCCAACATGGTGAAACCCCGTCTCTACTAAAAATACAAAAATTAGCCGGGCCTGGTGGCACACACCTGTAATCCCAGCTATTTGGGAGACTGTCGCAGGAGAATTGCTTGAGCCTGGAAGACGGAGGTTGCAATGAGCCGAGATCAGCCAGTGCACTCCAGCCTGGCTGACAGTAAGACTGTCTCAAAAAAAAAAAAAAAAATTTTTTTAACCAATCTTAAATTCACATAGGAATTCCTTCTGAAAGTTTCTGGTTTCCTCCTTTCACAAGTATTTCCAAAAAGTGAAAGAGTGCAACCAATTCTCATTTCAGATAGGGAAAACAAATAATCTTGAAGTATATTATTTTTTAAAATCTCGGTAACGAAGAGGTAAATTGCGTTAACCTTTTCCCAGGAATGGTCAAAGTTTAATAATGGGCTAAGACTAGCTTTCCTTTAATTATTATTCTTTTTTATTCTTTGATAATTATTCTCTGGCAAGGCTAGTAAACATTATATTCACCTCAACACCAAGATGGGAAGGATCCATTTGGCTGCCATTGCTACTAATGGCAGTTAAACAGCAAAAAAGCTATTGCTGTGCTGACATATGAACTCATATGACAGAGAAGTCAGAAGGTGAACAGCCATTGAGGGAAACGCAGCTTCTTAAAGCTCTTTAGGAAAGCACTATCCAACTAGTGGGAAGACTAATCAATGAAAAGGAGATTCTGGGAACATGGTGATCTGAATGGGTTCCCTTTCTTCATTTTTCTAGCCCCAAGCCACATGCTTCTGAGCCTTACAGCTGCTGGGACATATACATGATTGAGTGCAGGCAATACTTTGGGCTTTTTTGCTTTCCCAATGGAAAGAAAACCTGTTGTATTCTCATGAGCTGGGCAATTAGCTAGAAAGCAGGATAAAATACACAACAAAGATGTCTTGGAGCTTAAAAATACGTTTTACACAGTAAAACATCAGGTGAATTAAAAGAGAATGTGGTCACTGTCAAGACCTGAATCAGTGGTCTGGAAACCCAATGAAAAAAAGATTTCAGTGCACAGAGCATAAAGATACGGAGAAGAATTCACAAAGGTAAAAGAGAAGAGACTCAGAGATTAGATCCAGGAAACATAATATACAAATAAAAGGAGTTTGTATTTATAATAAGCTGTGGGTATACTTACTGATATATCCAGAAACATGAAGTAAGATGTTGGTATGTGCCAACAGCACAAATGGGGAGTATAACCCGGGAGAAAAGTAGAGAGAATGCTAGGAAAAGGAAGTCTCCAGGAGGAAAGTCTTAAAAACAGAGGAAATGATACATATCCTAATATGATTAACTTTGTGGAAAATTGTGTTGAGAAGCTTATGATAGGTGTGGCAATGATTAGAGTCAAAAAAATTAAGCAAATGGACATAGTGAATGCTCATCAATAGCCAACTAAGATGTGATACTTTTCTTCCAGGAAATATTATATAGCCCTTAAAAGAATGAATTAGAAGTAGAGAGGGGGTTTCACCATGTTGGCCAGGCTGGTCTTGAACTCCTGACTTCCGGTAATCTGCCTGCCTTGGCCTCTCAAAATCCTGGGATTACAAGCATGAACCACCACACCCGGCCTCGATTCACTTATAAATTTTATGTGGAGTCCTAAAAACAGGATTTTGAAACATTGAAGATGATCTGGCCATGATCTTTAATCTTCAGAATCCTTGTTGATGTCATCAGCATTGACAAGATGGCAGAGAATTTCCGTCTGATCTGTGACACCAAGGGTCACTTTGCTGTACATCATATTACACCTGAGGAGGCCAAGTACAAGTTGTACAAAGTGGCAAAAATCTTTGTGGGCACAAAAGGGATCCCTCATCTGGTGACTCATGATGTTTGCAACATCTGCTACCATGATCCCCTCATCAAGGTGAATGACACCATTCAGATTGATTTGGAGACTGGCAAGATTACTGATTTCAACAAATTTGATACTGGTCACCTGTGTATGGTGACTGGAGGTGCTAACCTGGGTAGAAATTGGTGTGATCCCCAACCCTGGATCTTTTGATGTGGTTCACCTGAAAGATGCCAATGGCAACAGATTTGCCACTCGACTTTCCAACATTTTTCTTATTGGCAAGAACAACAAACTGTGGATTTCTCTTCCCTGAGGAAAGGGTATCCACCTCACCATTGCTGAAGAAAGAGACAAGAGACTGGCGGCCAAACAGAGCAGTGGGCGAAGTGGTCCCTGGGTGACACGTTAGATTTTTGTATATAATTAAAAATAATGTGGCATGTTTAATAGCAAAAAAAAAAAAAAAAAAAAAAAAAAAAAAAGAATTAGAACTATATCAAATGATATGAAGAGATTTTCATAAGGTATTGTTGAATGAGAAAAGCAAGATGTAAGTAAGCGTATAGAATATATCCAGTCTTTGTAAAACATGGCAAAAAAGAAAAACCTGTGTGTGTAGAAGATAGGCAAAGGCAGACAAACAAAACAGTAAAATCAAAAAGTGTGGCTTTTTATTTCTTTTTCTTCAAGCTCTGTTCGACCTGCTTTTTAAAAGCAGGAATGTGAACATTTCTCTTCTTCATAAAGGTATATGTGCATAAGGTTATAGCTATAAAGCAATTATTTTTAATGAGGAAATATATGCTATATTAAATGAATGACTAGCAAACATTATTGTGTAAAAATAATTTAAACTAAAATATGGACAAAGGGCTCAAAAGGAAATAGGAAGAAAATAGTTGTGTTAGGGTGAAAGTAACTTCTGAGGGACATCTTCAAAACATTCTTTAATCTTAAAAATAATGTACAATAGAGGGGCGGAGCAAGATGGCCGAATAGGAACAGCTCCAGTCTCCAGCTCCCAGCGCGAGCGACACAGAAGACAGGAACGCAGCTCATCGACAGTGACGGATCAAAGCTGGACGGAGAATGACTTTGATGAGATGAGAGAAGAAGGCTTCAGACCATCAAACTTCTCAGAGCTAAAGGAGGAATTACGTACCCAGCACAAAGAAACTAAAAGTCTTGAAAAAAGAGTAGAAGAATTGATAACCAGAATAATTAATGCAGAGAAGGCCATAAACGAACTGACAGAGATGAAAACCATGACACAAGAAATACGTGACAAATGCACCAGCTTCAGTTACCGACTCGATCAACTGGAAGAAAGAATATCAGCGATTGAGGATCAAATGAATGAAATGAAGCGAGAAGAGGAGTCTAAAGAAAAAAGTAGAAAAAGAAATCAACAAAGCCTGCAAGAAGTATGGGATTATGTAAAAAGACCAAATCTACGTCTGACTGGGGTGCATGAAAGTGAGGGGGAAAATGGAACCAAGTTGGAAAACACTCTTCAGGATATCATCCAGGAGAACTTCCCCAACCTAGTAGGGCAGGCCAACATTCAAATTCAGGAAATACAGAGAACGCCACAAAGATACTCCTCGAGAAGAGCAACTCCAAGACACATAATTGCCAGATTCACCAAAGTTGAAATGAAGGAAAAAATCTTAAGGGCAGCCAGAGAGAAAGGTCGGGTTACTCACAAAGGGAAGCCCATCAGACTAACAGCAGTCTCTCGGCAAAAACTCTACAAGCCAGAAGAGAGTGGGGGCCAGTATTCAACATTCTTAAAGAAAAGAATTTTAAACCCAGAATTTCATATCCAGCCAAACTAAGTTTCATAAGTGAAGGAGAAATAAAATCCTTTACAGATAAGCAAATGCTTAGAGATTTTGTCACCACCAGGCCTGCCTTACAAGAGACCCTGAAGGAAGCCCTAAACATGGAAAGGAACAACCGGTACCAGCCATTGCAAAAACACGCCAAAATGTAAAGACCATCGAGGCTAGGAAGAAACGGCATCAACTAACAAGCAAAATACCCAGTTAATAACGTAATGGCAGGATCAAGTTCACACATAACAATATTAACCTTAAATGTAAATGGACTAAATGCTCCAATTAAAAGACACAGACTGGCAAATTGGATAACGAGTCAAGACCCATCAGTCTGCTGTATTCAGGAGGCCCATCTCACATGCAGAGACATACATAGGCTCAAAATAAAGAGATGGAGGAAGGTCTACCAAGCAAATGGAGAACACAAAAAAGCAGGGGTTGCAATCCTAGTCTCTGATAAAACAGACTTTAAACCATCAAAGATCAAAAGAGACAAAGAAGGCCATTACATAATGGTAAAGGGATCAATTCAACAGGAAGAGCTAACTATCCTAAATATATATGCACCCAATACAGGAGCACCCAGATTCATAAAGCAAGTCCTTAGAGACTTACAAAGAGACTTAGACTCCCATACAATAATATTGGGAGACTTGAACACCCTACTGTCAACATTAGACAGATCAACGAGACAGAAAGTTAACAAGGATATATAGGAATTGAACTCATCTCTGCGCAAGCAGACCTAATAGACATCTATAGAACTCTCCACCCCAAATCAACAGAATATACATTCTTCTCAGCACCACATCACACTTATTCCAAAACTGACCACATAATTGGAAGTAAAGCACTTCTCAGCAAATGTACAAAAACAGAAATTATAACAAACTGTCTCTCAGACCACAGTGCAATCAAACTAGAACTGAGGACTAAGAAACTCAATCAAAACTGCTGAACTACATGGAAACTGAACAACCTGCTCCTGAATGACTACTGGGTACATAACGAAATGAAGGCAGAAATAAAGATGTTCTTTGAAACCAATGAGAACAAAGATACAACATACCAGAATCTCTGGGACACATTTAAAGCAGTGTGTAGAGGGAAATTTATAGCACTAAATGCCCACAAGAGAAAGCAGGAAAGATCTAAAATTGGCACTCTAACATCACAATTAAAAGAACTAGAGAAGCAAGAGCAAACACATTCAGAAGCTAGCAGAAGGCAAGAAATAACTAAGATCAGAGCAGAACTGAAGGAGATAGAGACGCAAAAAGCCCTCCAAAAAATCAATGAATCCAGGAGTTGGTTTTTTGAAAAGATCAACAAAATTGATCGACCGCTAGCAAGACTAATAAGAAAAGAGAGAAGAATCAAATAGACGCAATAAAAAATGATAAAGGGGATATCACCACCGACCCCACAGAAATACAAACTACCATCAGAGAATACTATAAACACCTCTACGCAAATAAACTAGAAAATCTAGAAGAAATGGATAATTTCCTGGACACGTACACTCTCCCAAGACTAAACCAGGAAGAAGCTGAATCCCTGAATAGACCAATAGCAGGCTCTGAAATTAAGGCAATAATTAATAGCCTACCAACCAAAAAAAGTCCAGGACCAGATGAATTCACAGCTGATTTCTACCAGAGGTACAAGGAGGAGCTGGTACCATTCCTTCTGAAACTATTCCAATCAATAGAAAAAGAGGGAATCCTCCCTAACTCATTTTATGAGGCCAACATCATCCTGATACCAAAGCCTGGCAGAGACACAACAAAAAAAGAGAATTTTAGACCAATCTCCCTGATGAACATCGATGCAAAAATCCTCAATAAAATACTGGCAAACCGGATCCAGCAGCACATCAAAAAGCTTATCCACCATGATCAAGTGGGCTTCATCCCTGGGATGCAAGGCTGGTTCAACATACGCAAATCAATAAATGTAATCCAGCATATAAACAGAACCAAAGACAAAAACCACATGATTATCTCAATAGATGCAGAAAAGGCCTTTGACAAAATTCAACAGCCCTTCATGCTAAAAATGCTCAATAAATTCGGTATTGATGGAACGTATCTCAAAATAATAAGAGCTATTTATGACAAACCCACAGCCAATATCATACTGAATGGGCAAAAACTGGAAAAATTCCCTTTGAAAACTGGCACAAGACAGAGATGCCTTCTCTCACCACTCCTATTCAACATAGTGTTGGAAGTTCTGGCTAGGGCAATCAGGCAAGAGAAAGAAATCAAGGGTATTCAGTTAGGAAAAGAAGAAGTCAAATTGTCCCTGTTTGCAGATGACATGATTGTATATTTAGAAAACCCCATTGTCTCAGCCCAAAATATCCTTAAGCTGATAAGAAACTTCAGCAAAGTCTCAGGATACAAAATTAATGTGCAAAAATCACAAGCATTCTTACACACCAGTAACAAACAGAGAGCCAAATCAGGAATGAACTTCCATTCACAATTGCTTCAAAGAGAATAAAATACCTAGGAATCCAACTTACAAGGGATGTAAAGGACCTCTTCAAGGAGAACTACAAACCACTGCTCAGTGAAATAAAAGAGGACACAAACAAATGGAAGAACATACCATGCTCATGGATAGGAAGAATCAATATCGTGAAAATGGCCATACTGCCCAAGGTCATTTATAGATTCAATGCCATCCCCATCAAGCTACCAATGAGTTTCTTCACCGAATTGGAAAAAACTGCTTTAAAGTTCATATGGAACCAAAAAAGAGCCCGCATTGCCAAGACAATCCTAAGTCAAAAGAACAAAGCTGGAGGCATCACGCTACCTGACTTCAAACTATACTACAAGGCGACAGTAACCAAAACAGCATGGTACTGGTACCAAAACAGAGATATAGACCAATGGAACAGAACAGAGTCCTCAGAAATAATACCACACATCTACAGCCATCTGATCTTTGACAAACCTGAGAGAAACAAGAAATGGGGAAAGGATTCCCTATTTAATAAATGGTGCTGGGAAAATTGGCTAGCCATAAGTAGAAAGCTGAAACTGGATCCTTTCCTTACTCCTTATACGAAAATTAATTCCAGATGGATTAGAGACTTAAATGTTAGACCTAACACCATAAAAACCCTAGAAGAAAACCTAGGTAATACCATTCAGGACATATGCATGGGCAAGGACTTCATGTCTAAAACACCAAAAGCAATGGCAGCAAAAGCCAAAATTGACAAATGGGATCTAATTAAACTAAAGAGCTTCTGCACAGCAAAAGAAACTACCATCAGAGTGAACAGGCAACCTACAGAACGGGAGAAAATTTTTGCAATCTACTCATCTGACAAAGGGCTAATATCCAGAACCTACAAAGAACTCAAAGAAATTTACAAGAAAAAAACAACCCCATCAAAAAGTGGGGAAAGGATATGAACTGACATTTCTCAAAAGAAGACATTCATACAGCCAACAGACACATGAAAAAATGCTCATCATCACTCGCCATCAGAGAAATGCAAATCAA
Organism: Piliocolobus tephrosceles; assembly: GCF_002776525.5. Classification (NCBI taxonomy): domain Eukaryota; kingdom Metazoa; phylum Chordata; class Mammalia; order Primates; family Cercopithecidae; genus Piliocolobus; species Piliocolobus tephrosceles. The sequence goes on from NC_045452.1 coordinate 50,422,966, forward strand.
AACCACAATGAGATACCATCTCACACCAGTTAGAATGGCAATCATTAAAAAATCAGGAAACAACAGGTGCTGGTGAGGATGTGGAGAAATAGGAACACTTTTACACTGTTGGTGGGATTGTAAACTAGTTCAACCATTATGGAAAACAGTATGGCGATTCCTCAAGGATCTAGAAATAGAAGTACCATATGACCCAGGCATCCCATTACTGGGTATATACCCAAAGGATTACAAATCATGCTGCTATAAAGACACATGCACACGTATGTTTATTGCGGCACTATTCACAATAGCAAAGACTTGGAATCAACCCAAATGTCCATCAGTGACAGACTGGATTAAGAAAATGTGGCACATATACACCATGGAATACTATGCAGCCATAAAAAAGGATGAGTTTGAGTCCTTTGTAGGGACATGGATGCAGCTGGAAACCATCATTCTCAGCAAACTATCACAAGAACAGAAAACCAAACACCGCATGTTCTCACTCATAGGTGGGAACTGAACAATGAGATCACTTGGACTCGGGAAGGGGAACATCACACACCGGGGCCTATCACGGGGAGGGGGGAGGGGGGAGGGATTGCATTGGGAGTTATACCTGATGTAAATGATGAGTTGATGGGTGCTGACTAGTTGATGGGTGCTGATGAGTTGATGGGTGCAGCACACCAACATGGCACAAGTATAGATACGTAACAAACCTGCATGTTATGCACATGTACCCTAGAACTTAAAGTATAATAATAAAAAAAAAAAGTACAGTAGAGCAGTCTTGGTGGCTCGTGCCTATAACTCCAGCACTTTGGGAGGCTGACCTGGGAGGATCACGTGAGGCCAGAAGTTCTTGACCATCCTGGGCAACATAGTGACAGCCCCCTTTCTACAAAAAATTTAGAAAATTGGCCAGGCGCAGTGGTTCACACCTGTAATCCCAGCAGTTTGGGAGGCCGAGGCGGGGGAATCACGAGGTCAGGAGATTGAGACCATCCTGGCTAACACAGTGAAACCCCGTCTCTACTAAAAATACAAAAAATTAGCCGGACATGGTGGTGGGCACCTGTCTTCCTAGCTACTCGGGAGGCTGAGGCAGGAGAATGGCCTAAACCCCAGAGGCAGAGCTTGCAGTGAGCTGAGATTGAGCCACTGCACTCCCGCGTGGGTGATAGTGCGAGACTCCGTCTCAAAAAAAAAAAAAAAAAATTTAACCAGGCATGGTTGTTTGTGCCTATAGTCCTAGATACTTGGGAAGCTGAAGTGGGAGGATCACTTGAGCACAGGAGGTGGAAACTGCAGTGAGTCATGATTACATGACTGCACTCCAGTCTAGGTGACAGAGGGAGACCCTGTCTCAAAAAAAAAAAAAAAAAAAAAAAAAGTGTAAAAAGGAAACAATATACAATGATAAGGATCTAAAGATTTTTTAATACTATGTAAGCTCTCAGGTGTATTGTTTCTAAAATACAGATTGTTAGAGGAAACATGTTTCAGTATGTCTTTATATAATATATAATAAATGGATTCCTTAGAAAAGGTCTATGTGTTTTACACTTTAATCTACAAGAGGTCCAGATGCACTGGGACATTTTGAAACTTTGTTTCTGTACAGTAGGTATCTTATAATACAAGCTCCTCCTCCTAGCTTCTTTCTATATTAAGTATAAAAGCTACCCACGTCTCTCAATTTAAGCATTGTACTAATAGTAATAACTTATTAAGCCCTTGATATATGCAGAGCAGTGTTCTCAAAACTTTAAATATACTTCCTCATTTACTCCTAACAGTGGATAAAATTTTTTTTATTATTACAAAAACATTATTTATCCAGTTATTTTTCTAATTGTACATATGGAACTATTCTTTTCCTAATTTTACAGATAAAGGAGGAAAGTAATTCACAAACAAGATTACTAATTTACCCAAGGTTACACACTAGAAAATGATGAAACTTAGATTCAACTTTACTGCTCCTTCGTCAGCAGTAAAATGCAAAATATATACTTGTTTGGTGATAATACTTCGCAAAAAGATTCGGTTTGTGATCTAAATCAAACTTGAGTTAAAACATTCTTTCTAATTGTTCACAGGTAGGAAGTCACGGAATAGAGGCAGCTTGGGCTGGTGGCAGAAATGGTCGGGAAGTCATGGACAGGTTTTTTCCCCTGGTTCCAGATCTCCTTTCACCAAGAGGATTATTCTATTTAGTTACCATTAAAGAAAACAACCCAGGTAATACAAACCAATTTATTGTTTAAGCATTTATGTTGCTGAAATCAAAATTAATAATGTAAAATGCTGTAATTTATAAGATAACCTGGCATGTTAATGAATCACTTAAAACAATCACTGACAATAGCTAATAAAGGCATAAATTCATGTTGAAAGAGAAAAGAGGTTTTCAGGGGTAAATTTTTCTTATTTTAAAAAGTGTTATCTTCTCTTTTCCCCATTTATAACCTAATATTCAAGTACAAAAATCTCTAATGTTTTCTTCTAACACCTCACCCTCAGTATTATGAATTTTCTGTCTACCCTCTAGTCTTCATGTCCTTGACAATTGTGCTATACTCTTTAGTTCGTCTGGAGTTTTATCATGAAAGTTATTTTATTGTATAGATTTTTATATCTTTGTTTTCAGATTGCTTTATAACTAAATTGAACATAATCTTTCTTCTCTTTTTCTGTACACTTTTGATTTTCAGCTTATACTAAAAATCCTCAGTCCTTCAAATCACATGATTGTTAGTTTTCTCTTGCTTTGCTTTGCTTTCCTTTCCTTTCTTTTCCTTTCCTTTCCTTCTTTCTTTCTCTCTCTTTTCTCTTCTTCTTTTTTTCCTTCCTTCCATCCGTCTTTCTTTCCTCTTCCTTCCTTCTCTCTCTCTCTTTCTCCTTCCCTCTCTTCTTCCCTCCTTCCTTCCTCCCTTCCTTCCCTTCTCTTCCCTTCCCTTCCTTTCTTTTCTCTTTCTCTTTCCCCTCCTTCCGTCCGTCCGTCCTTCTTTCTTTCTTTCTTTCTTTTCTTTCCTTCCTTCCTTCCTTCCTTCCTTTCTTTCTTTCTTTCTGTATCTCTCTCTTTCTCTTTCCTTCCTTCCCTTTTCTTCTTTCTTTTTTCTCTTTTCTCTTCTTTTTTCCTTCTGTCCATATTTCTTTCCTTTTCTTTCTTTCTTTTCTTTCTTTCTTCTTTCTTTCTTTCTTTCTTTCCTTCCTTCCTTCCTTCCTTCCTTCCTTCTCACTCTTTCTCTTTCTCTTTCTCTTTTCTCTTCTCTTATTTTTTCCTCCCTTTGTCTGTCTTTCTCTCTTTCTCTTTCCTTCCTTCCTTTCTTTTCTCCTTCCTTCCTTCCTTCCTTCCTTCCTTCCTTCCTTCCTTCCTTCCTTCCTTCCTTTCTTTCTTTCTTTCTTTCTCTCTCTCTTTCTCTTCTCTTCTTTTTTTCCTTCCTTCCGTCCATCCTTCCTTCTCTCTCTCTTTTCTTTTCCTTACCTTTCCTTTTCTTTTTTTTTCTTTCTTTCTTCTCCATTTTCTTAGTTCAGTCTTCTTAGTTTTATTTATTTATAAGGAAGGTTTTCTTTTCTCAATATGCCTGAAAGAAATAAGCTACTTCTTTCACTCTCACTGTGCAATGTCACTATTCAGTTTGTCCCACACCTTCATTGGCTCTTGTCATCCAAAGAGAAAGACATAGGGCAGAGATTGGAGCCAAGCAACTAAAAAACTGGTCACTTGCTATAATAACAAGGACAGTTAATGTTTCTGCTGAGCCTAAAGTAGGCTGTGACTGCAAAGGAAGCCATTCATTCTGATTAGAATCACCAGCAACATTTTGAAAATACAAAGTGCTCCTATTTAGCTGAAGACCAAGTTCAATTTAATAGACATTTATTTGATATACATTGTTTTGTATATCAAATAAATTGATGAATATAATTTATAAATCATCTGTGTTTAACTTATTAAATTGCTTATTGATCATGCACACTACCAAATGGCTTAATGGATTTTACCTTTTGATTTTTATTTTAGAAGAAATTTTGAAAACAATGAAGACAAAAGGTCTGCAAGGAACCACTGCACTTTCCAGACAGGCAGGCCAAGAAACTCTTTCAGTCCTCAAGTTCACCAAGTCCTAGCATACAATGTGTGCCCAGAGCTACTGGAAACTGAATGCATTTAGCATATCTTGAAACTGAAGTCATTCATTAGGTAACAAGGAATTTTATCAGAAATTTGTCATTAAAAACATGTAGGAAGGTGGAACATTCCCTTCCAGTCAGGCCTATATAATTATTTGCAAAAGTACAAGTAAATATGTATATTATATTTATAATTTGCATTTTAAATATAAAAGTTATGTATGAAATATTTATTTCACCATTATTTGGTAAGGCAATGGAATTTATCTGGCAAATGTCTTTTTTTCATACCAGTCCATAAAGGCAGTTTGCTTTCAAATGGCAGGGCCGGCGACACACCTTCATTGTTGTATCTCTGGTGTATATCAGCTCTCCAACTCCATGTCATAATTCGGTTCATGGGGCTCTTGATTACCTTTCCCTTCCACAAAATATTACACTAATTCATTATATTGATGACATTATGCTGATTTGACCTAGTGAGCAAGAAGTAGAAACTACACTAGACTTAGTGGAAAGACATTTGCATCAAAGGGTAGGAAATAAATATGACTGCATTTCAAGGATCTTCTACCTTAGTGAAATTGGTAGGGATACAGTGACATGGGGCATGTTGGGATATTTCTTCTAAGGTGAAGGATAAGTACTTGCATCTTGCTGCTCTTACAACCCAGAAAGAGGCACAATACTTAGTGGGCCTCTTTGGGTTTTGGAGGCAACATTTTCCAATTTCATTATGTTACTTCAGCCCATTTACCAATTGACTCAAAAAGCTGCTAGTTTTGAGTAGGGCCCAGAACAAGAAGAGTCTCTGTAACAGGTCTAGGCTGCTGTTAAAGCTGCTCTGCCACTTAGGTCTTATGATCCAGCAGATCCAGTGGTGTTTAAGTGGCAGTGGCAGATAGGGATGCTGTTTGAAGCTTCTGGCAGGTCCCTGTAGGTGAATCTTGGTTTAGGATTTTAGAGCAAAGTCCTACCATTACCAACAAATAGCTAGTCTCTTTTTGAGAAACAGCTCTTGGCCTGCTACTGGGCCTTAGTACTTCTTGAGCCATGAAGTTACCATGCAACCTGAGCTGCCCGTCATGAACTGGATGTTATCTGAGCCACCAACGCACAAAGTTGGATATGCCCAGCAACACTCCGTCATCAGATGGAAATGGTATACACGTGATTGGGCCTGAGCAGGCCCTGAAGGCACAAGGAAGTTACATGAAGAAGTAGGCCAAATTTCCCTAGTCCCCACTTCTGCTACCTGCCTTCTCTCTTCCAGCCTGCATCTGTGGCTTCATGGGGGCTTCCCTATGACCAGCTGACAGAGAAAGAGAAGACTTAGGCCTGGTTTACAGAGGCTTCTATATGATATGCAGGTACCACCCAAAAGTGGACAGCTGCAGCACTCAGCTGACCTCTGGGCTACCTTGAAGGACAGTGGTGAAGGGAAATCCTCCCAGTGGAAAGAACTTTGAGCAGTCCCCCTTGTTGACTTTGCTTAGAAGGCAAAATGGGCAGATATTCAATTATATGCCAATTTGTAGGCTGTGGCCAGTGGTTTGGCAGGATGGTCAGGGAGTTCAACATAACTGGAAAATTGGTGACAAAGAAATTTGGAGATGAAGTATATGGATAGACACTGAATGGGCAAAAAGGGCAAAGATATTTGTGCCCCATTTGAATGCTCACCAAAGGGTTAGCAAAGAAGGATTTTAATAAAGTAGACAAGATAACCTGTTCTATGGATACTAGTAGACCTCTTTCTCCAGCCACCCTTGTCATCACCCAATTGTTTCATGAACAAAGTAGCCATGGTAACAAGAATAGAGGTTATGCATGGGCTCAGCAACGTGGACTTCTACTTACCAAGGCTGACCTGGCCAAAGCTATCTCTGAGTGCCCAGTCTGCCAGCAGCAGAGACCAACACTGAGCCCCTGATATGACACCATTTCCCAGAGTCAGCAGTCAGCTGCCTAGTGGCAGGTTAATTGCATTGATCCACCTCCATCGTTGAAGGGATAGTGTTTTGTCCTTACTGAAACACTAGATCTTACTCTGGATACAGATTCGATTTCCCTTCACGCAGTGCTTCTACTAAAACTACCATCGTGGACTTACAGAATCTCTCATCTATGACCGTGGTATTCCACACAGCCTTACAAGGAACTCAGTTCACAGCAAAAGTGTGGCAGTGGGCCCATGCTCATGGAATTTTCTTACAATGTTCCCTACTAGCCTGAATCAACTGGTTACATAGAGCAGTGGAATGGTATTTTGAAGACAGTAATAGCACCAGCTATACAGCAGTGCCTTGTAGGGCTGGGACAAGGTTCTGTGGAAGGCTGTCTACTCTCTGAGTCAGCATCCAGTATATGGTGCATTTCTCTTATGACTGGGATTCACAGGTCCAGGAATCAAGGGATCAAAATAGGAGGGACACTGTTCGCTATTAGCCCTAGTGACCCACTAGCAAAATTTTTGCTTCCCGTTGCCATGACTTATGCTCTGCTGGCATAGAGGTCTTACATAGGGTGGCATGTTTTCCATTGAGAGGTACAATCATGATTTAATTGAACTGGAAGTTTAAGACTGCTACTCAGCCACTTCGGGCTTCTCATGCCTCTAACTCAATAGACAAATGAGTTACAGTGCTGGCTGGGTGATTGCTCCCGACTACCATGTAGAAACTGGACTACCCCCAAATGGTGGTAAGGAAAAGTATGTTGGGAATACGTGAGATTCCTTAGGGCTTCTCTTAGTGTTACCATGCCCTGTGATTAAGGTCAGTGGAAAACTACAACTTAATTCAGACAGGACCACTAATGACCCAGACCTTTCAGGAATAAAGGTTTGGGTCACCACCAGGTAAGTACCATGACCAGATGAAGTGCTTGCTGAAGGCAAAGGGAATACAGAGTAAGTGGTGGAAGAAATACTGGCTTTGATCATATGACCAGTTACAGAAACATAGACTGTGATTGTCATAAGTATGTCCTCCATATTTTGCTATGACTCCATTTTGTGTGTGTGTAGCTTTCTTTCTTCTCATTTCCTTATTCTGTAACATAAGATGCATTGATTTTATTATAGTGATTTATTATAGATGCATTGTTTAAATATAGTATTTAAATATTATTAATTTTTTAAACTGGCTCCAATGTTCAACCTTGATTAATTTTACATCATGCTATTTAAGTTATGGGATATCAAGGAGAGAGTAAACATCACATGAAGACTTTACTTCCTCTTCTGGGAAATGGGTTAGTGTGTTTCTGGTAGAATGCTCGATTGTTAATCGTGTTAGATGGAATTATGACCTTGCTGTTGTCTTTATGTGGCAGTTAAGTATGGTTTAAGGAGATGCGTATGGGTGCCAAGCTGACAAGGGTAAACTTGCAATGGTTAATTTTATATGTCAACTTGAATAGGCCATAGGGTCCCAGATATCTGTTTAAACATTATTCTGGAGTGTCTTAAGTGTGTTTACAGAGGAGATTCGCATTTGAATTGGGGAATTCAGTAAAGGAGATGGCCATCCCCAAGGTGGGTGGACATCATCCAATTTGTTGAGGGTGTAAGTAAAAGGCCGAGGAAGGAAGAATCACCCCCCCTTTTTTTTCCTGCCTCATTGTTTGAGCTGTGACATCTCATCTTCTCCTGTCCTCAGATGGATTTACATCACCAACTCCCCTGGTTCTCACGCCTTTGGACTCAGACTGAATTATACCACAGGCCTTCCTGAGTCTCCAGCTTATAGATGACAGATCATGGGACCTCTTAGCCTCCATAATCATGTAAGCCATTTTCTTGTAGTGTTGGTAAAACATATATTAGACCAATCTATAAAACAAATAGCTATGAAAGAAAAGGGAGACGGGCACATGCCTAGGCAAATACGGAAGGGTGCCTGAAGAACGTCCGACTTGCCCAGGTCATTATGCACAGATGGCTTGCCTGAACATGCCCACTGTGAAAAATTCCATTTCTAAATACATGTGCAGTAAGGAAAATAAATCAATGTAGCTTAGACCAAGCGCCTGTACATGGGGTGGAGCCACGCGGAGTTTGCGCCTTATGCAGGGGAGAAGCCATGCCCCTTCAGCTCGTGTGTGGTGGCCTGGCATTCAATTTGTGAGGTGGAAAACCTGCATGAAAGACCCCTCCTTTTGTGGAGAGCTTTCCTTTCGCTTAATAAATTCTGTCCTCCTTGCCTTTCAGTGTATACGTGTGCCTTATTTTTTCTGGTTGTGTGATAATCCAAATTTAACTGAATTAAGGAACAGAAAATCCTGCCTCAGCTACATTAATAGCTGTTTGTACTGGATTGAGTAGCGTCCCCCCCGACAAAATTAGTGTTCAACTGAAACCTGTGAATATGATCCTATTTGGAATTAGGAACTTTGCAGATGTAATCAAGTTAAGACAAGGTCATACTGGATTAGGGTGGACGCTAAACCCAATATCCCTTGTGTCCTTGTAAGAACAGGAAAATCTGAACACAGAGACATAGGGAGGATGCCATATGAAGACAGAGGCAGAGGTTGGAGTGATGAGTCAACAAGTAAAGGAATGCCAGGGGTTGCTAGCAACTACCAGAGGCTAGAAGAGGCAGGAAGGATTCTTCTTTCAAGCCTTCAGAGGGAGCATGGTCCAGCCCACACCTTTATTTTAGACATCTAGCCTCACGAACTGTGAGAGAATGCATTTGTTTTAAGCTACTCAGTTGGTGGCACTGTTACAGTAACTCTCAGAAGTTAATATGCTGAGTGCAAAATTAAAAGCATGATTAGGAATAGACTTGGACACTGATATGGTTTGGATTTGTGTCCCCACTCAAATCTCATGTTGAATTTTAATCCCTAATATTGGAAGAGGGGCCTGGTGAGAGGTGACTGGATCATGGGGGCAGACTTCCTCCTTGCTGTTCTCATGATAGTGAGTTCTTAACGAGATCTGGTTGTTGAAAAGTGTGTAGTGCTCCCTCTTCGCTCTCTTCCTCCTGCTCCAACCATGTGGACATGCCTCCTTCCTCTTTGCCTTGCGCCATGATTTCAAGCTTCCTCAGGCCTCCCCAGCCATGTTTCCTGTACAGCCTGTAGAACTGTGAGCCAGTTAAACCTCTTCTTTACCCAGTCTCAGGTAATTCTTTATAGCAATGCGAGAAAAGACTAATACAGACACTAAAGAATGATAAGAATGATAAAGGGCGCCGGGTGCGGTGGCTCACGCCTGTAATCCCGGCACTTTGGGAGGCTGAGGCGGGCAGATCACGAGGTCAGGAGATGGAGACCATCCTGGTGAACACGGTGAAACCCCGTCTCTACTAAAAATACAAAAAAATTAGCCAGGTGTAGTGGCGGGCACCTGTAGTCCCAGCTTCTAGGGAGGCTGAGTCAGGGGAATGGTGTGAACCCGGGAGGTGGCGGAGCTTGCAGTGAGTGGAGATTGCGCCACTGCACTCCAGCCTGGGCGACAGAGCAAAACTCCGTCTCAAAAAAAAAAAAAAAAAAAAAAAAAGAATGATAAAGGGTTTACACTTTCTGAGATGGAGTCTTGCTCTTGTTGCCCAGGCTGGAGTGCAATGCCATGATCTCAGCTCACTGCCACCTCTGCCTCTCAAGCTCAAGCAATTCTCCTGCCTCAACCTCCCGAGTAGGTGGGATTACAGGCGCATGCCACCATATCAAGGAGACCAAAAAGGCAAAGAGATTTGAAAAATAGCAGTGAGTTTGATATCACAGACTAATATAGAACTCTGAAACTAACAATCAGGGAATGCATATTCTTTCCCAAGCAATCATGGGATGTTTACCAACATAATTACATATTAGACCAAAAATAAGTCCCTATAAAATTCAAAGAATCAATATGATATAGCTAATCTTCTCTCACTATAAAGTGTTTAGGTTATAAATTGATAACAAAAATAAAATTTAAAAGTCCCCATACATTTACAAAATTTAAAACATGCTTCTAAACAATTCATATGACAAGGAAGAAATAATGACATTTTAGGTTGGGCGTGATGGCTCACGCCTGTAATCCCACCACTTTTGGAGGCCGAGGCAGGCAGATCACCTGATGTCGGGAGTTTGGGACCAGCCTGGCCAACATGATGAAACCCCATCTCTACTAAAAATAAAAAAATTAGCTAGGCATGGTGGCATGCGCCTGTAATCCTATCTACTTGGGAGGTTGAGGCAGGAGAATAGCTTGAGCTTGAGAGGCAGAGATGGCAGTGAGCTGAGATCATGGCATTGCACTCCAGCCTGGGCAACAAGAGCAAGACTCCACTTCAAAAAAAAAAAAAAAGGAAATGACATTTTGAAAAATTACTGAACAGAGAGTGAACCCTAATATAAACTGTGAACTTTAGTTAGTAATAATGTATCAATATTGGTTCTCAGTTGTAACAGATGCACCACACTAATGCAGGATGCATCACACTAATGCAAGATGCAAATAATTAGGGGGAACTGTGCTTGTGTTTGTGCAGTCAGGGAGAGGTTTGTGCAAACTGTACTTTTTTTTGTTTTTTTAACCTTTGTCTACAACAAAACTCTCTGTACCTCCTTATCAGTTTTCCTGTAAAGCTAAAACTGTTCTAAAAAACATTTAAAAGGTCTTTTAGTGTAAGAGAAAACCAAAACAAAGCAAACAAGTAAAAAGGCAACATAATGATAAACAAAAAATTCAGGTTAGCGCTAACCAGTGGAATGAGAGGAGGTAAGGATGACTGGGAGAAAGGCTAGAGGAGAACCAGTCACCCAGATAAACACCATAAAGGGACTGGCAGTGTTCCAGTTCTGAAGTTGGATAGAGGGTTTCTTGGGTATACATTTTATTATTTTAAATTCATATGAACTGGGCCATGATCTTACAGTATGTGTTATTCTCATGTGCAGAGGTTCAACTGGTGTACCAAGTTCTTTATTAGTGACACACTAAAAATTTATTGCTTATGCATTTTATAATCTAATGTGCTTTGTCCAGGGCATAGAAAGTGTTCTATTCCATTTAGTCATTCAGAGACTCAGGATCCCTCTGTTTTGTACCACCATCACATTCAGCCTGTAACCTCTGTCAGCATAGATATGGAAAAAAGAGGAAGATCGTGCATGAGAGATTTTTGAGCCAGTCCTGGAAGTAGCATAAGTAACTTCGAATTCCAGTGGCCAGGACTCATTCAGATGATTCCAGTATAGTTGAACTGTATGCCCAAGAAGAAGTGATTCTTGTAATTCTTCCCCCTAAATAATTGTGTTAGGCAAAACCTTGATAACAAAACCAGATAAGGGTTATATAAGAAAGGAAACTGACAGGCCAATCACATTCACATAGAGGAAAAAAAGAATAAAAACTTCAACAAGCTAAATCTAGCAGTATATATAAAACAGATGATACACTATGACCAAGTTGAGTTTATCCCAGGAATGTAACCATGGTTTAATAGAAAAATCTATAAATTCCATTTATCATTCTAATAGATTAAAGGGAAGAAAAATAGCACATTATCACCTCAACAGATGTGGACACACATTTGTTGAAATTCAATACACTTGGCAAACTAGGAAGAGAAGGAACTTTCTTAACCCAGTATGGTCTGTATACAAAAAACTCTGGCAAATATTCTGTAAGTAGAAATACTGGAAGCATTCCCTATAAAAATCAGAAACGAGAAAATTGCCACCTATTACCACTCCTATTCATCATTTTCACTGGAAGTCCTAGCCAGCAAAATAAGAAAAGAAAAAAAAAATGAAAGGGAATAGGAGAGGAAAATATGAACAAAATTGTCGTCATTAACAGATGATATTATTTACCAGGAAAACATTTTAAAAAGCACTGACTTATAAGAGGGCTTAGGAAAGTGGTTGTCTGTAATAATAATATTCAGAAATCATTTATATTTCTATATAATATATATTTCCCCAAATCAGGAAAACATATTTTAATAACACCACTAAAAATGATAAATAAGGCATCATAGAATAAATATAACGAGTACAGGACTAACATGCAATTTGATCAATTTGATTAAAATACCTTTTTTTTTTTTTTTTTTGAGACAAGGTCTTGCTCTGTCACCCAGGCTGGAGTGCAGTGGCGTGAACTTGGCTCACTGCAACCTCCACCCCACAAGCTTAGGCCATCCTGCCACCTCAGCCTCTTGAGTTGCTGGGACCACAGGTGTGCACCACTACAACCAGCTAATTTTTCATAGTTTTAGTAGAGATGGGGATCTCACCATGTTACCCAGGCTGGTCTTGAATGCCAGAGCTCAAGCAATCCTCCCACCTCGGCCTCCCAAAGTGCTGAGATTACAGGCATGAGCCACCACGCATAGCCTAAAAGACATTTTAAATACCTAAGTAAATGGAAAATTATTTCATGTTTGACTAGGAAGACTCACTGTTATAAAGATACCAATTATTCCTATGCTTACAGTAAAATTCCAGTCAAAAACCCAAAAGCGTTTTTCATAAAACCTGAACAAATGACCAAGAACAGCCTAGACACTCCTAGATAATAGGAGGAGCATGAGAGAGCTTGAACTACTCAGATGCCAAATGCTTATTATTAAACAATAGTAATTAAGACAGTTTTATATTGACCCAAAGATAAATCAACTGAAACTTTATGGACTTCATGGAAAGTCCATAAAGAAACATGTACATATATAGAAATGTGTACATGACGAAATGGAACTGCAGAACAAATGGAATAGTACTGTTTAAGTGATTATATACAAAAGGAAACAGTGAAATTAGATTCTTACCTCACACCATATACAGAAGTCCACTAAAACGGATTAAGTTGTAAATAAAAAGGTTGAATTTTAAATTTGGAAAAAATATAGGAGAATATTTTTATGACAATAGAATGGGAAAGTGTATCTATAAAATAAAAAAGAATCACAGACCCTAAAAGACTGATAAATTCAGTTACAGTAAAGAGTTTTGTTCATCAAAAGGCGTTATAAAGAAAATTGAGGCTGGGCGTGTTGTAATCCCTGTACTGAGGGAGGCCAAGGAGGTCGGATCCATCTGGGACCATCCATGTTGCCTCCATAAGACTTGAGGTGAGGGGAAACTGATGAAATATACTGTTGCTTATGCTAATTGTTGTATTAATACTGTGAGTAATAAAGTTCCTTGTCTCTGACCCAAAAGCCTTGTTTTTTTCCTGCCAACAGTGAAACTGTGGCAGACTAATTTATTAGGTTGCAAGTGGAGTAAAATCTCAGATCCTTTACATTTCTCAACAGTCCAGTGTGCTGCAATTTTCCCTTGTTAGAACTTACTTTAGTTCTGCCTTACTGGAGCCAACAATTTTTCACTTGTCCTTGGTGATGGTACATTGGGATTTTTTTTATAGATTATAAAAAGACTTTTATAAATGTCCCACATTGCGTTTTCTGTTTAATATTTTTGTGCAACTTCTCCATGTTGATGAGTTGTTCACTCATTTTCCCTGATATATTCCACTATTCATTTATTCATACTTTGGTCATTGAATTTTAGGTTGTTTCCAGTTTTCCCTATTATGAATAATGTCACTATAAACATCTCTGTGCATGTCTGTTGGTACTCTAGTCAATACCTAGAAGTGGAATTTCTGAATCATACAGTACAATTACGTTTCATTTTACCTGATAATGCCAAATTGTTTTCCAGAAAGATGCCAGTTTACTTGCCAGTAGTGTATATGAGTTTCTATAGCACCATATCTTCACCAATATTTGGGACTGTTAGACTTCTTAGATTTTGCCAGTCTAGTAGGTCTAATATAATATTGATTTGTATTTTCCTAATGAATAGTATGGTTGAAATTTTCATATGTCTATTAGCCATTTAGATATTTTTGCTCTATTGTCATTTAAGCATTTTTGTATCAGATTTCTGTTGTCTTTTTACTTGTTGATTTGTAAGAACCAATTATTCATATATTCTGGCTACTAATCTACATTTTGCAAACATTTTCTACTCAATCGTCTCAATTTTCTTTCTTTTTTTGTTTTTTGAGCCAGCATCTCGTTCTGTCACCCAGGCTGGAGTGCAGTAGCGCAACCTTGGCTCACTGCAACCTGTGCCTCCAGATTTCATGCAATTCTCATGCCTCAGCCTCCCAAGGAGCTAGGATTATAGACATATGCCCCCACACAAGCCTCTGGAGTAGCTGGGACCACAGATGTGCACCACCCGGCTAATTCTTGTATTTTAAGTAGAGATGGGAGTTTCACCATGTGAAACTAATGCTTATTAGACTGTAGAGAAGAATGTGTGCTCTTTATTTATTTATTTTTTTGAGATGGAGTCTCACTGTTGTGCAGGCTGGAGTGCAGTGACATGATCTCGGCTCTCTACAGCCTCTGCCTCCTGGGTTTAAGCAGTTCTCCTGATTCGGCCTCCAAAGTAGCTAAGATCGCTCTGTTGCCCAGGCTGGAGTGCAGTGGTGTGATCTCGGCTGACTGCAGACTTGACCTCCTGGGCTCAAGTGATCCTCTCACCTCCGTTTCCCTAGTAGCTGGGATTATAGGTATGGGCCACTATGCCTGGCTCATTTAGTATGTGTGTGTGTGTGTGTGTGTGTGTGTGTGTGTGTGTGTGTGTGTTTTTCTCTGTAGAGAAGGGGTTTTGCCATACCATGTTGCCCAGGCTGGTCTCCAATTCCTGGACTCAAGCGATCCACCCCTGCCTTGGCCTCCCAAAGTGCTGGAAGTACAGGCATGAGCCACTGCACCTGCCAAAACTTTGACTATTCTTATTGGCTAATAGAAGGACAGTGAACTGTGATTGTGCCACTGCTCTCTAGACCAGGTGACAGAGTGAGACCCTGTTTCAAAAAAGAAAAGAAAAGGACAACTTTAGAATTTCAGAAGCCTGAAACAGTGGGGATACGTGGCTACAGTTTGATGACAGAGGAACGCACAGAGAGTTTTGGAGACTGTGAAGTCAATAATCCTATACATCCTGTAATTGATAATGGCTAAGTTGAGTCTAGAAAGGAGAATGGGATTCAGGCAAGTGCAGAAGAAGTGAGATGGCATTCAGCAGAGGGAAGAGTGCATGGAAAGGCC
The DNA here is from genome assembly GCF_002776525.5 of Piliocolobus tephrosceles. Taxonomy (NCBI): domain Eukaryota; kingdom Metazoa; phylum Chordata; class Mammalia; order Primates; family Cercopithecidae; genus Piliocolobus; species Piliocolobus tephrosceles. The sequence goes on from NC_045452.1 coordinate 50,438,169, forward strand.
TAGAGGCTTCAGAGTCAGAGTCCAGCATATTCAGGGAATTGCAAGTAGCTCAGTCTGGCTAGGTCCAGGGTTCAGGTGGAGGACTGGTGAAAGAAGAGTCTAGGATACAGCAGGAAACTAACTGCATTCAGTGCTCACAAATTATGGGAAAGGATGTAGTCTTTATTCTGAAGACGTGCTTCTAAGCAAGGAGTCAACAAAATCAAACGTGTTTTCAAAATATCATTCTGGGCTGGGCACAGTGGCTCACGCCTGTAATCCCAGCATGTTGGGAGGCCAAGGTGGGCAGATCACTTGAGGCCAGGAGTCCGAGACCCAGCCTGGCCAACAAGGTGAAACCATGTCTCTACTAAAAATACAAAAATTTGCCAGGCGTTCTGGTGTGCACCTGTAATCTCAGCTACTCGGGAGGCTGAGGGAGGAGAATCACTTGAACCCAGGAGGTAAAAGTTGCAGTGAGTGGAGATTGTGCCATTGCACTCCAGCCTGGGCAAGAGAGCAAAATTCCATCTCGAAAACAAAACCAAAAACAAAACAAAAGAAAAACTAAAAGATCACTCTGGCTGTGGGGAATGGACCAGAGGCAGGTTAATCAGGAGATGGAGGACCCACTTGAGACTGCTGTGGTTAAATGAAGAGATGGTAGTGGCCTGAACTGAGATTGAGGCTATGGGAATGGGAAGATAACATATTTGCATAGGGTAAAGAAAGGACAGCACTTGGTAACTGATTGAATACCTGTCTATAGGTTCTGTCTCTCTCTCTCTCTCTCTCTCTATCATCTATCCATCTGTATCTATCTATCTATCTATCTATCTATCTATCTATCTATCTATCTATCTATCTATCTATCTATCTAAGAGAGAGGTAGGAGTTGAGGTGACTTGTGGGTTTTTAACTTGGGCAGCTGAAAGAATCATAGTGCCATTCCCACAAATGGAAACCAGAAGGGGTAAGCTTTGTGGAGGGAGAGTAAAATGGAATAGAGGGAAGATGATAAGGACAACATGGGGACAAGTTAGAATTGAAGTGAAACTTTTTAAGTGGACATGTCCAAATGTTTATGCACATGGGTCTGGGTTGAGGAAAGAGGAAATGAACTAGAGTTATTGAAATAGGAGCTATTATCATGTGAGGAGTGTTTGAAGTCATGTGATTGAATGAGCTCATCAAAGGAGAGTCATCATGGGATAACAGTTTTCAGGAAGGATTAAGCTGGTGCAATGCTCTTTTAGGACCTGCATCTTAAATGATAATGTAAGATGCCCAGGGGTCCAATTAATACACTTTTTAAAGTGCCTAGTATTTGAAGCTGTAGAAATCTTTTTAGCTATTTACTTACCAAAGGTGTCTTTTGCTTTAGAAGGCCTTTGGTTTTATAGCTCTCTCTCTCTCATCTCTAGATTTATGCAAAAGGAGGTGGGTGGCTAAAGTTCTAGCTTGGGAATGCCAGCTCTTAGGTTGCCATAGCTTATAATCCTTTCATCCAGCCAAGGGGAGGATTCTGTTCACAATGGACATTAAGACTACTTCTGGGGGCCAGGCACGGTGGCTCACGCCTGTATCCCCAGCACTTTGGGAGGCCAAGGTGGGTGGATCACTTCAGGTCAGAAGCTCTAGACTACCCTGGCCGACATGGTGAAACCCTGCCTCTACTAAAAAAATACAAAAAATTAGCCAGGCATGGTGGTACATGCCTGTAGTCTCAGCTAGTCGGGAGGCTGAGGCAGGAGAATTGTTTGAATCTCAGAGGTGGAGGTTACAGTGAGCCAAGATCATGCCACTGTACTCCAGCCTGGGCGACAGAGCAAGACTCTGTCTCAAAAAGTAAATAAATTATAGAAAAGGCTGTTTCTGGCACCAGAGCAGCAAGTGTTCAATGAGACCAAGGAATAAGAACAGTTTCAATGGTCCTGGTAATCTTAATCTAAAAACAGAGAAATGACAGTCTCTCCTTTGTAGTCTCTTAATCTGAAGTTTATGGACTTCCAGAAACCTGGTCACCCTCTGTGTATATGTAAGGGCTTTTTCCTTCTAGAGAAAGTATGTCTAGCTTTGTTTAGGTTTTCACCAGTGTCTGTGATCGCCTATAAGTTAATACCACTTACCATTTTCTCAAAGCCTTGTAGTGGAACAGAGTAAAATAGAATCTTGGTGTATTAGCTTTCTTTAGAGGGACAGAACTAATGGAATAGATACATACATATATATATATATATATATATATATATATATATATATATATATATA
>NC_045452.1:50440428-50608504 GCF_002776525.5 Piliocolobus tephrosceles
ATATATATATATATATATATATATATATATATATATATATATATATATATAAAGGGAGTTTAATAAGTATTAACCCACACAATTCCAAGGTCCCACAATAAGCTGTCTGCGGGCTGAGGAGCAAGGAGAGCCAGTCTAAGTTACAAAACTGAGGAACTTGGAGTCCTGTGTTCATGGGCAGGAAGCATCCAGCATGGGAGAAAGGTATAGGCTGGGAGGCTAGGCCAGTCTCTCTTTTTACATTTTTCTGCCTGCTTATGTTCTAGCTGTGCTGGCAGCTGATTAGATTGTGCTCACCCAGATTAAAGGTTCTGCCTTTCCCAGCCCACTGACTCAAATGTTAATCTCCTTTGGCAACACCTTCAGAGACACACCCAGGGTCAATCCTTTGTATCCTTCGATCCAAACAAGTTGACACTCAATATTAACCATCACAAGTCCACCCCTTGTCAACTTGAGCCTATACACATCTGCTGAGATCATGCATAATCTTCAAATAAAGACAATAACGTCATAATGACACCTCACATAATACACCTATTCTTCATACAACCAGAAACGCACCAATCCCCAACCCAAATACATAAAGTTAACTACTTAAATGCTGATGTGAAGTCAATAAATCTCATGTCACAAGATAAAGGAGAAAGGAAATAAAATGAAGATATTTTCTTAGTACAAGTGTATACATGCAAAAACATGTTTTTAACAAAAGGAGGAAATATTCATGACAATTACAGTCATTTCTGCAATTGGTCATGTGGTTGTAGCTGGTACTGATGACTACCTTGTTATACTACTCATTCTGTATTCCCTTTGCCTTCAACAAGCATCTCAGCAGGTTGTGGTTTTTTTTCCTGGTGGAATAACCCAAATCTTCATTTTTGAAGGGTCTGGGTCATTTGTAGTCCTGCCTGGATTGGGCTGTTGTAGCTTCCTATTGACCTTAATCACAGGGCATGGTAATAATAAGAGACACCCTAATGGATCGGCTATATTCCATGCAAACTCTTCCTTACCTCCTTTGTGAAGTAGTAGACTGATTTCATCTTGAAAGTCCAGGTCAGTCACCCCAAGCAACACTGTAACTCCCTTCTTAGCGTGTTGACTTAAAGGTAGGAGAAGCCCGAAGTGTCAGGTGGCAGTCTTCCAGTTTAGTGGAATTGTTGTGTCTCCTGGTGGCAACTAAGACCTCTAGGCCAGCACAATGTAATGTGGTGGGAACAGGAAGCAAAAAATTTGCTAGCTGATTACTAAGGGCGATGGTGAGGGGTGCCACTTCCACTTCTACCCCTTGATTCCTGGACCTGTGAATCCTGGCTATGAGAGAAATAGTACCATATATTGGATGCTGATTCTCAGCATACACAGCCTTCTGGAGAACTTTGCCCTAGCCCTGCAAAGTATTGTCACCTAGTTGGCATTGGAATTGTGACTTTGAAAGGCTAATCCACCATTCTATCAATCCAGCTGCTTCAGGATAATGGGGAACATGGTAAGACCAGTGAATTCCATGACCATGGCATCTCTTTGGGAAAGGATGGGAGAATCACTGCATAAAGTGTCGGTAATGTGGTGGGGTCCTTCCTCAAGGGGAAGTAAACTGTAAACTGGCTCAAGTCTAGAAATTGATTGAAGGGCTATGATTCTCTGTATTTGTAATTCAAGTTAGTCTTTTATCCATTCGCCCTAGAAGTTTTCTGCTTATATAAATTAAGAATGCAGTAGGCTTCCTATCAATTTCACTTCTTGGAACACCATGATTAATTAGCCAATGCCAGAGCTCGACATGAGTCAGACTATTCTGATTGCTGCTTTGCTTCTGCTGTCTATTACAGTAGCTATACCCACCTTGCCTTTGATAGTTGAGTGCCACCAGTTGGCCCCTGCCATCTCGCGATCCAGTTACTCCCATTGTATTTTAATTTTGTAGTTGAGTGTCTATACTTCTTACTGTTAGATCTGACATACAGACAAGAGCAATTACAAGGCTCTTCAAAGATGCAGATGCTGCCCTCACGAATCTGTTTCACAAGACATTGGTCAGGGGTATATTTCTGGACCTTCCCAGCTGGGATAAATAGGTCTAAAATGACTAATTCATTCCACCATGCCAATTTCCCTAAGCCTTTGAATCCCTTTCTCTACATTAAGGAAGATCAGGCATTGCCAGCTCATTCACAGTGGGCCATCTTTTAATCCATATTTCAGCCAATCAAGCAAATAAACTATAAGAACCTTTTTAAACTCCCTGAGCTGCAACATTAAATGCAGAGTCCCTACTTGGTGGGCCCAAATCAATAAATTCAGTCTTATTCAACTCCATGTTCCTTCCATCACTATCCCACACTTTTAATATCCATTCCCACACCTGTTCTCCAGATTTCTGTTTATATAAATTAGAAAACTCAAGCAATTCTTGTGTCTGTTTTTTTCACAGTTTCAGCTCTTTCTCGACAGTAGATGAGACTCTCACTTAGGGCAATCTTAGCAGATTTGAGGCTAATATACTATATATAGAGTATATATAATATATATAAGTACAGTATATATATAATATATAAATGTAGTATATATAAATATACTATATATAGAATATGATATATACTATATATGAATATATATGACATATAGTATATATATTTATATATACGACATATAGTATATATATTTATATATACTATATATCACATATATATTTTGTATACATAAAGGCGAGTTTATTAAGTATTAACTCACACAGTAACAAGGTCCCATAATAGGCTATCTGCAGGCTGAGGGGCAAGGAGAGCCAAGTCCGAGTTCCAAAACTGAAGAACTTGGAGTCCAGTGTTTCAGGACAGGAAGCATCCAGCATAGGAGGAAGATGTAGGCTGGGAGGCTAGGCCAGTCTCTCTTTTTATTTTTCTGCCTGCTTCTTTTCTAAGCACGCTGGGAGCTGAATAGATTGTGCCCACCCAGATTAAGGGTGGGTCTGCCTTTCTGGGTCCACTGAGTCAAATGTTAATCTCCTTTGGCAACACCCTCAGAGACACACCCAGGATCAATCCTTTGTATCCTTCAATCCAATCCAGTTGACACTCTGTATTAACCATCACACTCAGTATATCTTGTTTCCAGAAATGAAGCTCAAATAGTTCATTAATTCATTAATTAAAGACAAATATTGAGGAAAAGGATGAGCAGTATCATTTTTGGGAACATAGTGACCTAAATTTGGTTACTTTTCTGTCTATATGGAGAGCCGGGGAGGGGGATGTGAGCCTGAGGTTTCCACACTCAGGTCTGAGATGGTGAGGTCAGCTGCTGCTTCTCCTTCCAGTATCCATGGGAGTCCAGCCATTTGCAATTCTCCACAACACACCTGAGGTCCCTGTAACTATCAGAGATAAATAACCACAAATATGCGGGTACCATAGATGAGAGATGAAAATATCAGCCAAAAATTAGAGCACAATTTTTTGTAGGCAACATGAATGCAAGATTTGAGGATCCCTACCATAAAAATAATTGGAGATTCTTAAGGAAAAAAAAAAAAAAAGAGCAGATGGAAGATAGGCAATCACTAAACAAATACTAAAAAACAAGTTATCTAAAGTAAATACAGTTTTGAGACTGTAGAGTATAAGAGCTTTCCAAATTGCAGGCTCTACTGATGATAAGAGATACCAGATATGTCCTGAGGGAATCCTGGAACTTTAATCATGAAGATAATATTATAGGCTTCTAGGTAGAAATAACAAACAACCAACAAAGGAATATATGAACAAAGCATTGGGCAATGGAATCCTCTGTTATTTTTTAATTAATTTACTGAAAGCTGGGTGTGTCTGTGAGGACGTTGCCAAAGGAGATTAACATTTAAGTCAGTGGACTGAGAGAGGCAGACCCAACCCCAATCCGGGTGGGCACAATGTAATCAGCTGCCAGTGTGACTAGAATATACGCAGACAGAAAAATGTGAGAAGAGAGACTGGCCTAGCCTCCCAGCCTACATCTTTCTCCTGTGCTGGATGCTTCCTGCCCTCAAACATCAGACTCCAAGTTCTTCAGTTTTGGAACTCAGACTGGCTCTCCTTGCTCCTCAGCCTGCAGATGGCCTATTGTGTGACGTTATGATTGTGTGAGTTAATACTTAGTAAATCCCCTTTAAATATCTCTATCTCTATCCCTGTATCTCTATATCTATGTATATCTATAGATTTAGATATATAGATATATCTATTCCATTAGTTCTGTCCCTCTAGAGAATCCTTACTAATACAGGTTTTGGTACCAGGAGTGGTTCTAGAGGAACAAAATACTAAGGTTGGAGTTCTTCCATTGCTTTTAGGGTTTCTGGACTTGGCTGCTTAATATGATTAGACCCCAAAATGTTAAGGACTTTACTTCTAATAGTATGGAGAACACCTATAATCCTTGGCATGAACTGCATAGAAAGTTATGCAAAATAAATGCATTTGACATTCCTGATTCATCGGTCATGAGAGGCAAGGAACTTAGCGACTCTATACATAATACCTTTGATCGTATGTGGAGAACCAAGGAAAATAATGAAGCTGGTTGGTTGCTCCTAAGTTCAGTGGACAAAATGATGAAAAAAAAAAATGATGAACTCAGGGATTCTATCTCCTGGCTTCAGAAGCAGATACTGAGCCTCAAATGTGCTAAGAGAGCCCTGAGTGAGAGTCCTATCTCCTATCGAGAAAGAGCTGAAATTGTGGGAAAAGCAGACACAAGCTCTCATTATGTGCATGGCTGACCTGCAGTGAAAGGTGCATGCACAGCCTCACCAGGGGTCTACTGTTAAAGTGAGGGCATTGATTGGAAAAGAATAGGACCCTGCAACTTGGAATGGGGATGTGTGAGAGGGCCCTGATGAAGCTGAGGACATTGAGCTTGTAAACTCTGATAAACCTTTTTTGCCTGAAGAAACAGCTTCCTCAGCTCCAATAGTGGCAACATCCCCTCCCCATCCCATGCTGCCATCATCCTTTCTACCTTTGTCTGAGGAGATACACCCTACGTTGACTGAGGCAACAGTAATGGCCTCCACTGAGGCAGTTGCCAGGCAAGATAATGTTGATTCTCCTTAGGAGCCACCCCCAACACTCCTGTTTGGTCCTAGACCTATAACTAAAGTCCCAGTGGGCCCCTAGAAGTGAGGATGAGAGTGTGACCCATGAGGGAGTGCACTACACCTGAAAATAACTGCTTGAGTTTTCTAATTTATATAAACAGAAATCTGAACAATAATCATGGGAATGGAGATTAAGGGTGTGGATAATTGTGGAAAAAAACATAGAGTTGGATCAGGTTGAATTCATTGATTTGGGCCCACTAAGCAGGGATTCTGCATTTAATGTTGTAGGTTGGGGAGATAAAAGAGGTTCTAATAGTTTATTTGCTTGGTTAGCTGAAAATATGATTAAAAGATGGCCCACTGTGAGTGAGCTGGAAATTCCTGATCTTCCTTGGTTTAATGTAGAGAAAGGGATCCAAAGGCTCAGGGAGATTGGGATGCTGGAGTGGATTAGTCATTTTAGACCTACTCATCCCAGCTGGGAGGGTCCAGCAGATATACCCTTGACCAATACTTTGTGAAATAGATTTGTGAGGGCGGCACCTGCCATCTTTGAAGAGCTCTGTGATTGCTCTTCTCTATATGCCAGATCTAACAGTGGAAACTGCAGTCATTCAACTGCAAATCTTAAATGCAATGGGAAAAATTGGATCCCAAGGTGGCAGGGGCCAAGTGGTGGCACTCAACCATCAAAGGCAAGGTGGGTGTAGCTACCAGAATGGACGGCAGAGGCAAAGTCGCAATCAGAATAGTGTGACTTATGTAGAGCTCTGACATTGGCTAATTAATCATGGTGTTCCTAGGAGTTAAATTGATAGGAAACCTACTGCATTCTTACTTAATTTATATAAGCAGAGAACTTCCAGATTGAGTAGACAAAAGACTACTCTGAATTACAAGTACAGAGAATCACGGCCCCTCAATCAATTTCCGTACTTGAACCAGTTTACAGACCTAGAACCGTTTGAATGAAGGAGAGGCTGGGTCTTGTGGAAGGACCCCACTACGCTACCAACAATTTATGCTGTTAATTCTTTCTCCAGTCATTTCCCAAAGAGACCTCTAGCCTCTACCAGGGTAACTGTGGATTGGGGAAATGGAAATGATCAGACATTTCGGGGACTACTGGACACTGGCTCTGAGCTGACATTGACTCCAGGGGACATGGAATGTCATTGTCATTCTCTAATTTAAGTAGGGGCTTATGGAGGTCAGGTAATTAATGAAGTTTTAGCCCAGGTCTGACTTACAGTGGGTTCAGTGGGTCCCCAGACTCATCCTGTGGTCATTTCCCCAGTGCCAGAAAGCATAATCGGCATAGCCATACTTAGCAGCTGGCAGAACCCACACATTGGCTCCCTGACTGATAGGGGGAGGGCTATTATGGTGGAAAAGGCCAAATGGAAGTCATTAGAGCTGCCTTTACCTAGAAAGATAGTAAATCAAAAACAATATCTCATCCCTGGAGGGATTGCAGAGATTAGTGCCACCAGCAAGGACTTGGAAGATGCAGGGATGGTGATCCCCACCACATCCTCTTTGAACTCTCCCATTTGGGCTGTGCAGTGGACAGATGGATCTTGGAAAATGACAGTGGATTATCGTAAGCTTAACCAAGTGGTGACTGCAAGTGCAGCTGCTCTACCAGATGTGGTTTCATTGCCTGAGAAAATTACCACTTCTCCTGGTACCTGGTATGTAGCCATTGACTTGGCAAATAACTTTTTCTCCATTCCTGTCCATAAGGCCAACCAGAAGCAATTTCCCTTCAGCTGGCAAGGCCAGCAATATACCTTTACTGTCCTATATCAGAGTTTATTAGCTCTCTGGCTTTCTGTCATTATCTTATTTGGAGAGACCTTGATCACTTTTCCCTTCCGTAAGATGTAACACTGGTATATTACATTGATGACATTATGCTGATTGGATCCAGTGAGTGAGAAGTAGTGAACACACTGGACTTATTGGTGAGACATTTGCATGCCAGAGGATGGAAAATAAATCCAACTAAAATTTAGGGACTTTCTACCTTAGCAAAATTTCTAAGGATTCAGTGATGTGGGGCCTGTCGAGATATTCCTTCTAAGGTAAAAGAGAAGTTGCTGCATTTGGCCCCTCCGACAACCAAGTCACAACTCCTAGTGGGCTGGTTTGGATTTTGAAGGCAACGCCTCCCTTATTTGAGTGTGTTACTCTGGCTGACTTATCCAGTGACCTGAAAGGCTGCCATTTTTCAGTGGGATCCTGAACTAGAGAAGGCTCTGCAACAGGTCCAGGCTGCTGTGCAAGCTGTTCTTCCACTTGGGCCATATGACCCATCAGATCCAATGGTGCTTGAGGTGTCAGTGGCAGATGGGGATGCTGTTTGGAGCCTTTGGCAGGCCCCTGTAGGTGAAACACAGTGGGGGCCTCTAGGATTTGGAGTAAGGTCCTGCCATCTTCTGCAGATAACTACTCTCCTTTTGAGAAACAGCTTTTGGCCTGTTACTGGGCTTTGGTAGAAATTGAATGTCAGACTATGGGTCATCAAGTCACCATGCGACCTGAACTGCCTATCATGAACTGGGTGTTTTCTGACCCATCTAGCCATAGGTGGGGTATGCACAGCAGCATTCCATTATCAAATGGAAGTAGTATATACGTGACTGGGCTCAAGCAGGTCCAGAGGGCACAAGTAAGTTACAAGAGGAAGTGACTCAAATGCCCATGGTCTCCACTCCTTCCACCCTTCCTTCTCTCCCCTTTTCTCCCCCAGCCTGCACCGATAGCTTCATCAGGAGTTCACGATAATCAATTGATAGAGGAAGAGATGACAAGGGCCTGGTTAGTAAACTCCCCTTAGTAAACTGCCTTTTATATACACATCTATCCTATTAGTTCTGTCTCTCTAGAGAACCCTAACGCAGTGGTCTGTGTACTTAAGTGTGTTTTTGTGGTGGCCAGTAACGGTCTTTTGTTCCAATATTTAGCCCTCCCTTAAGGACCTTTTGTATTGTAAGGCAGGTCTGGTGATAAGAAATTACCTTAGCATTTGCTTGTTTGAAAAGGAGTTTATTTCCCCTTCACCTATGAAGCTTAGTTTGGCTCGATGTAAAATTCTTGGTTGGAATTTCTTTTCCTTAAGAAGGCTGTATATAGGTATCCCGTCTCTTCTGGCTTGTGGGGTTTCTGCTGAAATGCCAGCTGTACACCTGACAGGATTTCCTCTGTAGGTGACCTGCCCCTTCTCTCTAGCTATCTTTAACATTTTTTCTTTCATTTTGACCTTGAAGAATTTGGTGACTACATGTCCTGGGGATCATTGTCTTGCATAGTATCTCACAGGGGTTCTGTGCCTTTCCTTAATTTGAATGTTTCCTCTCTAGTTAGCTTAGGAAAATTTTCATGGATAGCCTTGAATATGTTTTCCAAGTTGCTTGCTTTCTCTCTCTCTCTTTCAGGGATGCCAATGAGTCATCGATTTGGTTCCTTTACATAATCCCATATTTCTGGGAGGTTTTTTTTTTTTTTTTTTTTTTGAGACGGAGTCTCACTCTGTCGCCCAGGCTGGAGTGCAGTGGCCGGATCTCAGCTCACTGCAAGCTCCGCCTCCTGGGTTTACACCATTCTCCTGCCTCAGCCTCCCGAGTAGCTGGGACTACAGGCGCCTGCCACCTTGCCTGGCTAGTTTTTTGTATTTTTTAGTAGAGACGGGGTTTCACCGTATTAGCCAGGATGGTCTCGATCTCCTGACCTCGTGATCCGCCCATCTCGGCCTCCCAAAGTGCTGGGATTACAGGCTTGAGCCACCGCGCCCGGCATTGCTGGGAGGTTTTATTCATCCTTCTTTATTTTTGTCTAAGTAATTTTGGAGAACTGGTCTTCAATATCTGAGATTCTTTCATCACCTTGGTTTATTGTTTCTTTATTTTTGTCTGACTAAGTAATTTTGGAGAACTGGTCTTCAATATCTGAGATTCTTTCGTCAGCTTGTTTTATTCTGCTATCAGTACTTACTATTGTATTATGATATTCTTGAAGTGAGTTTTTCAGCTGTATCAGATCAGTTTCTTTTTTTCTTCAAGTGGCCATTTCTTGTTTTATCTCTCATATCATTTTATTGAATTCCTTAGATTCCTTAGATTGGATTTTGACTGTCTCTTGGATGTCAGTGATCTTTGTTCCTAACCATATTTTGAATTATATTTCTGTTAACCATTTAAGCCTGGTTAAGAATTATTGCTAGGGAACTAGTGCAGACATTTGAAGGTGAGAAGACACTCTGGCTTTTTGAGTTTCCAGAGTTCTTGCTCTGGTTCTTTCTCATCTGTGTGGCCTGATGTTCCTTCAGTCTTTGAAGCTGATATTCTTTGGATGGGTTTTCTTTTTTTTTTTTTCTTTTATCTTTTTTGATGCTCTGGGAGTTTGATTGTGGTATAATGTGGGTTCAGTTGACTGGGTTTTTTTTCTGGAAGATACCAGGGAGCCAAACCTCAGCTCAGCACTCCTGGTCTACATACCGTAACTCTCAGGGGCTGGTGCTGGGCCCCTGGCTTTTGTTCTCTGGCCCCTCAAAGTTAGGAAGCTTCTGTGCTGGAGGGGCTGAGGTTTTCCCAGTCCACTGGCCACAACACTCTGATAGGTGGTCCTGGCCAAAGCACGTTGTCAGGGTGGTGGCTGCAGGATCTGTGCTAACTTACACATGCCAGTAGCTGGGGCAGCATAGTGGGGTGCATGCATGTCAGCTGGGGTGGGGTACTGGTGGGAGTGGGGTTGCAGAGTTCCTGCGTGCACTCATACCAGTGGCAGGGCACAGGCAGGGGCAGGGTTGCTGGTGTCTGTGCTTGCACTCACACTGGCAGTGACCGGGGTGGGGTGCTGATGGGTGTGAGACTGCTGGCCTCCATGTGTGTATTCATAGTTGGTGGTGGCGGCACAGCAGTGGGTGGAAAAATGCATTTCACAGAGCAGGTTTTTCTTTTAGATTTTCAGTTGTTGAATATTAGGAAATTTTATAACCATAATCTATTACAACAACACATTAAAGGAAAACTGTAATTTTGTCAATAGATGCCTAAAGGAATTTGAAAGAAATGAATCATTTCTAATAACATTGCTAAGTAAAAGAGAATATAATAAAATTAGAAAACATAAAGTCATTCAGAAAATACTTTAAATTGTAAAATGCTAAAACTATTTAAATTAAATTAGTTACCAGAGGAGGACACTCATTATCATTCTAACGTTACCTCAGAAGGGCTACTGAATGCAGTAAGATAAGAAAATTTAAAAAAAAACTGATATAAACTTAAAAGATCAAATGATCTCTTTTTGTTGATAATATTATATGCCTAGAAAATTCAAGAAACCATGGTAAATATTACTAGATTTAAAAATAAGAATTTTCTACAGTGAGAATTACAAAACATGGCTAAAAGAAATCAGAGACCACACAAACAAATGAAAAAACATTCCATGCTCATGGATAGGAAGAATCAATATTGTTAAAATGGCCATACTACTGAAAGAAATGTATGGAATGAATGCTATTCCTGTCAAACTATCAATGACATTTTCCACAGAATTGGAAAAGACTGTTCTAAAATTCATTTGGAACCAAAAAAGAGTTTGAATAGCCAAAGCAATCCTAAGCAAAAAGAACAAAGCTGGAGGCATCATACTACCTGACTTCAAACTGTACTATAAGGCTACAGTAACTGAGACAGCATGGTACTAATGCAAAAGCATACACACAGACCAATGGAACAGGTTAGAGAACCCAGAAATAAAGTTTCATATCTACAACTATCTGATCTTTGACAAAGTCAGCAGTAGCAAGCAATGGGGAAAGGACTCTCTCTCTTCTGTAAATGGTGCTGGGATAACTAACTGGCTAGCCACATGCACAAAACTGAAACTGGAACCCTAGCTTTTACCATACACAAAAATCAAGTCAAGGTGGATTAAAGACTTAAATGTAAAACCTAAAACTATAAAAATCCTAGAAGAAAATCCAGAAAATCGCATTTTTCCCATCGGCCATGGCAAAGTCTTCATGATGAAGATGCCAAAAGCAATTGCAACAAAAACAAAAATTGATAAATGGGACCTAACTAAATGAAAGAGCTTCTGCACAGCAAAAGAAACTATTAACAGAGTAAACAACCTACTGAATAGGAGAAAATATTAGCAAACTTTGCATCCGAAAAATATCTAATATCCAGAATGTATAAGGAAGTTAAATTAACAAGCAAAAAGCAAACTACTTTGTTAAAAGGTAGATAAAGAACATGAACAGACACTTTTCAGAAGAAGACATACCTATGGCCAAAAAGCATATGAATATATGCTCAACATCACTAATCATTAGGGAAATGCAAATTGAAACCCCAACAAGATACCATCTCACACTAGTTAGAACGGCTATTGTTAAAAAGTCAAAAAAAAAAAAATGGCTATTGTTAAAAAGCCAACAGATGCTGGCAAGGTTGCAGAGAAAAGGAACACATATATTGCTGGTGGAAATGTAAATTAGTTCAGCCATTGTGGAAAGCAATGTGGAGATTTCTCAAAGAATTTAAAACAGAACCACCAGTTGACCCAGCAATCCCATTACTGGATATATATCCAAAGGAATAGAAATCATGTCTACCATAAAGGCGCATGCATGCATATGTTCATTGTGGCACTTTTCACAATAGCAAAGACATGGAATCAACCTAGACACCCATCAGTGGTAGACTGGATAAAGAAAATGTGGCACATGTATATCATGGAATACTATGCAGCCATAAAAAAGAATAAGGTTATGTTCTTTGCAGCAATATGGATGGAGCTGGAGGCCATTATCTGAAGCAAACTAATGTAAGGACAGAAAACTAAATACTACATATTCTCACTTATAAGTGGGAGTTAAACATTGAGTCCACATTGACACAAAGGAGGGAACAATAAACATTGGGCCTACTTGAGGGTAGAGGGTGGGAGGAGGGTTTGGATTCCAAAACTACGTATTGGGTATTATGCTGACTATCTGGGTGACAAAATTATCTATACATGAAACCACCATGACACACAATTTACCCATGTAACAAATCTGCACATATACCCCTTGAACTTAAAATCAAAATGTAAAAGAAAGAGAAGAATTTGGTGAGGAGATGAATAGAAGATTTTTTTTTGAGACGGAGTCTTGCTCTGTCACCCAGGCTGGAGTGCAGTGTGGTGTGATCTTGGCTCACTGCAAGCTCCGCCTCCCGGGTTCATGCCATTCCCTGGCCTTAGCCTCCCGAGTAGCTGGGACTACAGTTGCCTGCCACCACACCCAGCTAATTTTTTGTATTTTTAGTAGACACGGGGTTTCACCGTGTTAGCCAGGATGGTCTCAATCTGACCTTGTGGTCCACCTGCCTTGGCCTCCCAGAAGATAAATTTTTAAAAAGTGTTAGTTTATCTCTGTGTTAACAAAATACTTAGAAGTGAGAAAAAAATTTCTACTTACAATTATTGGAAAAATATAAAATACTTAAGAATAAATCAAACAAGAAAAGTATATAAAAATTATAAAATCTTACTGAAAGAAAATAGATTTAAACAAATGGAAAGGCATATCACATTGAGTAGAAATACTTAATAACAGAAGCATTAAATACACACACCTAATGAGTGTATAAACATAAGGCAGTAAAATTAGAGTTGGCATTCTTTGGAGGGACGATTAGCCAAAGAAGGTTAAAGTTTATACTGAAGAGTAAATGCTTCAGAATAGCTAAGAAACTATGCAAAGGGGAAATAGTGAGAGGTCTTATTTTGCTGGATATTAGTATAAACAATAAAACTACTGCATCATCATCATGTGGTATTGGAAAAGGAATAAAAATTGAAGAAATAGAACCCAGTATAGATGAGTTCAATGTATTTCCAAAGTAGTAATTCATTTTAGTGGGAAATGAGTCAATTATTTAATAAATGATGTTTGGACAACTGATTATCCATCTGGAAGAAAAGAAAAGAGGATCACCATTTTATTTTACCTTTAAATATAAATTCCAGATGGCTGAGAAACTTACATGGTCAAAATAAAATTGTAAAAGGCTTGCAAGAAGATCTAGAAAATTGAATGTATAAAAATGTAGGAACTGAGAGCATCTTTTCCAGAAGCTATAAAAGAAAAGATAGACATATTTGAACTTTGATGTCACAAAGGATATCATAAATAAAAACAGTAGACAGACATTCAATTTACAAGAAATATTTGTAACTGATTTTTTCAAATAGCTGAACATTTGGCCAAAAGTAACACAATTCAATTAAAAAACGGGCAAAGAATTATGAATCCAAATGTCCAAAAAATATATGGAAGGATTCTCAAGTTTGTTACTAGTAGGGAAAATGCAAATTAAAGTAAAAGAAAGTGTCATTTTACGTCAATCAGATGACAAAAATTGAAGAGTTATAATAAATATTACTGGTGGTGATTTAGGAAAAGGATTAGTCTCATGGCTGTGAAAAATATGAGGTGTTACAGGTTTTGGGAAAGCCATTTGCCAACATCTATTAAATTTTAAAATATACGTGTGCTGCTTGGCCCAGCAATTCCAGTTCTTGGACTCTATTCCATAGAAAGATATTCACATGTAAGGCCATGTGTTTGTAGTGGCAAAAATCTCATTAAAAATAATGATTAGTGCTATACCTATTGACCTGTAGTGATTTCCACAAGGTATTCAGCACAAAAGTATGAGGAGACAAGCTATAGAAATTGTAAGATCCCTTTTTGTAAAATAAACAATAATACTCATATATGTAGACTTACATGCACATTTCTATATGGGATTACCTGGTCAGGGAGAGAAGTATGGAATTGGGCTTATGTGAAGAGTGGAGAAAAAAGCAGATGGATAGCTTCTCTGCTTTGAAAGAGTGACCATCGGCCACTGTTGAGGATATTTAAAATCAGATGGTATTGACTGTGAATAAAATTCCTAATGAGGAATTCAAACAATTAAAGGTTACCAAATTGACCACTATGAAGGATATACATGCTTGATATTTGTGTACATATATATGTATTATGTTTAAATGTGTATATATGTATATAATTCCTTTGTCATTTTTCTTATTGCTTCACATATTGGAAGTAGGTATTATACAACCCACAAATAAGCAATAGATTATTAAAACTTTGACTTAAAAACAATCACATCTATAATACCCTCTAATACTGTATATAAATATATGTTTTATTTTTTGAGCATTTTAAAATTCAGATTCCCTTAAAATTTCTTAAAAACACAAATTTCAGATTATACAGTTTTCTAGTCCTGAATTACACATTTTACTACTGTGTGAAGCTGGATGCCCTTCGGAGAAATTGGCAAAGTATAATGATATGTAAAATAGCGTTCATTTCTCATTTCCCAACCATGAAGAGTAATATCCACAGTATAAACATAAAATATACTCCTCAGAGTTCACGTCTGCAGAACTGGCTTATTTGCACAGAAAATTTCATGTTTAATCAAGACGATCTTTAACCTGAAAGGAGACCATGACATGCTTTAAAAGAGTAAAGAATTTTCTGTTTCTATCTTCCTACCTTTCTTTACAGAAATAATTGGGTTTTGATTGAAGTTTGTTATTACTGAATATGTCTTTTTTGGAAGAAGATCATTAAGTTTGAATTGCACATGTGCTACCTTTTCAGAATTCTCAGATAAGGACTTAATATGGGTTTGGATTGTAATCTGAATTGTAATCACCACATGTCAAGGGAGGGACCTGGTGGGAGGTAATTGGATCACGGGGTTTGTTTCCCCCATGCTGTTCTAGGATATCGAGTGAGTTCTCATGATGTGTCTGATGCTTCCCTCTTTCCTCTCCTACCACCATAAGAAGATTGCCTTGCTTCCCCTTCACCTTTTGCCATGATTGTAAATTTCCTGAGGCCTCCTCAGCCATGCAGAACTGTGAGTCAAGTAAGCCTCTTTCCTTTACAAATTGCCCAGTCTCAGGTAGTATCTTTATAGCGGTATGAAAATGAACTAATCAGGGCTGTGCATAATTTGTCTTTACAAAACACATGTTGAAACTGCATGTGTTTCAAGTTCTTGAGGATACTATTAGTCTCCTGTAAGAGAAGACTCAGCCAATAGTGACTAGACAAAATGAACATTTACTTTTCTTATTTAAAGGAAGTCTAAATATAAGTAGTTACAAAGTTATAGTTTAACAATTTTATCAAGACCAAATTGTCTATCTTCCCATTCTTCCATCTCCAGTAATTTGATGCTATTTCCCATCGTAGACATGGGATAACAACTGCACATTTAGCAGCAGGTTTTTACATATCCATCTCCAAAGTTAGGCAACAAGAGGAGCAAAGGGACCCTCCTATTATCTACCTGATTCTCTGTATACAATCAGGGGATGAAATCTTCCCAGTTTCTTCCTGGGTCCTGGGATATTCTACCTGTGTCTCATAATTCATAACCAGGTCCCATGACCACTTAAAATAAATCACTGGCAAAAGGAAATGCAACTACTAGTGCTAGCTTGGACTAGCCAAGATTTATCCTGTGGGACTGGGCACATTGTTGCTGAACAAAACTTGGCTTCTGTTAGGCAGGGAGAAGGAGTAATGGCTTTGGGTAGGCAATCAACAGTGACTGCCACATGAGCAAATACTTTCCAGGTATCGTCTGGTTCTACCCCCTCTACAAGTCATCAGGAAGGAACAGTAGAAAGCACAATCAAATAGTATCAGGCCAGTTGCTAACAAGCATCCAGTTATTTAATGGCATCTGTTGATAGTCTGAGAAGTAAGGATATTAGTTCATGTGTTCAGTAGAAATATAGCTAAATCAACAAAGAGAGAGAGGGGTAAATGTTTAAGGAAAAATAAAGAATTATCTCAATCTTTTATAAAGAATGTATATAAAACTGAGCTATATAGTTATATATGTGATATAATAAGATATGAGTTTATATGAATAAATAATATAATATATAATAATGATACCAATAACACTCACTGAACACTTTAGGCTAGGCATTATGTCAAGTGCTTGATATGCATATTGCTGTTTAATCTTCATAATTATCCTTTGAGATAGTGTGTCAGGCATCTATTCTAAGACCACCCCAGGTTCAGTGACTTTCTAGAAGGACTCATAGAACTCAGAAGTTGTAATAGTTATAGTTACAGTTTATTGTTGTGAAAGGATATACAGCAAAATCAGCAAAGGGAATAGGCACATGGGACTAAATCCAAAGGAAAGCAGCCTCAAGCTTCCAAGAGTCCTCTCCCAGTGGAGTTGCACAGAATGTGCCTAATTCCTCCAGCAATGAGTTGAGACAAGTGTGAAATGTTGTCTTTCAGCAGGGCTCTCCTAGCCTAGGAGTCTAAGGGTTTTTGTTTTTATTTTTTATTTTTCCATAAATTATTGGGGTACAGGTGGTATTTGGTTACATGAGTAAGTTCTTTATTGGTGATTTGTGGGATTTTGGTGCACCCATCACCTGAGCAGCATACACTGCACCATATTTGTAGTTTTTATCCCTCATCCCCTCCCACTCTTCCCCGCAACTCCCCAAAGTCCATCGTATAATTCTTATGCGTCCTCATAGCTTAGCTCCCACATATCAGTGAGAACAAACGATGCTTGATTTTCCATTCCTGAGTTACTTCACTTAGAATAACAGTCTCCAATCTCATCCAGGTCACTGCAGATACTGTTACTTCATTCCTTTTTATGGCTGTGTAGTATTCCATCATATATATAATATATATTATATATAAAATGTACACATATATAATATATAATATATATTATATATAAAATGTACACATATATATAATATATATTATATATAAAATGTACATATATAATATATATGATATATTATGAATATAAATTTTGGAATTGTTTTTCTAATTCTGTGAATTAGAAATATATATATATAAAAAATATGTATCTATCACAGTGTCTTTATCCATTCATTGATTGATGGGCATTTGGGTTAGTTTCACGATTTTGCAATCGTAAATTGTGCTGCTATAAACATGCTTGTGCAAGTGTCTTTTGAATAATGACTTATTTTGCTCTGGGTAGATACTCAGTAGTGGAATTGCTGGAACAAATGGTAGTTCTACTTTTAGTTCCTTAAGGAATCTCCATATTGTTTTCCACAGCAGCTGTACTAGTTTACATTCCCACCAACAGTGTAGAAGTGTTTCCTGTTCACCGCATCCATACTAACATCTACTGTTTTTTGATTTTTTGATTATGGCCATCTTGCAGGAGTGAGGTGGTATCTCATTGTGGTTTTGATTTGCATTTCCCTGATCATTAGTAATGTTGAGGATTTTTTCACGTTTTTTGGCCGTTTGTGTATCTTCTTTTGAGAATTGTCTGTTCATGTCTTCATCCCACTTTTTGATAAGATTGTTTTTTTCCTTAGTGATTTGTTTGAATTCGTTGTATATTCTGGATATTAGTCCTTTGTCAGATGTATAGATTGTGAAGATTTTCTCCCACTTGTGAGTTGTCTGTTTACTCTGCTGACTGTTCTGTTTGCCATGCAAAGCTCTTTAGTTTAATTAGGTCCCAGCTATTTATGTTTGTTTTTATTGTATTTGCTTTTGGGCTCTAGGTTATGAAACCCTTGCCTAAGCCAATGTCTAGAAGGGGTTTTCCAATGTTATCTTCTAGAATTTTTATAGTTTCAGGTCTTAGGTTTAAGTACTTAATCCAATTTGAGTTGATTTTGCATAAGGTGAGAGATGAGGATCCAGTTTCATTCACCTACATGTGGCTAGCCAATTATCCCAGCACCATTTGTTGAAAGAATGTCCTTTCCCCACTTTATGTTTGTGTTTACTTTGTCAAAGATCATTTGGCTGTAAGTATCTCGGTTTGTTTCTGGGTTCTCTCTTCTGTTCCATTGGTCTTTGTGCCTATTTTTATACCAGTACCATGTTGTTTTGGTAACTATGGCCTTACAGTATAGTTTGAAACCAGATAGTGTGATGCCTCCAGATTTGTTCTTTTTGCTTGGTCTTACTTTGGCTCTGCAGGCTCTTTTTTGGTTCCATATGAATTTTGGAATTGTTTTTCTAATTCTGTGAAGAATGATGGTGGTATTTTGATGGGGATTGCATTGAATTTATAGATTGCTTTTGGCAGTATGGTCATTTTCACAAAATTGATTCTACCTATCCATGAGCATGGGATATGTTTCCATTTGTTGATGTTGTCTATGATTTCTTTCAGTAGTGTTTTATAGTTTTCCTTATAGCGGTCTTTCGGCTCCTTTGTTAGGTGTATTCCTAAGTATTTTATTGTATTTTTTTGCAACTATTGTAAAAGGAGTTGTGTTCTTGATTTGATTCTCTGCTTGGTTACTTTTGGTGTATGGAAGAGTTACTGATTTGTGTACATTAATCTTGTGTCTGGAAACTTTGCTGAATTCTTTTATCAGTTCTAGGAGCTTTCTGGAGGAGTCCTTAGGGTTTTCAAGGTAAACGATCATATTGTTAGCAAACAGTGACAATTTGACTTCCTCTTTACTACTTTGAATGCCCTTTATTTCTTTCTGTTGTCTGATAGCTCTGGTCAGGACATCCAGTACTATGTTGAAGTGGTGAGAGTGGGCATCATTGCCTTGTCCCCATTCTCAGAGGGAGTGCTTTCAACTTTTACCATTCAGTGTTAAGTTGGCTGTGAGTTTGTTGTAGATGGCTTTTATTACATTAAGGTATGTCCCTTGTATGCTGATTTTGTTGAGAGTTTTAACCATTAAGGGGTGCTAGATTTTGTTGAATGCTTTTTCTGCATCTATTGAAATGATCATGTAAGTTTTGTTTTTAATTCTGTTTACCTGTTGTATCAGATTCATTGACTCACATATGTTAAACCATCCCTGCATCCCTGGTATGAAACCCACTTTATCATGGCAGATTATCTTTTTTTTTTTTTTTTGATATGGAGTTTCACTCTTGTTGCCCAGGCTGGAGTGCAATGGCATGTCTCGGCTCACGACAACCTCCACCTCCTGGGTTCAAGCGATTCTTCTGCCTCAGCCTCCTGAGTAGCTGAGATTACAGGCATGCACCAACATGCCCATACAAAATAAATAATTTTTTATTTTTAGTAGAGACGGGGTTTCTCCATGTTGGCCAGGCTGGTCTCGAACTACTGACCTTAGGTAATCCGCCCGCTTCGGCTTCCCAAAGTACTGGGATTACAAGTGTGAGCCACTGCGCCTGGCCCTAGATCTTTTTTATATATTGTTGGATTCAGTTAGCTAGTATTTTGTTAAGGATTTTAGCATCTATGTTCATCAAGGATGTTGGTCTGTAGTTTTCTTTCCTGTTTTTTTTTTTTTTTTTTTTTTTTTGAGACAGAGTCTCGCTCTGTCACCCAGGCTGGAGTGCAGTGGTGCTATCTTGGTTCACTGCAAGCTCTGCTTACTGGGTTCATGCCATTCTCCTACCTCAGCCTCCTGAGTAGCTGGGACTACAGGTGCCCACCACCATGCCTGGCTATTTTTTTTGTATTTTTAGTAGAGATGGGGTTTTACCATGTTAGCCAGGATGGTCTCAATCTCCTGACCTCATGATCCACCTGCTTTGGCCTCCCAAAGTGCTGGGATTACAGGTGTGTGCCACCACGCCCAGCCTGTAGTTTTCTTTTTTGGTTATGTCCTTTCCTGGTTTTGGCATTAGGGTAATGCTGACTTTATAGAATGAATTAGGGATGGTTCCTTCTTTCTGTATCTTGTGAAATAGTGTCAAAAGGATTGGGGACAATTTTTCTTTAAATGTCTGGTAGAATTCTGCTGTGAATCTGTCAGGTCCTGGGCTATTTTTTTGTTGGCAATTTTAAAATTGCCATTTCAATCTTGCTGCTCGTTACTGGTCTGTTCAAGGTATGTAATTCTTCCTAATTTAAGTTAGGAGGGTTGTATTTTTCCAGAAATGTATCCATCTATCCTAGGTTTTCTAGTTTATGTGTGTAAAGGTGTTCATAGTGGCCTTGAACGATCTTTTGTATTTCAGTGATGTCAGTTGTAATTGTTTGGACGAACTGAGGCAAGATGGTGCACTTCCGGGTTCTTCATCCCCCCCCTCCCAACTTTTCCCGGGCGCGGGAAAATGCAGCCGGCGACCCGGGAAGGTGCAGACCAACTGGGCATGCGCCAGGTGATGTCAATCCGAAGAGACCAAGATTTACCTGGTCGCACCTGCAGAACGCCCCTGACACGCCCATGCCCCACCTATTGCCCTCCCACTCCTAGAAAAGCCGCTCTCCACCATTGAGCCACGTGGACTTCCCAGCTTCCCATTGCTGTCGGGACTGTCGGAACTCCGTCCGAGAGCTTGGGGGAGGGGAACTCTGCCGGCCTTCTTTGCCGGAGGCCGACAGACTTCTTCTCCACACCTTAGGTTTATTACTAAAATAAACTTGCAGTTTTGCTCCTGACCTTTGCCTACTTGCTGGTTCTTTTGTGCTCGCTCTGGTGGTCTTAGAAAAACAAGACAGTAATATCTCCTGTTTTGTTTCTTAGTGAGGTTATTTGGATTTTCTTTCTTCTTTTCATAGTTAATCTTGCTAGTGGTCTATCAATTTTATTTATCTTTTCAAAGAACCAGCTTTTTGATTCATTTATCTTTTGTATTTTGTTTGTTTGTTTGTTTCAATTTCCTTTAGCTCTGCTCTGATCTTGGTTATTTCCTTTCTTTGCTGGGTTTGAGTTTGGTTTGTTCTGTTTCTCTAGTTTCTTGAGGTGTGACCTTAGAGTGTCAGTTTGTGCTCTTTCAGTCTTTTTGATGTAGGTGTTTAGGGATATGAACTTTCCACTTAGCACTGCCTTTGCTGTATCCCAGAGGTTTTGATAAGTGGTATCATTATTGTCATTCAGTTCAAAGAATTTTTAAATTTCTATCTTAATATCATTTTTGACCCAGTGCTCATTAAGGAGCAGGCTATTTAATTTCCATGTATTTCCTGGCTTCTTTGAAGATTCCTTTTGGAGTTGATTTCCAGTTTTATTCCACTGTGGTCTGAGAGAGTGCTTGATATAATTTTAATTTTCTTAAATTTATTGAGGCTCATTTTATGGCCTATGATATGGTCTGTCTTGGAGAAAGTTCTATGTGTTGTTGAATAGAATGTGTATTCTGCAGTTGTTGGATGAACTGTTCTCTATGTATCTGTTAAGTCCATTTGTTCCAAGGTATAGTTTAAATTCATTGTTTCTTTGTTGACTTTCTGTGTTGATGACCTGTCTCGTGCTGTCAGTGGAATATTGACGTCCCCCACTATTGTGTTGTTGTCTATGTCATTTCTTAGGTCTATTAGTAATTGCTTTATAAATTTCGGAGCTCCAGTGTTAGGTGCATATATTTTCAGATTTATGATTGTGGTATTTAGGGTTTAGGATTGTGATATTTTCCTGTTGGATAAGGCCTTTTACCATTATATAATGTTTCTCTTTGTCTCTTTTAACTGCTGTTGCTTTTAAGTATGTTTTGTCTGATATAAGAATATTTACACCTGCTTACTTTTGTTGTCCATTTCCATGAAATGCCTTTTTTTACCCCTTTACTTTAAGTTTCTGTGAGTACTTATGTGTTAGCTGAGTCCCCTGAAGGCAGCAGATGGTTGGTTGGTGAGTTCTTATCCATTCTGTGGTTCTGTATCTTTTAAGTGGAGCATTTACGTCATTTACATTCAATGTTAGTGTTGAAATGTGAGGCACCATTGCATTCATTGTGTTCTTTGTTGCCTGTATACTTTGGTGTTTTTTGTTTTTGCTTTTTAGCTTGTATTTTCGTTTTATAGGTCCTGTGTGATTTATGCTTTAAAAAGGTTCTGTTTTGATGTGTTTCCAGGATTTTTTTCAAGATTTAGAGCCCTTTTTAGCAGTTCTTATAGTGGTGACTTGGTAATGGCAAATTCTCTCAGAATTTGTTTGTCTAAAAAAAAGGCTATCTTTCCTTCATATATGATGCTTAGTTTTTCTGGATACGAAATTCTTGACTGATAATTGTTTTGTTTGAGGAGGCTGACGATAGGGCCCCAATCCCTTCTAGCTTGTGGGGTTTCTGTTGAGAAATCTGCTGTTAATCTGATAGGTTTTCCTTTATAGGTTACCTGGTGCTTCTGTCTCACAGCTCTTAAGATTCTTTCCTTCATCTTAACTTTGGATAACCTGATGACAGTGTGCCTAGGTGAAGATCTTTTTGTGATGAATTTCCCAGGTGTTCTTTGTGCTTCTTGTATTTGCATGTCTATGTCTCTAGCAAGTCTGAGGAATTTTTCCCCAATTATTCCCCAAAATATGTGTCCCAAGCTTTTAGAATTGTCTTCTTCCTCAAGAACACTGATTATTGTTATGTTTGGTTGTTTAGCATAATCCCAGACTTCTTGGAGGCTTTGTTCATATTTTCTCATTTTTTTCTTTGTCTCTATTGAACTGGGTTAATTTGACTACCATGTCATTGAGCTCTGAATTTCTTTCTTCTACTTGTTCAATTCTATTGCTGAGATTTTCCAGAGCATTTTGCATTTCTAAAAGTGTGTCCAAAATTTCCTGAATTTTTGATTGTTTTTCTTTAAACCATCTATTTCCTTGAATATTTCTCTCTTCACTTCCTGTTTCATTTTTTGGATTTCCTTGCACTGCACTTTGCCTTTCTCTGGTCCCTCCCTGATTAGCTTAATAACTAATCTCCGAATTCTTATTCAGGTAAATTAGGGATTTCTTCTTGGTTTGGATCCATTGCTGGTGAACTAATGTGATTTTTTGGGGGTGTTGAAGGGTCTTGTTTTGTCTTATTACTTGGGTTGGTTTTCTGGTTCCTTCTCATTTGGGTAGGCTCTGTCAAAGGGAAGGTCTAGGACTGAAGGCTATTGTTCAGATTCTCCCACGGGTTGTTCCCTTGATGTAGTACTCGCCCCCTTTTCCTATGGATGTGGCTTCCTGTGAGACGAACTGCAGTGATTGTTGTCTGTCTTCTGGGTCTAGCCACCTGGTAAATCTACGCAGTTCTGGGCTGGTACTGGGGGTTTTCTGCACAGTATCCTGTTATGTGAACCATTTATGGGTCTCTCAGCCATGGATACCAGTCCCTGCTCTGGTGGAGGGGGCGTGGGGTGCAATGGACTCCATGAGGGTCCTTTGCTTTGGTGGTTCAATGCTGTTTTTGTGCTGGTTGGCCTTCTGCCAGGAGGTGGCATTTTCCAGAGAGCATCAGCTGTGGTAGTATGGGGAGGAACTGGTGGTGGGTGGGGTCCTAGAACTCTCAAGGTTATATGCCCTTTGTCTTCCACGACCAGGGTGAGTAGGGAAGGACCATCAGGTGGGAGCTAGGCTAGGCATGTCTGAGTTCAGGTTGTCCTTGGGTGGGTCTTGCTGCAGCTACTGTCAGGGATGGGGGTGAGATTCCCAGGCCACTGGAATTGTACCTAGGAGGATTATGGCTGCCTCTGCTGAGTCATGCAGGTTGCCTGGGAAGTAGGGGAGAGCCAGCAGTTACAGGCCTCACCCAGCTCCCACGCAAACTGAAGGTTCTGTTTCATTCCCCCCAGGCCCCCACCACCAGATCCCCACTCATTTCCAGGTAGAGAGCAATATGGGTTTGAAAACCTGCCTCAGGCTACCCACCTCCATGCTGGGAAAGAAAGGGGCTTGGGTCTTCCCTTGCCTTTGGAGTCTGCATACCGGATTTGTGCCCTCCCCTGAGTTCTGGCCAGGAGGCTTCTCACCCTGTTCTAATTGTTACAAAGTTCAGCTAGAGATTTCCTTCTCCCTGTGTAGTTTTATCCCCTGCTCCTCTCCTGTTGGATCCCTGTGGTGACAGGCAGGAATGGCCTGCTAGGGGACCCAGCGAGCTCCCAGAGCCTTTCTGCTACTTCCTCTGCCCCTGAATTTCACTCAGCCCTCCAGATTGACTCAGCTGCAGGTCAAGTAAGAAACTTCTCATGCAAACAGACCTTCAGCTTCTCCAGTCAGAGTGTGAGTTCAGGAAAGGAGGGTCTCCCTTTTCCACTTCCAAGGTTAGGGCACTCACAGTTTTGGGGGGTCTCCCAGGTCCTGTAGGAGCTGTCTTGTTTGCTTCAGAGGGTCTGTGGGTCCTCTCAGGATTGCCGGTTTGTTCTTACAGTTGATCTGGAGCTAAAATTCACAACGCAAGCCCTTGCACACTGCTCTGTCTGGAGCTGCAATCTAGTCCTGCTTCCCATCTGCCATGATTGAGTCAGTCTGGGGTTTTTATTGGGGATCTTTCACATAGGCGCGTGACTTGTGCCATCGAAGCTCCAGGCTCCCAGAAGCAAGCATAAACCACGTTGCACAAGTATCCAGACAAACTGGTATAGTAGGCTGAAGAACCCATGTGAGAAAAATGCTCTTAGTTCTTGGAAAATTCTAACAGTTTAATTCCCAGAAGCTAGTCAAAGAGCAGTCATGAAAACAGGTCTTTCTTGGGAATGTGCAAGGTTTGAACAATTCAGCCCTGCTAAGTTAACTCTTTTCTGCACAGGTAGATATTGTTGCTATACCCATTTTACAGATGAGGGAGCAGAGACTTAAAAAAGTTTAATGACTTACTGCAAATGTAGTGAGAAAATGATAGAGGCAGGATTCAGTCCAACCTTGCCTGGCCTTGTCCAAACCTGAGCTGGTAACTCCAAAATCCATACTTTTCCCTAAACATGGGCATATGTGGCCTTTTTCCATAAATTTAGAAAAACATTTTTGAGCTAAAAACCTCACAAAGTTAGAAATTTCAAAATGGTAGAGCCAAAAAAGAGGGATAATATAATTTATGTTTGTTTAGTTAAAAAATAGTTTCTGTTTTGTTAAAGCACTGGCCTGTACCTGGTAAGTCATTCTTGGTCTTGGACATGTTCTTAGAGTCATTAGAAAGATCTTGAGATTATGTAACAGCCATTACTGGATTTGTCACATCCATCTGTTTATGTTTATGTCTCTACCGTAAAATTATTTAAAATTATTAGGGTACAGTACTTCTAGGAATGAAAAGATGTGATATCACCTGCTACTGGGCACATCTCGACATCACATCTCTGGAGTCTGTGGTTGCTTGGCCTTGTGTGGGCAAAGCTGTCAGCCCATAGACATAGCTGGCTAAAATTCTATGTGGTTTTATTTCTTTCTAATCAAACTATAAGTGGCTTTGTTTCTTTCTGATCAGATATTCTTTTACATAGAGGAGGATAGTTAAAGCATGGACATAAGACAGACAATATTACCAGTTGGCAAGAGCCAGAGAGAAGACTCAGTTTTCAAGCCAGTTTTAAGTCTTGACTAATTTTATGACTTCAGGCAAGTCACTTTCCTTTTCTGAGTGTGAGGTTCCTATCTGTAAAATAAAAAATGCTAATGCCTACCTACTAGCTTGTTATAAAGACCAAATGAGATAATGTGTTAAAGTAACTAGTTCAATACCTAGCACATGATAGGCACCTACATAAGACAAAGTCTTTAGCTCAGTACCTAGTACATGGGTGTTACTCCAGAAATATCAGCTGAATCTGAATTTGAGTTCCTTCAGAGCAGGCACTGAATTCATCATTGCTGTTTGAACATACGTGAATGGTTATGGTAAACTTAGTAGTCTGTATGTAGGGCAACGCTTATATGTTAAATCCTCTAGTAATAGATAAGTGAGATAAGCCAAATATTTAGAGTATGAGTATTTGTCACACAGGTTGTGAGAATGGGAGAGTTAATGGTTCTTAGGTGGAATATGATGTTTAGAGAGAGTTTTGACTCTGAATATAGGAGGAGCTGGATCAGAACAATCTTCTCAATTTATATCATAATACAAGTTCTTTGTTGCAGCAGAATCTACCCTCAATTCAATGATTCATTTGTTAGTTTACTATTGCTATTAAATTTGTGTTCAAAAGAACTCACGTATTTCATCATTTTTGCTTCCGGCTCTTATTACTAATTATTTACATCAGTGGTAATGGAGATTCTTGGAGAGGTAGAGAGAAGAACAAGAAGACTCCAGGTAATGGAGACACACTCAAGACAGCTCCTGATTGTTATGTCCTCTCTCAACCCAGCTTTGTGATTGTATCACCTTTGGCTAAAACCACATCCTGAAACATGACTGTGCCTCTTTGTATTGCCTCAAGCATGTTTGCCCTACAATGTGAGATCTTTTGCCCTTTCCAGGGAAGGATACTTAAGTCCAGTCCTGATAATAAGGAAGAGTGACTCCAGGAAAAAATGCCTGGTGTCTGGGCTCTGCTCTGTTGGGTTTATGATGAGAAACTGCAAATCAAAAAGTTTTATGTACAGTAATGGTGCTTTTAAAGTCTGAGAGTGCTACATAAATATGCATTCCTTGTTAAAAAAATAGTAAATTCTCTTTAGCAGTTTGCTAATATATTAAACTTTCCACCTCCTACAAATATGATATTTTAGTAAACAGTTATAGTATATACATTACAAAATCTGAATTAAACAGTGTTTTTTGTTTTCTGTCTTGTGTACATGTGGTAAAAACGATGCAGAATACAAACAGCTATGGAACATGAGTGTGACAATACTCAGCATATAGGTATTAGGTACCCATTACTGTTTGAAAGGTGATACTGTTCTTTCTTCCGTTTGTTTTTGAGACAGAGTCTCGCCCTGTCACCCAGGCTGGAGTACAGTGGCATGATCTCGGCTCACTGCAACCTCTGCCTCCCAGGTTCAAATGATTCTCCTGCCTCAGCCTCCTGAGTAGCTGGGATTACAGGTGCCAGCTACTATGCCCAGTTAATTTTTGTATTGTTAGTAGAGACGGGGGTTTTGCCATCTTGGCCAGGCTGGTCTTGAACTCCTGACCTCACGTGATCCACCCACTTCGGCCTCCCAAAGTGCTGGGATTATAAGCATGAGCCGAATCTCCCAGCCAATACTGTTCTTCTTTGTGACTTTGAATCACTAAGTTTCTTCTGTTTGTGTAGCTATGGCACATTGCATCCCTCCTGCCCCTACAAATTGATTTCTACCCCTTTACTGAATACCAGTGGTCCTGGACTCATAAATCTATAAAGCGGAATCTAGAAGAAATCAGAATAAAAGATAATACCTATTTTTAAAAAATTTCCACAGATGGATAGAATACTAATTTTCCATTTCCTCTCTGCCTTTCACCTTCTATTCTTTTCTTTCTGCTACCCACCTTTTTTTTTTTTTTTTTTTTTTTTTTTGAGATGGAATCTTGCTCTGTCACCCAAGCTGGAGTGCAGTGGCATGAACTCAGCTCACTGCAACTTCCTCCTCCCAGGTTCAAGCGATTCTCCTGCCTCAGCCTCCCGAGTAGCTGGGATTACATGCGCCTACCACCATGCCCGGCTAATTTTTTGTATTTTCAGTAAAGAGAGTTTTTCACTGTGTTAGCCAGAATGGTCTCAATCTCCTGACCTCATGATCCGCCCACCTCGGCCTCCCAAAGTGCTGAGATTACACACGTGAGCCACCACTCACCCGGCCCCATCCATATTTTTTTTTTTTTAAAGAAAAAACATTTAGAAGATTTTGTAGAGTCTGTTCTCACACTGCTATAAAGGACTCCGTGACCTGGATAATTTATGAAGAAAGAGGTTTCATTTACTCACAGTCCATAGGCTGTACAGGAAGCATGGCTGGAAGGTCTTAGGAAACTTACAGTCATGGCAGAAGGTGAAGGGGAAGCAAGCACGTCTCACCGTGGTGGAACGAGAGACAGAGTGAAGTGGGGGAAGTGCCACATGCTCTTAAACATTTATCAGATCTCATGAGAACTTACTATCACAAGAGCAAGGGAGAAATCTGCCCCTGTGATCCAATTAACCTCCCACCAGATCCCTTCTCCAACATTGGGAATTACAATTTGACAAGAGATTTGAGTGGGAACACAGAGCCAAACTGTATCAGATGTTTTCTGCTGTAAGTGTCTGCGTGTACCATACCCAGGGTTCTCAGTTTTAGATAACATAATTGACTCCAGTTAACTCAGGTTAAAAAAAAAAGAACCTGTATGAGATAACTCTCAGCCTGGAGGACTAGTCTCTGGCAAGAATTCAGGGAGACAAAATGTGGCTAAGATCTTCGTGTGGGAAGAGTCCACCCTTCTTTGGGAGCAGACAGATCTTCTGCCCTTTAGGATTCCATATTGGAAGTTGGGACCTGTGCCTACCATCTTTCCAGGAATTTTCTCCAAGTGAACAGGACATTTCGTATCTGCCAAAATGAAACATGTTCATTATAATTGATATCAATGAAACTTTCACTCTGATATGAACCACATCTTTGTTTTTCAAAGTTTTAGAAACAGAGAGTGTATGTTCTTGTAAACTAATTGGTCTAGGGAAAATACCTCTTTGAGAGGACATAATTAACTCTCCTTACCCAGATGTCTTAAAATCCATGGAGGTTTGTCTTAAAAAGAATTGCTGCAGCTGAGAATAGGATACTGTCTTAGTCTGTTTTGTGCAACTGTAACAGAATACCTGAGATTGGATAATTTATAATGAACAGAAATTTATTGGTTCATAGTTCTTGAGTTGGGAAGTCCCATATTGAGCCACTGGTATCTATCAGGGACCTTCTTGCTGTGCCATCTCACGGTGGAAGGCATCGGATATCAGAGCGGCAAAAAGAGGATGGGAGAGAGGAAAGGCAGCTGACTTTGTTCTTTTATAAGGAACCTACTTCTGCATTGATAGCATTCATCTATTCATAAGTGCAGAGCCCTCATGTCCTAATTACCTCTCATTAGGACCTACCTCCCAACAAACACTGTTGCATTAAAGGTTAAGTTTCCAACATATACTTTCTGAGGCGTACATTCAGACCTTAGCAGATACCAAGGGGCAACTCACAACTAATAAGACTTGGATAATGGTAGATGCCTAAGTGCTTACTGTGTAATTAGCAATTTCACTTGTTCTAAGGAAGCATTTCTCAAGAGGCAGCTACAGTCCATCTTCATCAAAATCGTTAAAAATGAAGATTGTTGAGGATCCCTCCAGGCCTTCAGAATTAGAAATTTTGAGAGGAGCTCTTGAAGTCAGCAGTTTTTATAAATCCCCAGATGAACTTTAAACCCACTAAAGTTTGAGAAACACCAGGAATGTAAAGGAATGCAGTTCTGTTAAAAATTGCTAAAGCTCTTGTTAAAATCACTTATTTTCAGCCTGTCCTTTCCCTGCTTAAAATAATCACTGTATGTATTTTTAATAAATATTGCATTTATAATTTACAAAGAAAGATACTATTCTAAGGCTTAATGAATTAAAAAACAACAACAACAACAAAAAAAACAGGTTGTTGCAGCTGTGTGGGTTTCTTTACAGAGGTGGATATTTGTAAAGTGTTAGGTGGCTATTTGGGTGAAAGATCAACAAGCACCCTGGAAACTTTTGGAAGGTGAGCAGGCATGGAATTTCTGGAAGAAAGGGAACATTTTCTGACAGTGGTTGGTCAATGCAGAACTTTCAGATAATGATGGATTGGCAGTCCAAGGGCTACCTAAGCTAAGTGTCACCAAAGTGGCTTTGGCCTGTTTGACTTGCTTAGTGTATAGAAGCTTCTCAGTTTGGAAAAAACTGAAGGCTGCTTCAATTTATTTACAAATGTGTTGTTCAGAACTGGTGCCACTATTGTGAGTGTTCACCTAGTAGTTCTTAGAGCCTCATTGGTATCAGAGTTACCTACATTCTCTACTTCTTGTTGGTACATGAAGCATTAAAATGAGGGCTTCAAGGTCACTTTAGAGGAGAAAATCCCCTCAAATCAACTCCCCACTTTCCGTAGCTTGAAATCTCTCGGTATGAGCCCAACATGTACATCTAAATCCTGCTGCTCCACCCCTTCTTCCCTACTTACTGTGTCATGGAATTTTAAACCCTTGGAGTTGGGCACACCTGCACACAAACCCTGTTTCCATCACCTGTGGTCTGCAGGGTTGGCTCAGTTCTTGTGGGTCTTAAGCTTATACAAGTTTTGAAATACTCTTTAGAAAATAGGTAAGAAAATGTATGACCACGCAAACATGTTTCTAAGAACCCTTTCTAGAACCTTGGAAAAGCCTATGCTAGTGGAGGACCTGTAGCCTAAGCTACCAGGGGTACCTGATACTCTACATTATAGATACATATATAAAAATATAAGTATACATACATACCTACATACATACCCCTCAGGGAACTATGGGAATTGACAGAGATGATATATACTGGCTCAGAGCAAGTTTTCAATAAATTGCAGCTATTGTGGTTAAGGCCCACAGAGATTGGTTCAAATAAAATGATTGAAAATTATCAACTCAAATAAGGAAGTATTAAAAGCAGCATGCAATTTCTTGGAGGAACTCATAAGCAAAAACTAGATACATGCAATTATAACAGTAGAATACAAATAATCAATATAGACATTCTAATAGTTCACTACATAAGTGATTTCAACATAGTGGTTAAGATCTTGAACATGAAGTGGACTATCTGTGTTCACTTCCTGGCCCCATCATTGACAGACCCAGGGTAAACTAGTTAATCCCACTGTGATTCATTTCCCCTTGATTTCTAAAGAGGAGAGAGCATGCTGCTTGTCACGCAGGGCTGAGGATTGACTGGAGTAATGTGTGCAGAACATTCAGTGTAGTGCCTGGCACATAGTAAGTATTCACTAAGTGGTAGCTGTTGACAGTCTTAGAATCACAATAACATTTGATGATACTCTGTTCTCTCGGAAAAGCAATAATTATTTTTTTTCCCAAAAGTGACTCAAATAAGAAGCTTCTGAGAAGGAAGAGCTTAACTCTGGTATCAAAAACAGTTAGTTGCACTGAGAATAATAAAAGGTTGGGGAAAATTCTCTCTTTTCTGTGCTTCTCTGAGGTTGCATGTATCCTTTTATTACAAAATGTCTTAGAGGTACTGCAGTTACTTGTTAATTTACCTGCTTGCCCTATTTGATTACAAATACCTAGAAAGCAGTTCCATTAGACTTTGTAGCCTTTCTGCCTAGCATGGAGCCTGGCATTGAGATGGCACATCATAACTATCTATTGAATGAAAGATTGAATGGATGGTCAAATTCCTGTTTCTTCTGGCATTTTCTCCCAGGTTATCTGGGAGATTTTCAGTCTTCTCCACTCTGCTCTGAACTCCCACTTCAGCTCTGGGAGAGTCTCCTTGTCAGATGCATCTGTTTCAGCCTACTTACTGGATGACATGGTTCATTCCAGAAGGACATAGGGTACTTGCGTTTTGAAGATGATGGTTATGCCAGATTCTCCTTGATCATGAAGACTCAGCATATTGGGACAGTCAATCCACTGACGCTAAAGTTCATTATCATAGTGAATATTTTAAGTGTGATTGAGAAGATTACTTCTACA
This sequence comes from Piliocolobus tephrosceles, assembly GCF_002776525.5. Lineage (NCBI taxonomy): Eukaryota > Metazoa > Chordata > Mammalia > Primates > Cercopithecidae > Piliocolobus > Piliocolobus tephrosceles. Next base: position 50,471,907 of record NC_045452.1, read on the forward strand.
TAAGCAGCATTTTGCAGGAGTTAGTTACTGGGAGGGTGGATTAGTTCAGTGTTTGCTTTTGGATTTTGTGATGGTTTGGGTACTTTCCCTGGTGATGATCCTTCTTACTGTTAAACGTTTTCTGTTATTATTTTTATGCAGTCTGTGGATAACGTTAGTGAAGAACGTCTTAAACTTCTGTCATAATTAGTAGGCTGTGTTCTTGTTAATAGTGGCCCTCATGCTCCCCATTCTGGTGGAATATTAATATTTGATTATGAAAGAGATTTGAAATAACTCTGGCATGCTGGGAATGGCACTAAGGATCTTAGGTGAAATCCACATTCCCAACAGAGAGATTCTTTTCCCAGATTTAATTGTCCTTTAATGTTTTAGTCGTTTTGAACTGTGTGTTCCTTTCCACTTAGCTTATTTTTGTATGTGAAGGAAACCAAAAGAACATGGGAGACTCTGCTAATATTTACAAATGGGTTTTAGTTCCCCTACTGGTGTGTACTTATCAGGGCTCTTTAAGGCTATACTTACAATGAGATCTTAAGTGTGTGTGATGATTGTCAAAAGACAGTGAGAGAGACTTCCATCTATGGGGTGTCTGGATGGTTCCGTTTATGCTGAACTTTTCCACTTTCATGAGTTTAGAAAAACGGCAGGCCTGTGGAGTCATTTAACGTGTTTTGCCCATTTAAAGCAAATACGTTTCAGCATTTATAGACAATATTTCTGGGTGCCCTTTTATCCTCTCTTGAAGGCTATAGGTTGCAGTGAGCATCCTGGCTCTCTGCCTCATTTTCCAACTGGCCCCTCCTCTTCTCGTGTGTGCTTTCTTTTCTTATGGCTGGAGCCAGCTGACCCAGAGATGTAGGTGGATCTAGGCTCTAGTCTCTTAAGAGTACAATTAGGGTGACTAGATGTTTTAGGACTGAGGGGTTTCTAGGCCCTGAACTTTCAGTGCTAAAGTCGGGAAATTCCTGGGAAAACTAGGATAGTTGGTTACCCAACTTTTATGGTTGTCAGGGGATCTTAAAAGTTCCTAATTCAGGAATTAGTCCACTCTAGTGTCTGGCCATTAAGTCTGTGGTCCTGAATGATTGCTTACACATTGAATTTTGCCTTGTTCCTAAGGCCAACACCTCACCTTGCACCCACATCCAGTAGAAAGATTTTGGTCATACTTCTTTAAGATGGAGCTCCTCTTTTGTTTATCTGCCTAGTACTCCAGATTCTCTTAGCCAGGTCCTGCCATGTGAGCTCAGATTCACTCAGTGCTTTGAGTCCTGCCTCTGGCCCCTAGCTTATATCTCTGCCTAATGTGGCCTGCTAGCTCCCTGGTGCCAAGACATCACCTTCAAACCTATTACTTATGCTCAACTGAAAGTCTAGACCAGCACCCAGAGCAGTGGTTCTCAAAGTGTGATCCTGGGACCAACAGCATCAGCATCACATGGGAATGTGTTAGAAATGCAAATTCGAGACCCCTCTCTAGACCTACTGAACCAGGAACTCTGGAGGTGGTGCCCAGCAATTTGTGTTTTAACAAGCCATCCAGGGGTTGTAATACACACTCAAGTTTGAGAGCCTCTTGCTAGGTCATGTACTGTGCCTCCCCAGCTAGACTTCAAAGCCTGAAGCGAAGCCTACCCACCTTCATGGATCTTTATTGTCTCACTCCCTGCTGGCCTGGCCGATCTTCCTAACCAACCTGAAACTCCCATTCCTACGTAGATTTTCAAAGCACTGTTTATTGCCACTGCTGATAGGGACTGTCCAGGTTTGCCCAAGACAAGGGTTAACTGGGCACAGGGCTTTCAGTACTAAAACTGAGAACATTCTGGGCAAACTGGGAGGGATTAAAAACCCTAACTGAGCAAGCCTATTAATACATTCAGTGATGTTGCCTTATGGAGACAGAAAAATGGAGAAATAGAAAGAGGATTATTGACCTTTTAGGATATTCCCTTCTTTATAATAACAACACAAAAGCCAAGAGGAAAACTCTTCATTGTGGAGTGTGGATGGACTACTTATTTGAATAATTTTTAGTATTGAATAGGCTGCATTTCAACTAGGACTGTTCAAAGACTCTCTATTTCTCTTTTTTTAGTTTCTGGGAAGCAACTCCAATGAAGTCAGAATTTTAGAATGAACTTGGTCTGTGATCTCAGGCCAAGTACCAATCTTTTGCTTTATCTATAATTGGAATACTAATAAACTTTTCTTCTAATCATTACAGCAGATGAATTGAAGAGAAATGAAATTATGTGCTGTCTGTAAAAATTGTTTCTTGGATGGGTGCTATATAAATATGTAATTTTCAAAACAATAACAAACTCATACACACACACTTTTCAAAGAGAACGTGAAGTCTTTTGCAAGATCTGAGAGGAAATCAAAGGTAGTATCTGACCACTTCAGATAGAAGTGATTTCTCCCTGTCATAAATTCTGATAGGGCCTAAAGGCTAGAACCATGGTTCACAGACTTGGATGCCCATTCAAGTCACATGGGGACTTAACAACAACAACAGCAACAACAACAACAACGACGGATGCTCAGGCTCCCCCTTACCCCAGAGGGTCTGATTTAGTTGGTCTGCTGTGGTACTAGGTCACTGGTGGTCTTAACTTCACCAGGTGATTCAAATGTGCAGCCAGGTTTGAGAATCTTGAGTCTAGAATAGTTCTCAAACATTACTCATAAGCATCATTTGGGAGAAGCTTATACAAAATGCATATTTAGCTCCCTCCTTTGATCAAGTAGATCTGGGGTGGGATTCAGGAATCTGCTTAATACACAAGCTTACCTGAGGGTTCTGATGGAGATGACTGGTAGATCAGGTAACTTTTAGAAACCTTCTAGAAACCTTCAATGGTGGCTTTTTTTTTTTTTTTTTCCGCAGTATGTAACACATGGTTAGTAGAGGGTTAACATATGGCAAGTACTTAACATATGCTGAATGACGTTTGCTGATGATTTATGTCCAAGAGAGAATGATTTTAGCTCTTAGATTGTAGGGCAGTAGGTCCTAGGATTTGTGGGCTACTTTTTAAACTTATCTGTGTCTCAGTTAAGTCTGATACAGACAGGGTAATATAAGAACTCAGTATACATCTCTGCAGTGCTCAAATCCTTACCCAGTTGGAAAATGCCCCAACAGTAGGAAGATAACCCCACATTGTGGATTAGGTTGTAACCCAGCTTTGTGTTTCGGTGTCTGAGATGGTTCAGTGGAAACAGAGATTCCATGTAAACTTTAAACAAAAAAAAGCACCAGCCAAAAGAAATTAGCAGAGCACACTGTGATATCCAAATCTATGTTTTTATACAATGATTTTTCTTTCTCTTAGAACCTAGTTTTTAGGCTCGGATTCAGCAAACAATGATCCATTGAGTTTTCTAAGTGTTATCATGGACTCAGAGATGAAAATCCCCAGAGCACTTTGAGCTTTCCTGTTGAAAATCACAACAGAAAAGCAAAGCCTTGGATATAAAATTGTCAAAAGCCTTTGGATATAAAGTTGTCGACTTGGCAGTTTAACAAGGCCCACCCTGTTTGCAGCAAAAGGCCAAAAGTCCAAGACAAGCAAAGGCCTATAGCAATCACTTAACAGAATTAACCCTGCTGCCCTGTTCACATTACAGTGCATTTGTCAAGCTTGATAGCCATCTCTCTTCCTGGAGGAACCCACTTTTTTTTAAGTTGACTTTTGTTTTCTGAGCCATGCCAACATTCCAGCCACATGAGAGAGCCTGAACAGATTTAAACCCCAAATTCAAAAATGCAAAGTACTGTTTGTACTACAAACATATTACATTCGTCAGCAAGCAGTACACAAACACATTAGAAGAGGTGAATGGAAATTGAATGGACATTAATATCTGGGATTAGCCATCAGGTGGAATGCTACATTTCAGAAGGTCCATCTGAATTGTAATGGGCTTCCCAAAAGTTTATACATCAAAAATTATGGCACAGAGCTTTGTTGATGCTAATTACAGCAGCTCAGCTAGATAATGAAATATAACCTTCAGTAATAATTGGGGAAAGGAATGGCTCCAGTTGGAGTTCCTCAGCTTTTTCATAGCAAAGCTAGTCTAGCAATCTAACAATTACGAGGGCTCAGGGATATATATATGTATACATGTATGTGTGTGTGTGTGTATATATAGAGTATATATAGTGTATATATATGCATTGTAGCCACTTTTATGGTGTGGCTCATTTAACGAAATAAACTATGGAAATTCCTTACATATTTTATTCCACACATGTTCTATAAATTTTTTGTTGCACTTGGTCTCCTACAATATCTTTTTAGAACATGAGCCAAGAAATTCAGCATTTTTAAAGCAAATTACTATTTCATATGATGTGTGATTTAAATTGTGGTATCTTAATATTGTAATAGGACTTGGACCACAACTGCCAAATGATTAAAATAGTCGAACCTTATATTCTGCTCCATTTGGAATGATATCATTAGGTAAATTTGTAACTGCTAAGGAAATGAAAAAATACTTTATTTTCTTTGTCCCAGATGGTATATAAGATACCTCCCTGAGTGCTTCTAAACCGATTGGCTCCACTACAAGTCAAAAAGGAAAGTGACTTTTCAGAGTGTAGCTAAACTAGTGACTGGAATTCTGTAGCAGAATAAAATGTCCATAAAAGGGGAAGAGAGAATGTTAATATTCTACATGATTGAGTATCTGTCTTCTTTGCAGTTGTTTGTCCATATTGCCTCATTCAATTATGCTAATATTTCTGTTTATCTCACTTTTTGGTCTTCCAGGGGGTATTACTGAAGTGAGCTTCCAGTATCCAGATCCAAAGAGGTGGATGGTGAAAGTAACCGGAACTAGTAAGTGTTGCCATCAACATGCGGAGAAAGGGCCAGGTCTTAAAATACCTTCTGATGTGTAAAAAAAAAACCTTCTAAATTATACTTTCATTTGAATATATTTGATTACATTAAATTTTTCTTTGAAGATTGAGCCACCAATATATTCTAGCAGCAAACAGATGTCAGAATTGTTGTTTTTATTATTAGCGATTGGGAGCGGGGCACTGGAAATTCTTGGGAAGAGTATTCTTGGGTTTTGTGAGACTGGAAATTTGGCAGAAGTCTACTGATTTTTTCAGATAAACATTTTAGCCTCTTTTCTTTGGTACTCTGCCATTGAACTTTCATTTAGATTGTTAAGATAAAGGGGTGCGGTGGAAAAGTGGTATGAGTTTATAGACACAATCGTTGTTATTCTTCCTTCCAAATTCCTCAAACTAGGAAAGAGAAACTAGAATTTACTAATTATCTATTAAAAGTCAGTTTCTTTCACATAGGTCAACTCATTTAAGTATTTCCAGAAGATTACCCAGTTTTGCTATTATCTCCACTTTTACAGATAAAGGAATAGAGACTCAGAGAGGTTAAGAATCCTTCAGTGGGGCAGCAGAGATTCAGACTGAGGTTGCCGATTCTGGAGCCCACGCCCTCTCCCTCTTTGGTGCAGTGTCGTTAGTGCTAGACACTGGAATAGGTTTTGGAAGGTGTCAGTGAACCAAATGGAGGGGCCTGGGGTGGGGTGACGGTGGGTGGACTGGAAGGTTGGCAGGAAAAATCTTCAGAGAAAACTGAACAATGGAATAAGTCCAAAGTCAGACAAAAACTGCATTTTCAGGCATTTATTGTTTATGCTTTACTATCTTTATTAAGAGTCACAGAATTGTAAATATAAGAAATGAAAACATTTGGTTTATGGAAAAGTAAGAAGAGGAAAATAATACACTGATAGGTAGGGGAGAATGCTCAGACAACTGGGACACCTTTGGAATTTAGCCCTTGATGTACGTGTTGAGAAACCACTTTGCTTGTGTATTTCACATAGGAGGTAAAACAAAAACATATGATTGCTTCAGATTCCCTGCATTTCAGCTTCCCCACATTTTTATAAAACAAAGAAAACCCCCTATGGAAGACATTCAAAAAATAAGAGCCAGAAATATAGTAACCCAAAAGTTACACAGTTTTTTATGGGTGAAGGGAAAGCTTGGAAGGTTTGCTAAAAAATCAACTCACAAAAATGTAGATTAATAAAAGAAAAGGCACACAGATTTATTACTGTTATGTGCATGAAGGGAATCTCAGAGTGATTGTCCAATATTCCAGTGGGATGCAGGTGTTTATATACTCTACTTCTTAGGGGGAATGGAGATGGGGAAGTGTGGATAATTTTAGGGGGATAGTAAATGATTTTTAGGGGAAATCAGTGGGCTTGAAGAACTTACAGTGGTCTCTTAGGTCCATAGAGCAGTCAGGGGTTTGTGACAAAAGTCTGTCGAGGTCTGTTGACAGACTTTAGTCTTCCTTCTTGCAATATGGGTTCAGTTAATGAAAACTCAGGGAAGGGACCAGAGATCATTGTTTTCATCTTTGGTAGGTCCAGACTTTAGGCAGATGAGGGAACTTCAGATTGTGTTTGGGAGAGGCAGAGGATTGAGAGTCAAGAAGTAGGGGAGGAAAACAATTCTTCTCTTGATGGGTCTGTCTGGTCTTTATGTAGATAGGGAAAAAGTCTCTTCTAAAATCTGTTGATCTCTAAAGGCCTTTAGTTCAAAATACTCATTATACCAGGGAGCCATATTTTGGGGTCAAGTTCCCCGAACTCCTTCACTTTAAAGCGTTTGTGTATCATGATGAAATCTGGAGATTTTCTTGTACCTTTAACTTTGTATGAAAAAGACATAAATTGTCAACCCGTGAATTCATATCACTTAATAAATTGACAGCCAGAATGATACTTCTGAGACATTTTTACAATAAGAACTCATTGGTTAAAAAGCCATGTACCTTAAGTGAGATAAAGCTCCTAAGTAAAGGACCTGGGAAGACTTGGTAAAGAAATCGTTTGAAAATAAAGGTGGAGCCAGGCGCAGTGGCTCGCGCCTGTAATCTCAGCACTTTGGGAGGCCGAGGCGGGTGGATCACGAGGTCAAAAGATTGAGACCATCCTGGTCAACGTGGTGAAATTCTGTCTCTACTAAAAATATAAAAAATTAGCCAGGCATGGTGGCGCCCGCGCTTGTGGTCCCAGCTCTCCGGGAGGCTGAGGCAGGAGAATCGCTTGAACCTCGGAGGAGAGGTTGCAGTGAGCCGAGATCGCGCCACTGCACTGCAGCCTGGCGACAGAGTAAGACTCTGTCTCAAAAAAAAAAAAAAAAAAAAAAAAAAAAAAAAGAAAGAAAGAAAGAAAAGAAACCAGAAGTGGAAAGCTGAAGGAACTCTTTGGGAAATCCTCCACTAACTAGAAATTCAGTAAGCCAAAAGATTGCCCAATGTTCTCATGTATTCGAGTTAATCAAATTTTTTGGTTATATAACTTTTAGCTATGCTTAAATAATAAGTTAAAAGACTTCCTATGTAAAGCATATAAAAATATGTATAAGCACATGAATGGCATAGATTTAAATGACCAGGGCCTTTTTTTTTTTTTGAGCTAATAAAATGCATGGTGGTTGTGTAGTTTAGATGGCACATTTTGACTCAGCAACTTTAAAACACTTTGTGTATCCTTACATCATGGGTATCCAACAATACCCATCTAGTTTTACTTGAGGCTTTTCTATACTCTATTATTTGTTGGCTTTTCCTTGAGCAACTACCAGAGTTTCGAGAATTTCCAGCTTCTTTAAGTATTCACTAACTGAGGGTAAGGAAAACATTAATGACTGATTATAGATAACCCACAGTTCTTAGGCTTGGAAATGGTAAAGACAGGACATGTGAGGAAGAACATTGAAAACAAAACAGCAAATATAGGTCTTAGGTCAACAGACCAAAAAGCAACTTTTAAATTAGCCAGAACATTCCTCTGTAATTATGTTACTTCTGGCACTAAGAAATGAATCCTAGTTTCTTTCTTTCTGGTCCACTTTTTTGTAGGAATGATCCGACATGATTTGGGGAAGCCGTGAAAACCATAGTTCTTTGCCTCAATGTGGTAGCGGTTAATGGTGAAGCTAAGCTGATGCTGAAAGAGCTTATTATGGAGCCCCATGGACTGTGATGCAGTCCTTGTGAGGCTCCCAGGAAACTGCAGTGGGGTCCAACTGTGGCAAGCCCATCAGGTCAGCTTCTCCCTGCAGCTTTCTCAGAGTGTGGATTGGCTGAAAATTCCTAAGGAGAGGGTGGGCAAAGAAGGGGAAGGAGAGAAAAACACAAGGTGCTTTGGAGGTGAGGAGGGTTTCAGCCTCTGTCTAGACATTGCTCTGTATTCCTATCTGTATTAGTCAGGGTTCTCTAGAGGGACAAAACTAATAGGATATATATGTATATATATATGAGTTTATTGATGAGTATTAACTTACACGATCATAAGGTGAGGTCCCACAATAGGCCATCTGCAAGCTGAGGAGCAAGGAAGCCAGTCCAAGTCTCAAAAGCTAAAATGTAGGGAAGCCAATAGTGCAGCCTTCAATCTGTGGTCGAAGGCCCAAGAGTGTCAAAGCAGACGAACTTGGAGTCTGATGTTTGAGGGCAGGAAGCATCCAGCATGGGAGAAAGATGGAGGCCAGAAGACTCAGCCAGTCTAGTCCTTTCACATTCTTCTGCCTGCTTTTTATTCTGGCCACATGGCTGCTGATTGCATTATGCCCACCCAGATTGAGGGTGGATCTCCTTTTCCCAGTTTACTGACTCAAATGTTAATCTCCTTTGGCAACACCCTCACAGACACACCTAGGAACAATATTTTGCATCCTTCAATCCAGTTAAGTTGACACTCAGTATTAACCATCACACTATCCTTACATGCAGATCGTTGGTCACCAAGGGAGGCTTGACTTCTTTATCTACACAGCAATTTTACGAGATTTTATTAATTTCACTTTAACAATGGACGCACCAGAGCTCCAAGATAGTAACTGTCATGAGTAAGGACATACGGTTAGTGAATGGGAAGCTGGGACCTGAGCCCTATCTATGTTTTTGATTACTGCACTGTCTCCCAACACTAATGGCCAAGGGATAGAAGGGGCAATTGAGAAGGGTCATTGCTCCCTGCTACTTTTATAGACAAATTTTCTTCACTCCATCAGACCTTTATTAGCAGTTACATGGTACAATTACTACTGTCAAGGAAATCCTTCATTTCTCTTTCCTTAATGACTTTCAAAGTGTATATATTTCTCAAAAATGAATACTTATGCTTATGTTTGTCAGCTGAAATCTTGAGTTAATAAACAGGATCCCCAAATAAGAGAAGAGTGATCCCATTTTTGCCCTCTTTGCCCAACCCTACCCCTGTCATGGAGAGATCGCTTGTGATTTTGTTTATAAAAGATTATTAAATAAAAATAATACATCAGTAACTTTTGCAATAGCTACTTTTTTCTTTGTTTTCTATAATTTATTGTATTCCATATCTTCCTCTTCATTATATTTTATCTTTAATTTTTTTGGACTATATCCTTGAGAAACTGTCTCAGAAAGGGTAAACAAATAAGCTTTCTGAGTCCTTGCATATCTGAAAATGTCTTTATTTTGTGTTTGAAATTGGGCTGGAAATGGGATTCTAGTTTCAATGCAAATATGTCTTGAGAATTTTGAATATAATATTTCAACGTTTCTTAGCACCCAGTGTTGCTGTTGTGATTACAGACAGTAATCTAATTTTCATTCATTAGTTTATACGCCCCCCCCCCCCGCCCCCTAGTTGGAAGTGTTTAGCATTTTCTTTTTCATTGGAGTTTGAAGTTTCATGTGAATGTATTTTACTGTGGTTCTTTTATTCACTCTGCATGACATTTGATGGTCCATGTGAATGAAAAGATTCACGTGTTTCTTCAGCTCTGAGGAAATTTCTTCAGTGACTTCTAAGTTACCAACTCATATCTTCTTTTATCTCTGTTTTCACTCTGAAACACTTACCAGGCAGCTGCTGAAGCTCCTGATGCATCCTTCATGCCTTCTAGCTCTTCCTTCGTGCTTTCGACTTCACTTTTCTTTGCACAGCATTTTAGGAGAATTGCTTAGCTTCATCTCCCAGCTCACTAATTCATTCTTCAGCTGTATCTCTTCTCTTACGTAAATTTTAATTTTTTTAAGAGGCAAGGCTCACTCTGACTCCTAGACTGTACTGCAGTGGTGTGCTTATATTTCAGTGCAACCTCCAACTCCTGGGCTCAAGCGATCCTCCTGCCTCAGCCTCCCAAGCAGCTGGGACTACAACCATGTGCCACCATGACTGGGTAATTTTTCATTTTCATTTTTATTTTTTGTAGAGGCAGTGTCTTGCCTTGTGGCCCAGGCTGCTCTTGAATTCCTGGCTTCAAATGATCTTCCGACCTCAGCCTTTCAAAGTCCTGGGATTACAGGCATGAGCCACTATGCATACCAGCTGGATAACTTTTAAAAATTATTATTTTTTTATTTCCCTAGGATATAGATCCTGACACAAATTAATTTTAATAATCATATTCTAAATTTCCAAACTAGTTTGTTTTTCCTGGTAGTAATATTCTCCTGACTTCTTTCTGAGAATATTACTATTGTATTAGTTTGCTAGGAACAAAGTGGCACAGACTGGATGGCTGAAATAACAGACATTTATTTTCTCACAGTTCGGAAGGCTGGAAGCCCAAGATCAAGGTGCCAGCACAGTTAATCTCCTCTGAGACCTCTCTTCTTGGCTTCAGATGCCATCTCTTGCTGCCTCTTCACTTGATCTTCCCTCTGGGTGTGCACATGTCTGGTGTCTCTTTGTGTACCCTAGTCTTCAGTCAGATTGGGTTACAGCCCATGCTAACAGCCTCATTTTACCTTACTTTAAAGGCCTCTTTTACCCTCTTTAGAGGCCCTATTTCAAAATAGAATCACATTTTTGAGGTACTAGGGGTTACAGCTTCAATATATAAATTCACAGGGACATAATAATGCAGTCCATGACAACTATATGTATGTTTTACTGTAAAGACCTTCCTCCCTCAATTCTTCTATGAATTCTGTTTTCTCAGATGTTAGTTATTTAGTTGGTTGGATTTGGTGCCATTTTTTGATGCTGTTGCTTTTACTCAAGTATTTGGTAATTTTCTTTTTTGTTTTGCTCATCTTTGTCTTTGTCACCTGCTTGAAGATGCTGATTGTGATAACTGTAGCTCTCCTTCAGTTAATGTGTTGGAGGCATGGAATGCCCTGTTGGTGAAAGGTGCTATGTAAGGTGGCATCCTGTTCCTCCCTGGGTCGGTTTTTACCCGGACACCACCTGTGTTTTGGGGGCCCTGGAGCTGATATTGGTGCTTTACTCCAATTGCCATTTTTTTCCTGGCAGCTATTTAGTAGGATGTGGGAGAGACTAGCCAGCTTAGCATCTTCAAGGCTGCCTTCAGACCCTCCCCTATTTTTTTTTTTTTTTGGGATGGAGTCTTGCTCTGTTGCCCAGGCTGGAGTGCAATGGTATGATCTTGGCTCACTGAAACCTCCACTTCCCAGATTCAAGTGATTCTCCTGCCTCAGCCTCCCAAGTAGCTGGGACTACAGGTGTATGCCATTATGCCTGGATAATTTTTATATTTTTGGTAGAGACGGGATTTCACCATGTTGATCAAACTGGTCTTGAACTCCTGACTTCAGGTGATCTGCCCACCTTGGCCCTCCAAAGTGCTGGGATAACAGGAGTGAGCCACCGCGCCAGGCCCCTTCCCTATTTAAAAAAAGTGTGTATTGACTCTGGGACTTCCGAAGCTGCAAGTAGCTTTCTCCTGCATGTGTTTTATGCTGAGGCTTTTTCAGTTTTGTGATTCTGAAGGTAAAAGTCTGTTTTCTCCCTACCTTACCTTTCAGAAATTCCTCAAGATGTCTTCAGATTTCTTTTTTTCCAACATGGTGCTACAGTTTTTTTTGGCTTTTCATGGAATTTGGGATAGGAATTTGGGATATATATAATATAAAAATTTAAAAGGGAAAAATATATATTTATATGTAATATATAATTATTAATATCTTTGTAATAAATAATATATTTATAATAAATATATTTGTATGCTCCTTTAAAAATTTTATATCTATATATTTTTTATTATACTTTAAGTTCTGGGATACAGGTGCAGAATGTGCAGGTTTGTTACATAAGTATACACGTACCATGTTGGTTTGTTGCACCTATCCATCTATCATCTACATTAGGAATTTCTCCTAATGCTATCCCTCCCCTAACCCTCCATCCCCCGACAGGCCCCGGTATGTGATGTTCCCCTCCCCGTGTCCATGTGTTCTTATTGTTCAACTCCCATTTCTGAGTGAGAATATATGCTGTTTGGTTTTCTGTTCTTGTGTTAGTTTGCTGAGAATGATGGTTTCCAGCTTCATCCATGTCCCTGCAAAGGACATGAACTCATCCTTATTTATAACTGCATAGTATTCCATGGTGTATATATGCCACATTTTCTTTATCCTGTCTATCGTTGATGGGCATATGGGTTGGTTCCAAGTGTTTGCTATTGTGAATAGTGCTGCAGTAAACATATGTGTGCATGTGTCTTTATAGTAGAATGATTTATAATCCTTTGGGTAATGGGATTGCTGGGTCAAATGGTGTTTCTGGTTCTACATCCTTGAGAAATTGCCACACTGTCTTCCACAATGGTTGAACTAATTTATACTCCCACCAACAGCATAAAAATCTTCCTATTTCTCTACATCCTCTGCAGCACCTGACTTTTTAATGATCGTCATTCTAACTGGCATGAGATGATATCTCACTGTGGTTTTGATTTGTATTTTTTTAATGACCGGTGATGATGAGCATTTTTTCATATGTTTGTTGGCTGCATAAATGTCTTCTTTTGAGACGTATCTGTTCATATCCTTTGTCCACTTTTTGATGGGGTTGTTTGTTTTTTTCTTGTAAATTTGTTTAAGTTCCTTGTAGATTCTGGATATTAGCCTTTAGTCAGATGAATAGATTGCAAAATTTTTCTCCCATTTTGTAGGTCACCTGTTCACTCTGATGATAGTTTCTTTTGCTGTGCATAAGCTCTTTAGTTTAATTAGATCCCAGTTGTCAATTTTGGCTTTTGTTGCTATTGCTTTTGGTATTTTAGTCATGAAGTCTGCCCATGCCTATGTCCTGAATGGTTTTGTCTAGGTTTTCTTCTAGGGTTTTTATGGTTTTAGGTCTTACATTTAAGTTTTTTTTTTTTTTTTTGAGATGGAGTCTCACTCTGTCACCCAGGCTGGAGTGCAGTGGCACGATCTCAGCTCACTGCAACCTTTGCCTCCTGGGTTCAAAATATTCTCCTGCCTCAGCCTCTCAAGTAGCTGGGACTACAGGTGTGTTCCACCACACACAGCTAATTTTTTGTATTTTTAGTAGAGATGGGGTTTCACCATGTTGGCCAGGATGGTCTCGATTTCGTGACCTCATGATCCACTCACCTCAGCCGGCCAAAGTGCCGTGATTACAAGTGTGAGCCACTGTGCCCGGCCCATGTTTAAGTCTTTAATCCATCTTGAGTTAATTTTTGTTTAAGGTGTAATGAAGGGGTCCTGTTTCAGTTTTCTGCATATGGCTAGCCAGTTTTCCCAACACTGTTTGTTAAATAGGGAATCCTTTCCCCACTGCTTGTTTTTGTGAGGTTTGTCAAAGATCAGATAATTGTAGATGTGTGGTGTTATTTCTGAGGCCTCTGTTCTTTTCCATTGGTCTATAAATCTGTTTTGGTACCAGTACCATGCTGTTTTGGTTACTGTAGCCTTATAGTGTAGTTTAAAGTCAGGTAATGTGATGCCTCCAGCTTTGTTCTTTTGCTTAGGATTGTCATGGCTGTAGGGCTCTTTTTTAGTTCCATATGAAATGTAAAGTAGTTTTTTTCTAATTCTCTGAAGAAAGTCAGTGGTAGCTTGATGGGGATAGCATTGAATCTATAAATTACTTTGGGCAGTATGGCCATTTTCACAATATTGAGTCTTCCTATCCATGAGCATGGAATGTTTTTCCATTTGTTTATGTCCTCTCTTATTTCGTTGAGCAGTGATTCACATCCCTTGTAAGTTGTATTCCTAGGTATTTTATTCTCTTTGTAGCAATTGTGAATGGGAGTTCCCTCCGGATTTGACTCTCTGTTTGACTATTATTGGTATATAGGAATGCTTGTGATTTCTGCACATTGATTTTGTATCCTGGGACTTTGCTGAAGTTACTTATCAGCTGAAGGAGATTTGGGGCTGAGACGATGGGGTTTTCTAAATATACAATCATGTCATCTGCAAACAGAGACTATTTGGCTTCCTCTCTTCCTATTTGAATACGCTTTATTTCCGTCTCTTGCCTGATTGCCCTGACTGGAACTTCCCATACTATGTTGAATAGGAGTGGTGAGAGAGGGCATCCTTGTCTTGTGCCGGTTTTCAAAAAGAGAGAAGAATCAAAAAGACACAATAAAAAATGGTAAAGGGGATATCACCGCTGATCCCACAGAAATACAAACTACCACGAGAGAATACTATAAACACCTCTACGCAAATAAACTAGAAAATCTAGAAGAAATGGGAAAATTCCTGGACACATACTCCCTCCCAAGACTAAACTAGGAAGAAGTAGAATCCCTAAGTAGACCAGTAACAACTTCTGAAACTAAGGCAGTAATTAATAGCCTACCAACCAAAAAAAGCCCGGGACCAGACAGATTCTCAGCCAAATTCTACCAGAGGTACAAAGAGGAGCTGGTACTATTCCTTCTGAAGCTATTTCAAACAACAGAAAAAGAGGGACTCCTCCCTAACTCATTTTGTGAGGCCAGCATCATCCTGATACGAAAACCTGGCAGAGACACAACCAAAAAAAAAAAAAAAAAAAAAAATTCAGGCCAGTATCCCTGATGAACATCGACGTGAAAATCCTTAATAAAATACTGGCAAACCGAATCCAGCAGCACATCAAAAAGCTTGTCCATCACGATCAAGTCAGCTTCATCCCTGGGATGCAAGGCTGGTTCAACATACCAAATAAATAAATGTAATTCATCACATAAACAGAACCAATGACAAAAACCACATGATTATCTCAATAGATGCAGAGAAGACCTTCAATAAAACTCAACACCCCTTCATGCTTTAAAAACATTCAATAAACTAGGTATTGATGGAATGTATCTCAAAATAATAAGAGCTATTTATGACCAACCCACAGCCAATATCATACTAAATGGGCAAAAGCTTGAATTTTATATCAATATTAAATAACTCTGGGAGTGCCAGTATACTATCATTCAATAGCATCAGATACTCAAATACTTTAAAAATGCCATTAATACCTCTGGCTAGACCACAAATACTTGCTGTCTAATGCCCAGCAATTTTCATTTCTATCTTCCTGAAGATATTTACTCCTACTGTTTTTATCTCCACATCTCTTCCTAAATGTTTTCAATAGTCATGTGGATCTGTAAGACATCTGGACCTTAGGATTTTTCCACCTTCCTGATGAACCACATTATTAAAAACCACTACTAACCTCTTAAGGGGAGAAAGTTTTAAAGAACAGATGAATTTTATTTTAGATATGTGGTGTCTGAATGGCTAAGCAATATATTCGTAGGAACATAAAGCAACCAGTTGGAGATGTGATAGAAAACTTTTCAAGCTCCATCTTACCATTCCATTTATTCATGAAAATCCTACTATGTAACTGGCATCATATTATGTAGCAGATTACTATGTAATTGACATCATATTATGTAGCAGAGATACAAAGCTTAGCAAAGTACGTACAACCTAGTGAGAGAGTCAGACACATGAATATTCAGACACATACAGAATTATTGTAAAGCCGGTATGTTGAAAGGGTATGGGAGGATGAATGTGAATAGTGAGGATAAGCTATTCCCATATATCTATCTGCTCTGTGGATTCTCTTTGGGTTGGAATATGCCAAAGTATGTTAAATATGAATGTTAAGATTATTATTCATAATAAGAATGTTAAATGTGTATCAGCCTTCTTGGCTTGCTTCCTCTCTCTCTCTCCCTCCCTCCCTTTCTCCCTCCCTCCTTCCTTCCTTCCTTGCTCCTTCTCCTTCTTCCCTCCTCCTTCTCCTCCTCCTTCTTCCCTTCCCTTCCCTTCCCTCTCTCTTTCCCTCTTTCTTTCCTTCTTTTCTTTCTTTCTTTCTTTCTCTCTTTCTTTCTTTCTTTCTTTCTCTCTCTCTTTCTTTCTCTTTCTCTCTCTCTTTCTTTCTCTCTGTCTCTCTTTCTTTCTTTCTCTCTCTCTGTTTTTCTTTCTCTCTCTCTCTTTCCTCTTTCTCCATTTATCTCTTTCCCTCTTTCTCTCTTTAGAGGTGAGATCTCAATTTGTTGGCTAATCTTGAATTCCTGGTGTCAAGAAATCCTCCTGCCTTGGCCTCCTAAAGTGCTGGGATTACAGGCATGAGCCGTTGTGCCTGGCCTATGTCTGGATTTTCTGGACATAGTTGGTTTTCTGTACATAGGCTGGTTCACTGAAACACTGTTCAGTGTGTATTGCACAGTTTAGCCTTTTCATGTTAGGAACTTAATCTTGGGCTCACCACATGATTCCTTCTCCATCTTTGAACCTGTAATAACACATACACTATTATTCAAACTCTGGAAAAGTGTTCCTTTGGAAGATCACATGTGGAGGATGCTGGTTTCCATCGGGGAGCAGACATGCTTATGAGAAGGACTGGCAGAACACAGAATGCAAAAGGAAGAAGACTGAACTGAGTCTCTGAAGGGAAATCACCACAGTGAGAATACTGTGGAAGAATGAGTCTTTATTTTTTGGGAGTGGTTTTGGCTATGAGTTATGAGGCAAAGAAAGATGTGCTTGATATTGTCTATTAGTTTTCAGCAATAACCTTGCCCTTCTAAGTACCACCCTGCATTGTAGGGCTGGAATGCTAAAAATTAAATTCCTGTCTAGATTATCCCAATGTGAGGCACATATGTGAATCTGGAAAAACAGAAAAGGAGGAGCCACTGATCTTTAGTTGCACCAGCAGGCAGGTGACGAAAGTGAGGTTTGCATATGGTTACTGGGTGAGCTCCTGAGAGTCAACCACAATGGTACTAGTGGATATTTCTTTAAATTCATGCCGTTTTTGATTTATTGACTGTAAATGAAAGCTCCCATGACTGTTGCTCTCTCAGCCCTCTTAACAGTTTTGTATGTCCGTAAGTCCTTCTATTAAATTATTACTGGTTGAAATACCTAGAGTGGCTTCAGTTTTCCTGATGGAAAGCTGAATAACCAAATGGAAATGATTGCTTCTTGAATGGGTGGGAAAAATTTGTGTCCTATTGGGGGAACCTAATCTAGCACTGTACCAGAGATAGTTTCCCCTAGAACTAAAGACATAGATACTGTTGAATGGAGAGAAGCACACTTTTGGCAGAGCAGTGCATTGGCACTGGGCTGAGGGAATCTACAGATACTCCATGGCCATAGTGGCTCCAGGCATTCAGACTAGTATGGTTTTGTTTTATACCATTGCAATAGCCTTGTAGACCATGACATTATATAGAAGAGTAAGACAATGAAAGAATACAAGGAAATTTGTGCCCAGAAATTGGTAATCTTACAAGGTTTGGATCAACTGCTACTCATTCCTTGAAGCATTTCCTTGAGTATTTTAAAGGTGATAGACTCTTTGGATGGCATTCAAGATAGATACAACTGTCTATGAATTCTACTCTGTAATTAATATATTTGTTGTGAGTTTTTAGCACTACATATATCAAAGCATTTTAAAAAACATTAGAATGCAAGATTTTTTTGCCTCAGAAACTGTCATCCACAAAGCAGAAATTGCTTCCTCATTTCAGAATGTTAACTATGTATCAGCCTTGTATAAGCCATTCTTACAGGATTTGACATGGGGACTTGCAGCTGTTACATTTTAAATGAAGTTAGTAGCCTGTCTTCAAGAACATAAATTATTTATTTGGCTTTGCAAAAACACTGGTGTGGGAAAACTGTTCAGCCCTTACAGGAGCTGTTAGCTGTACAAGTATTTATACCTATTATCTCCTCTTAGAGCTCAAGCTTTCTTTGGCTATGGTCTACTTGGAAGATTTCGTTTTGTAATTCTTCACTACTCAAAAACCTTTTGCATAAGTAGACCATAAAATCCAAACTCAATAGCCTATCATTTGAGACCTCCTGTTATTATGTATCAGTATTTCTCATAACAATCTGATTTGTTCTCTGCTTCAATATTTGGAACTTGTTTTGTTAATTTCTCCCTCTACCTTTGCTTACTTTACTTTATGCCTGTATGTTCCTACTACTAATTTGACTGTCTAAACTTTCTTCAAAGGCTAGCTTAGATATCTTGTTCTTCAAAAGTTTTCTTCCGTTCATACTACTAATCAGCAATCCCTCTCATTATTTGAAATGATGGTGAATATATCACCTCTATAGAGCAATTGTGAATTCCTCTAGCACAATTCATTAAAGACAAAATTTTATTTTGCTTTATTTCCACTCTTTATGCACAAACTAGCAAAAGAGTAAAATTTGATGACTGAAATGACAGTTTTAATCTGTTGTTCTTACGTGCTTTGAAAAATGAGTTATCTTGATAAACATTAATAATACCATTCTCTTAATTAAAACTATTAAATTTGAATTAGTTGAAATGCATTTTGTTAAATACTAATACAAAAAGCAGACAGGAAAAAGTAAAATTGTCTTTATTAGCAAATGACATGGTTGTTTACATAAATAAGTCCAAGAGATCTACAACCACTAGAACTCATAAGTGATTTAGCAAAATCACGGTATACAAGGTTAAAATAAAAGATCAATTTTATTTCATATACCAGCAGTACATAATTGAAAAATGAAATAAAAGAACAACTGCATTTATAATAACATAAAAATATAATGTGTTTGTAAATAAATATATAAGCTCTACACTGAAAACCACAAACCAATGCTGAAGGAAGTTAAACAAGACCTAAATAAAAGGAGATATACCATGTTCATGGATTGAAACATTCAATATTGTTGAGATGTTATTTCTCACAAATTGATCTACTGACTCAATGCAATCCTCATCATGTTTCCAGCAGGCTTTTTTTTTTTGGAAGGGTAGAATTTGACAAAGTAAATTTTAAAAATATGGAAATACAAGGGATCTAGAACATTCCAAAAATATTGGAAAAGAAAAATGAAGTTGGATGAATTACATTACATTACCTGACTTCAAGACTTTCTATAAAGTTACAGTAAACAAGGTAATGTGGTCCTGAAATGAGGTTTGAAAAACAAACAGCACTGGAACAGTACTCCTCACAGGAGTTTTTGTTGAGATGTTTGCCCTTGTCCCTGTCCATGCAGCCCAATTTAGATTCTGCCCTTTTGTTGGGGCCCATGACTTCTCTGTTATCATCTTCCTTGTGTCTCCTCTTTCTTCATCTTGGGGGCAATCTTGTTTCAGGGTTTTTGGAGAGGCACTGTACTCTCTTCAAGTCCTTTGCTCTAGCTCTCTATGTCTCTCAAACATTCTTTATAAACCTAAAGTTTTCTTAGGATCCCAGAAAGATCCAGCTGATGGAAATGCATTCTAGAAGACTCTTTCATATCACCTTGTGAAATTAAGAACACATAAAGACTGGCTGAGTGGGAAAATGGAGGGGATGGACAGGAAAAAAGTTAATCATTAGTTTTCCTGAATTTTCACAGGTATTTAGTTTTACAGGATTTAGCTGGTCAGGATATTCCTACTTTCTCTTCTAGTATAGCAGATGCTGTGTTATCCTATCCAGATCTTTTTTCTGAACCAAGGTACTTATTACCTTAGCTGTTGAAAAATTTGGAGGTTGATGGCTCTCCACTAAGGACTCTCTCCAGGAATTGTTCTCTGCCAAAAAGAACCATGTCAGCCAAGGCCACATTGCCTTATCAGGGATGACCTGCACTCACTGGTCAGTGGAGTTGGGGTAAAGATGACTCAAGATAGGGGCCCTCACAGCTCCAGAGTTCTTTGTAGGATGAACTGAGGTCTTTGTGGTGACTGCATTGCAGTTCAGCTTCTCCCTCTGTCTATGGATGTTGATTCTGACGGCAATCCCTAATAACAATTCTGCATACTAATCTCCACTTCAGAGTGTGTCTCCCAGGAAACTGACCCAGACATAGAATTTAGAGGACACACAGATAGATTGGATATGGTGGGTAGGCAGGAAGGTATGAGGATGACTTCTGGGTTTTTCTTTAAATAGCTTAGTAGATGGTGATGTCTTTACTTAGATGCAGTAGACTAGGGGAAGTACGGGCGGGCAATGAATTCAAAGTCCTGCTTTGGTTGTGCTAATTTTGAGATGCTATTAGGCAAGAGAAGCTACCCATAGGGTAGTTGCAGATTTGATTTTGGAGCTCAGGAAGTGGCAATGATGGTAGATAATACCTTTGGAAGTCATATGATATAAATGGTGTTTAAAGTCCTGTGCTGAATAAATTTACTTAAGCAGGAACCTCAGTTTAGTTCTGCCTGCCTCTGACATTTTCCAGCTGAAAGTACCTTCAAGGGTTCTGTATTTGTTTCCTAGAGCTGCCATAAAGAAATGCCACAAACTGAGTTGCTTAAGAACAGCAGAAATTTAGTCTCACAGTTATGGAAGCTAGAAGTCTGAAATCAAGGGGTTAGTAAGGCCATGGTCACTCTGAAGCATCTGCGGTGCATTCTTCCTTGTCCTTTCCTAGCTTTTGGTGAACCCAGGCAGTCTTTGGTGTGTGGCAGCATAATTTGAATCTCTGCTTCGATCTTCATTCGTTCATCTTCTCCCTGAATGTCTCTTCACATAACCTTTTCTCTCTGCATGTTTATGTCTGTCCCAATTTCTCTTTTTAATTTTTTTTTTTTTTTTGTCTTTTGCAGACCAGGAAAGATGCACTAGCCAGGCAGTGCAGCCTCTGTGGGACTGCCCAATACCTCCTTTTTACAAGTCCACCAGTCATATTGGATTAGGATTCATTCGTGACCTCATCTTAACTAATTACATCTATAATTACCCTAATTACATTCTAAGTTACTGTGGGTTAGGACTTCAACATATTTTTTTGGAGAGAACACAGTTTAATCCATATCAGGTTCATACAAGGATTTTCTACCAAGTTCACTGAGTTAAAAGAATATCCTTAAGTTACAGTCATGTGACATATGGCATATGACATTTTACATGAACCAGCATATTAAATTCATTAAACCATAGCCTTGTAGATTTATTCTGAATAACTAAAAGCCCACAATTCCATAATTATCTGTCATGCACCATTTCCCTTAGAAAGTAGGTGCAGAACACTTCAGAGGCATCACAGGCTGATCAGGCAGTCATGTAGGGGCACTGGAGACGTAATTCCTGGAAAACACACTCAGATTCCATGAATACGGTACTTTACCAAATTTGTATATAATAGTTGAACAGCTGACTCATGTTTCTGGATTTTTGGAAAACAGACACTACGCCATGGGACATACTGATGAGTGTACTCAAAAACAAACAAGGGAAAAGAAATCACAAAACTGCTGAAAAATCAGAGTAGGCAGAAACACTATGTACTGGCTGAGTTTTTGGACAATCTCAATTTCAACTTTCCGTCAAGGTTTTGCTTGTTTCAGTGTTACATCATTTTTCACAGTTGTGCACTTTTAAAGCATGTAGCACCTATAAATACTCTAGTTTCAGAGAAAAAAAAAGCAAAGCTTTTAAATAAAACAATGTAAAATCGTACAGAAGCATCTACCCAATCGAAAGAATCAGGGACTCAAAAAATACTCTGAGACTGCTTTGTTTGAGAAGCAGCTCAGCTGATGGCAGACTCCAAATTTCTGACAAGTTGTGTCGATTAGGAATAGCTTGTTGTAATTCCCAAACGTTTTGGTTTCAATCAACTCTTTTTACTTTATAGAGGTATGGTTTGAGACAATTAGAAAATAGGATATGATTCTCATTCGTTTGTCTTCCTGCTCAAGTTGCAATGCAACATTTTATCATATAATAACCAATAATATAATTCAAGAGCCTATACGGTGCTGGATTTTAAGGGTGGGTGGTGGGAGGGAAAACAGGCAACGAGAAGCTAGAGCTGTTATAGATGGGGAACTGAAGCCACTATTCCAGTCACAGAGTGAAAACGGAGTTTTATTGGACTGTGACATGGGCCAGTGATAAAGTCGGCTTTAGAGTCAACGTACTTGAGATTGAATATCCAGCTCTCCCTGTGTCATCTGGGTGCCCTGATAAATTGTTTAATTCTCTCAGTTTCCTTGCTTCTGCAAGACAGAAACAAGGAAAATACTTTTACAGCATTGCAATGAAGAATACATTTTGTTAAAACACAGATTCCTGGGCCCCAACCTAGCCCAACTGAATCAGAATTTTCAGGGCTGGAGCCTGGTAAGCTGTATATTTAATGACAACCCAGGTTTCTGTAGATTTAAAAAACTCTCAGGGTACTTTGAGAAACATGAATAACAAACAGTATGTCAAGTGACTAGAATAGGGTATGTAGCATAATTACCACTCAATGAATGGTGGTTTTCTTCCCAGCCCTTCCCATATTGTGTGTGCAGGAATGAAAGAAATGTGTGCATTGCCATGTTGGCTGTCTAATGTTAGATTATCAAGTGTTCTGAGTGATGAAACTTTTGGATAGGATTTTGGTTTATGATCCATCAGCCTACCAAGTGTCATTGTCTCTTTACCACAGGGTAGATCGTTTTAGGGGCATATGTATTGCCAATAAAAATGATTTCAATGTTTATTTATTTATTATTTTATTTTATTTTTAAGTGATTTGTAGAGATGGGGGGTCTCCCTATGGTGCCCAGGCTAGTCTTGAACTGCTGCCTCTTGCCTCCCCTCCCAAAGTGCTGAGATTACAGGCATGAGCCACTGCGCCCAGCCTCAACATTTAATTATATGAGATATTCAAACTGATTGCTGGAATTTTTCTGTTGACAGCTAAAAAGAAAATCTGGCTGTTCTTATCTTTATTTTGAATTACAAAATGTTCAAGTCTTGTTTTGCATTTTTTGAAGAAATGGAGCAACTCTAGATAAACATAAGCAGTACCAAAGTCACAGATAGTAACTCTTGGGCTAGTTGGAACAGCACAGAAAATGAAGTAAATTTGTCTAAGCTTCCTGATTATAGAAGAGATGGGAAAAAAACTTTTTCATAAGAAGATAGCCTTTCTCTTTTGGAGATAAAGCTAATAAATACCATATGTTAATTGAACAAGATTATTTAGAATGTTGGCTTCATTTTTTAGACACCGATAAAGGACTTGTGCTTCATTTCTTCATTCCGTAACAATTGTCAGTTATGAATTTCCTAAGGAATATGCTACAGTCATTTTGGAAGAAATTCTATTAGCAGTACAATGTTGATAATTGCAACTGTAATAAGGACAGAAATTATTTGTGAGTATGCATAACTTGTTGCCCTTCTCTTGCCCATGAAAGATAATTCTGGCATTGCTCTGAAGTTCTGCCTCCCCCAACCCAACCCTTATAATTCAGTTACTCTAATTCGGGTACCCAAGAAATAGAAATGGATGATTCACATTTGAACAAGTGAGAAGAGGGAAGAGTAATAGAGGTAGAAAGAAATGAGGTAAGGAACAGAAAATCTATGTGGGTGAAGGTGAGGTGTAAATGGGAGGAGAGAGTTTTGGGAAGCAGCTACTATTAATAGCTTTATGGAGGAGCCTAATAGAGTTAGTGATGAGAGAGAATTTGAAATGTGTTTTTCTGGGCATTAAGAATATATTTCCTTTGTTGGCATTTTCTTAAGAAGCTGAAAAAGAAAACCTTGGAAGTTTCTTTCACTACTTCCTGGCTGCTAAGCTGATTATTTGACTGTAGCAGTAGGCTGAGATTGGACCACAGTGGGCTCCAGTAGGCTGAGATTGGACCACACTGGGCTCCAGGATTTATTTGGGTTTCACAATTTAATTGAATGCAGTAAAATAAAAACCTATTATTTCAAAAAACTGACTATGTATACAAAGACCATTTCTTAAGATTCTATTATTTTGCTTGATCACAAATTTGTGATCTAAGACGGTTAGTCTCCAAAGCTTGAGGTTTTAGGATGTGTATGTTAATCCCTTGGGATCAACACCCATATATATTCAGGTTAATTGCTTAGGAACCAACAGATCATGAAGTATATGTGAAATCGAGGGAAATGATTTTTTCCAAGACTGCTCCTGCCTGGGTTTTTGAGAAGCCAGTTGCTTCCCTTTGGGAATGACATTAGTATTCTGATATTCTGATGAGTACAATTGTGTGCAACCAGGGCTAACTTCACAGGTGCCCGACCCATTCTTAGAAGGGCCCCAGTGATTGGTTTAATGGTCTGCTGCTGCCATCTTGAAGTTCTTAAAAAGTTTATAACAAGGGGCTTCATATTTTAATTTTCTCCGAGTCCCACAA
Source organism: Piliocolobus tephrosceles (assembly GCF_002776525.5). NCBI lineage: Eukaryota > Metazoa > Chordata > Mammalia > Primates > Cercopithecidae > Piliocolobus > Piliocolobus tephrosceles. The sequence continues at coordinate 50,496,360 of NC_045452.1, forward strand.
CTTATGTAGATGATCTAGCACATGAATGATATAAACAAACATCTACTCCAAATCCTTTATTGATCAGTCATAAGACTCAACTGTTTATTTTTAAGTTAAAATTGTTTTGAATAGATAATGTATTCACCTGGTTCACAATGCTAAAATTATTGAAAGGTTGACAAGAAAATATATTTGTCATTTCTTTTTAAATTTTTTATTTATTTTCTTTTGAGATGGAATCTCACTCTGTCGCTCAGGCTGCAGTGCAGTGATATGATCTCAGCTCACTGCAACCTCCCCTTCCTGGGTTCAAGTGATTCCCCTGCCTCTGCCTCCCGAGTAGCTGGGACTACAGGCTTACACCACTATGCCCAGCTAATTTTTGTATTTTTTTTAGTAGAGATGGGGTTTCACTATTTTGTCCAGGCTGGTCTTAAACTCCTGACCTTAAGTAATCCACCCGCCTTGGCCTCCCAAAGTGCTGAGCTTACAGGCCTGAGCCACCACATCTGGCCTATCTGCCATTTCTGTTCCCCATTCCAGGTCCCTCTCCATTTAACTGGTATTATAAGTTTCTTTGTTGTATCCTTCCAGAATTTCTTTATGCATAGAAAAGAAATATGAATGTAGAGACTTATTTCTCTCCCTTTTATTTTAAACAGAAGATATTTAATTTTTCCACTTAATATTTCTTGGAGATCTTACAGATATGTCTGTACATAAGAAACTTCCTCTTACTTTTGTACAAGCTGTATAGAAAGTTCATGTTTTTGACTGGTCCCTATTGCTGGGCACTTGCTTATGTATTCCCATTCTTTTGCTATTATAAACAAGGCTGAAATGAGTGACTTTGTACACTCATCATTTTGCTCACGTATATATACAGAATACATTCTCCAAAGTAGAATTGCTTAGCCAAAAGCTTTTATATATATATATATATATGTAATTTCAATAGATATACCAAATTGGCCCCCAAAGATAAGTTAATTTATACCAATGATGTGTGAAAGCCTCTGTTTCCCCACAGCTCACCAAATAGTGAGTTTCCAAATTTTTTGATTTTTTTTTTTTTGTTAATCTGACAGTGAAGCTCTAATTTGGCTTTCTCTTCTTACAAGTGTTATTGAATATTCTTTCATATGTTTCATAGCTATTTGTTTAAATCATTTGAAATGGCCAATTTTCAAACATTTTTAACAATCAATTTCATGTGATTTAATCTAATCTTATACTCTTTTTCTCTAAACTTTTCTCTTTGCTGTATTGTGTTGGTCTTTTTCTTGTTGCTTTCTAGGTGATCTTTGTGTATCAGGGAGAGTAGCCTTTTGTGATATAAATTTCAAATACATTTTTTCAAATTTTCCTATTGATTGGCTTTTAATGTTTCTGTCCATAAAGAAGTTTGTCATCAAATTATCATTTTTTCTTTTATTATTTATATATTTTGAATTATGTTTAGAAAGATCTTCCCTAATCCAAAATTATAATTTATTTTTATATTACCAGGATTATAAAGAAGTTATCCGTTTTTAAAAAAGAATATTTATAGTTTTATTTTTTACTATAAAACATTTGATCCATTTGTAATTTGTCCTGGTATAAAATGTGAGGTACGAATCCAGTTTTATTTTATTCTTTCTAGTTGGCTCCCACTTGTCCCCAAACCATTTATTGAGTAGCACCTTTCCCCCACAGTTTGATATGCCACCTTCGTCATACCCTAAATCCCTGTCAGCATGCCTGTCTGTGCATTTGGTTAATAAACGTTTAGAGGATACCTCATGTGCTCAGAACACTTTGACAAAGCTCCCCTGAGGCACAAGTATGAAGCTGATGCGCTTTTTCTTCTACAGTGTGTTCTTTTCCTCTTTCCTGGTATCTGTCCTAACCCCGGTACCCTGTCCCGCCCCATAAATCTCTGTCTGTGCACCCTTTCTCCCTACTGTTCTTAGGATGCTGCTTCATTTTTATTAGGAAGAGGCTGTATGAGATGAGTAAAAAGGCTACTTAGTCAATGATGGTCCCACAGGTCATTTTATTTAGGAGACCATTTATTCTGCTTTTTGGGCTACTTTTGAAGGCTGAGATTGTTACTGAATAACATGAGCTACCTGAAATCATTGAAAATTGGCCTTTTCTAAAAGAGTATTAACCCAGGAATTGACATTATTACTCTATATGTTGAAAAACAGCTCCTTAAAAAAAAAATACAGGCATTGTTTGATACTTTACCAATCTTGTGAGGTCTCACAATCCTCCACTACATACACACATATACCTAGGTTTGCGGATATATACACACACAGGCATACACATACAAACATATATATTTACATACACACAGATATGTCTATACACATACAACATACATACTTATGATAAATATATATACATTTCTATATAATGTGTATAAGCATATATATGTACATGCATTGACAATTACACTTTTAATATAATGGGTACAGATCAGGACCTGCCAAATGCGGAGAAACATAGGGTGTGGTCTGAAAGGGTCCTGAACATAGAGCTTACGTATCTTCCCCTCAATTCCACTACATTAGAAAAAAAAGATTACATTAAAGTGTTGTTTTAACTGGATTTCTTAGTGGTTGGGTTGGTTTCTTTGTTACAACATGAAGCAATCCAAGATTGTGTAGTGCGAGAATTTCACATGTACGTAAGCATGAGATGAGTCTGTCTGGTGTTTAAGCACCACTGCTTTAAAACAAAGGGGCCCACTTGGAAGCAAGAGACAGATAATTCAGTCATGGTGACAGTGTTTTGATTTCCCAACCAGTGTAGGTCTGGACTGACGGGTACAGCCATTAGGAGTTGCCCTGTCTTGGAAAGCACGATTGCACATAAACTGCAGCATCACATGCATAAAACAGGATTGCCAAAGCTACAATGTGAGTTTCAGAGTGTATACTGCTAGACTTGAGTGTTCTTGGAAAATGCTCTTATTTGGAGAAATAAAAAATGGGTATCTGGTTATGTGCTTGAAGCTGGGCCTTCTCATCACTGAGCTACACAGAAAGCAAAACCATAAAAGAAGATTCCAAATTTGGGCATGCCAAACATTTTACCTGACCAAAAACATGGATAGTTTTGCATAAATAAAGATACAGATAGAAGGATGAGAGGATACGTTAAAAATAATATTTCGTATTCACATAGGGAGCATTTTTGAAAATCTCGTAGGGCTTTCCAAACCTTCAGGAGTTATGCACTAATAAGGTTTATGAAATCCTGCAGAGGATTTAGAATTGTGATTTTATAGGAGGAAACCAAGTTTAGTGCACTGGCTTTCGCAGTCATTTGAAAACTGTGAGCTCTTTGTCTACAAAGTTTTCTCAGTGAGGTGATGAGGAGAGGACAATGTAGAAACAGATGAATGCAGACTCACTCTGGGTGAAGAGGGTTTGAGTCTTGGAACCTAATAGGGTTTGGCTGTGTCCCCACCCAAATCTCATCTTGAATTATAGCTCCCACAATTCCTACATGTTGTGGGAGGGACCTGGTGGGAGGTAATTGAATCATGGGGGTGGGCCTTTCCTGTGCTGTTTTCATGATAGGGAATAAGTCTCACGAGATCTGATGATTTTAAAAAGGGGAGTTCCCCTGCACAAGCTCTCTTCTCTTGTTTGCCATCATGTGAGACATGCCTTTCACCTTCCACCATGATTGTGAGGCCTCCCCAGCCACGTGGAACTGTGAGTCCATTAAACCTCTTTCTTTTGTAAATTGCCCAGTCTTAGGTATGTCTTTATCAGCAGCATAAGAATGGACTAATACAGAACCCAAATTGTTGATCATGCCACCAGTCCTGGCAATCCTAGGGAGGTGCTGTGGAATTTGGAAATCTCTGTGGTGTGCACAGTGTGGTTGGAAAACCACCAGTTCAGTGTCAGTTTACATTCTTAGGACAGCACTCAAATTAGGATTCCAGCAGGTTGAAAGAGCATCCTGAAAGATCCTTAGGAAGGCACAGACATCTCAAATCACTGGTGAGGGATAGGGATGCCTTTTGCTGCAGGAGATATAGCTGCCCCACGGCCACACATATATATCTCTATCTTTAAGAGTAGTGGCAATGAGCAATGCATAGAGATTTGTGTACTTAGCACAGTCCTTGGCACAAACCCATCACAAAATATTAGCTGTTTTACCTATTATCACAGCTTCTACTACTGGTGACACAATTCCTACTATGACCCCCACCACGACTACTATTCATCTCTGTTAATTGACAGCTCTGGTGCTACCATTTCTTTTCCTGTCCAGGCCCCCAAAGAACACAGGACAGGGATGAAAAGGAAAAAATGAATGACCACATATCCCTTATTTAGTTTCCACTCAGGCTCTGGAGTTACAGACTTTATGGGTGATAAACAGAACAATGATAATAAATAAAAACAGTTGGTCTCACTTATTCAGTTATTAGCATAGTGTCTAGCACAGAGTGACTGCTGAACATGAAGTATCTCATTTTATTCTCACAGAAACTCTATGGGGTGGGAACACCTATTATGCTCATTTTACAGATGAGTAAGCTGAGCACAGAGAGATCAATTAAATTGCCCCACCCCACAGGGTTACCCTGTGAAAAAAGTAGGTCTGCAAAGTTCAGTGCTGTTCTGTTTATATTTTGATTGTTCTTGAATTTCATCTGGAAGAATTCAAGAGGCACGGAGGTAGTGATTTTAAACACCCACCCGAAACCCCAAGCTGAGCTTCACATACTATATTCCGTGTGCAGAGAAGCACTGAAAGTAGCAGCTGCTGTTTGATGAACGAAGGAGAGGCTCCCTCAGGAAGGCAGAGCAGAAAGATAACACAGGGTCAGTTGCCTGGATCCTCAGGACTGGCTGTTGGCAGAAACTAAGCCTGAAAGGAGGCAGGGTGCCTGGTGTTCCAGTTAGAAGTTAAAGGATTGAAAACTTATGGAGCATGAGGGAAGAATGTTTGGTGGCATCAATAAGTCCAGCCATGCAGATAGGAATCAGCAGAAACTTTGATTATCTATATCAGCTCCAAATGCTCCTTTAAGCCTCTCAGTAGCTTCCTTTGCACGCACATGTCACAGAACCCCTTGTTTTTACCTTTTAGCAAGAACAGGCAGGACCTTTTTAATCTTCCAACTGTCATCTCCTGTTTTACACAAGCCAGTTTTCCTCATTATTATGATGTTGGATTTTATTATCTTGTGTCTATTTCAAGCTAATAGCTCTCACCCAAATTGTTTTTTCCCATCCTTTAATATTGGGAATTGGATTCTTCAGTCTCTAGATTTCTCATTTTCTTTTTCTTTTCTTTTCTTTTTTTGTTTTTTGAGACACAGTCTCGTACTGTCACCCAGGCTGGAGAGCAGTGGCACGATCTCTACTCACTGGGGCAACCTCCACCTCCCAGGTTCAGGCAGTTCTCCCACCTCAGCCTCCTGAGTAGCTGGGACCACAGGCACGCATCACTGTGCCCAGCTAATTTGTTTTATTATGATTTTCTTTTTTGGTAGAGACAGGGTTTCACCACGTTGCCTTGGATGGTCTCCATCTCCCGGGCTCAAACAATCCGTCCAACTTAGCCTCCCAAAGTGCTGGGATTACAGACATGGGCCACTGGTCCCGGCCTTCCTTTTTCTTTTTGATAGGTATCTTGAAAGCTTTTTCCTCACTGGGTTCACTCATTTCCTGTCCTTCCATTGTTTCTTCAGAACAGGAGTGCAATGTGCACTCAACAGCGGGGATGGCTGTGGGCCCCAGTGAAGAGTCGGAGTCTGCAGATGGTCGTGGATGACTTCTGCCAAGTATACGTAAAACAAGAATATCTCGGCATCCAAAGCAGTTTACCAATTCCTCATCTCTATTGGGTTAAAGACCCATTTTCTGTCCTAGAAACCGTCGGAAGGACCAACCAACAGCCTAGGGAATACTTGGATGCTACCAACAAAACCTAGAATAAACTAAAAATATAAATATATAAAATAGTGACCCCAGAAAAAAATTACAATTTGAAATTTATATTGAAGTGCCTTTAATATTAATTGTTACATCTAAAGGAACAACCAACAGACCAGGTGCAGTGGTTCATGTCTGTAATCCCAGCACTTTGGGAGGCTAAGTTGGGAGGATCACTTGAGCCCAGGAGTCTGAGACCAGCCTGGGAAACATAAGCAGACTCCCATCTCTACAAAATAAATTAATAAAAATTCGCTGAGTATAGTGGCATGCACCTGCAGTCCCAGCTACTTGGGAGGCTGGGGTGGGAGGCTCACTTGAGCCCAAGAAGTAGAGGCTGCAGTGAACTGTAATTGCACCACTGCACTCCTGCTTGGATGACAGAGTAAGATTCAGTTTTTTTTTTCTTACTCATCCATCAATAGTTTATTAATTCTGTGCATTTTTTAGAACAGTTCTAATAACCTCTGACTGAGGCTAAAGTCTGAAATTTCAGAGTCTACCTAATTGGAACATCTATCCCAGATTTAAAATACATTTATTTGACTGGGTGTGGTGGCTCATGCCTGTAATCCCAGCACTTTGGGAGGCCGAGGCAGGCAGATCACCTGAGGTCAGGAGTTCCAGACCAGCCTGGCCAACATGGTGAAACCCTGTCTCTACTAAAAATACAAAAATTAGCTGTACGTAGTGATGGGCACTTATAATCCCAGCTACTTGGGAGGCTGAGGCAGGAGAATCGCAGGGAGTGGGGTGGGGGGGAGCAGAGGTTGCTGTGAGTTGAGACAGTGCCACTCCACTCCAGCCTGGTCGACAGAGTGAGACTTGGTCTGAAAACATAAAATAAAATACATTTATTTTAGCTTTGAAGTATCACTTTGCTGTTTGTCTCTTAAGAGCAGGAAAATCTGTATAGAGTCAAGGTGGCATAAGAATTCTCATTTGTTTTCAGAGAAAACAGGAGGTAGAGGGCACAAGGCCCCCTGGGACACAGTAGCTAGCAGCTAGAGACTCGTTTTAAAAGGAAAGGAACAACCAACAAACCTGTAAACAGTCAAACTGCTGATCACTTTCTCACTCAGATTTCTAATATTGTCATCAGACTCAGGCCAAGCCTTCAATATCACTTTAGGATAATTAATTACCATATACTTGACAATTACAAAATCTTAAACCAAATTTCCTTTTTGATTGGCCTCTTAAGTTATCAAACCTATGCTCCAATCTCACACTGCAGATAGTTTGCATTTCCTGAACTCTGGGCTCCTCTTAATATGTTTTATGAATCATCATGATTGGGATGTTTATCTATGATTGACATTTCCACATGGAAATGGCAAATGCTTCTGAAATGTTCTATATAGTTTTTCCTGAGCCCTTTCCCTCTTTTCTATACCTTTTATCTGTTCACGCAGTAAACACATATTGAGCGCTTTGTTATGAATGATCACCATGCTAGGTATTGCAGATAAAGAGATGAAGAGACGAGGTTCCTTGTCCTTTGTGACTCTGGCAGAGTCTGTTGAACTGGAGAAGGGAGGCACTTGACCAGTGGTCAGTTGATTAGATTTTTTTTGAGGTCCTTATTAGGCAGTGTTTTGACATCAACCAGGAAGTAGCACAGATTCTGGGAGAGAATAATCTTAGTTATTGGCTCTGTGATACTGGGGCAAATTCCTCACCCATTCTGAGTTTTAGATTTGTCATCTATTAAGGAAGAAAATTGATAGTACTTTTCATGGATTTATAAATGTGAGCCATCATTGTCAGAGTAACTCTCTTGCTTTCCTTCTTTCTCAGTGTATCTATTAATTGTTTTGAAAACAATGAGAACAAAAAAGAATGGAATTAATTCAACAAAGACAGCACTTTCATCTCGTAGGGATATTGTTCATTCTCTGCTCAAAGTTTCATTTGACCCTACAAGGCCCTTTACATTTTTATGTAGTGTTCTATTAGAATGTATTTGTTCAGAAAAATGGCAGAACCTAACCCTTTGACAGATGAAAGTGGTACAGCACTGGGTCTGGACTTTAATGGCACCCATTGTCAGCTCTTGGGCTCCAGAATTCTATCAGCACGTTTACTGGAACCATCCCATGAGCATACCACAGAATCCACACTTTTTGCTTGAGTCTTATGTTACATAGAACCCCCAGTTCCCTAGAAAAGAAACAGCCTTCACAGAGTCAGATTTGAAATAGAGGCATCTGGTGCCCAATCCTATTGTTCTTCGATGGTTACTTGTCAACTCTGTAGTCAGTGAATGATTTAAAACAGACAACTTCATGCATTATTCAGTAAAAGCAAGCCTGTCATACAATATGTGGATACCACATTTCCTGAAGGGAATTTTCGGCCTTTGATTATTTGTACATTTCCTTCCCTGAAATTCTCAAATATGCAGTTACAAGATTACCTGCTGATCTGAACAACAGTTTTATGAATGCCTTCATTTAATTGTATTGACATTGTTGGTTTTAGTGTTCGCATACCTTCCAAATACTTCATGTGATAAACAACTCGTGAACATTCCTGTTGAATTGACTATGCTGTCCCAACTGGACATGAAATTTGAGTTATTCTTATTACACACATCCATATTTAGGCAAAACTCTTGTTGCTTTATGTTCTGTCTTAGAAAGAAGAATTTTAGTTGATTAGTCTTTCAGTTAAGGTACTTGTAGTGAAAAACTTCTGAAATGAAAAGTTTGCTGTCCAAAATACCTTTGAAAATTGTAGGTAGACAGTGAAGTATTTATGCTGTTGATTGAATACCACCCTGTAATAGTGTAGAGCAATGAATTTACATGTATATTATTAAAAAAAACTTTAGGCATCTAGGTCATTTTCAAATATGCTATTTTTGTTTTCTGAAGGAGTGTACTGGAAAGAGAGGAAGAGGAAACCATACTGCTTTCCTAAGTCTGCTGTAACAAATTACCACAAAGTGGATGTCTTAAAACAACAGAAAATTATTTTCTCAAAGTTCTGCAGGCCAGAAGTCTGCAATGAAGGTGTCAGGAGGGCCATCTTCTCTCAGAAGGCTCTAGTGGAGATTTCTTGCCTCTTTCAGCTTCTGGTGGTTTCAGGTGTCCTCTTGGCTTCTGGCTGCATTAATTCCATTCTCTGCTGTTGTCTTCATATGGCCTTTGACTCCTTCTCTCTGTTTCTTCTCTTCTTCTCTGTGCTTCTTTTAAAGCACTTGTGTTAGATTTAGGGCCTACCTGGATAATCCAGGATGATCTGTTTTCAAGATCTTTAACATAACATAAAAATGATATGGACCAAGATCCCATTTCCAAGTAAGGTCACATTCACAGATTTGGGGGATGTTGACATACATTTTCAGTGGCCACCATTCACCTCACAGCATCCTCTAAGGTTTTATCACTAGTCATTTCCATTTGGATGTGTATGAACTATTTCATAACAACCACTTACTTTTATAAGTCATACAACCTCTGAATTCACTAAAACACACTTACTTAACAGAATCAAGAAGTTGGTTTTCCTTCATAAGTTCAAATAAATAGCAATAATTTATCCTGGGGGTATTTACGCACACAGATTGGAAGTGGCAAAGTTCTTTTGACAAATAGGTGCATTTTGCTTTAGGCAAATGAGTTATTGAAATTGACCAGCCACTTCCCAAAAAGTTTTGTCATTAATAAAAGTTGAGAAACCTTGTATTTGCAATTCGGGGATGGTTACCACTAGATGGGAGTCTTGGCTCATTAGAGAGCCCCAGTCTCTTGACTAGTAGCTCCAAGACCATCACTTCACAAGGCATGTTTTGTTTCCTTTAAGTACAACACAGTTAAAATACTAAAATCCATGTGAATAAATATGTGCTCTATAGATAGAGAAACAAGACACTGAATTAAAACAAAATGCAAGGAGAACAGAATTCCTATGCATTGTAAGTTACCCTCTCCAGTTTTCTTCCTTTTGGGCTAAGGCAGTAATTATAAATCCAAGTTGCCTTACTTGAACCTGCTGTTTTTTGGTGCAGTGATTCTCTGCTTGGTTGAACATTGAATCCTCTGGGGAGCTTTAGAAGATACTGATGCCTAGGTGCCCCTGATTTACCTGGGCATGAGAGCAAATGCTGAAAAGATCCAGATGGAGATGAAAAACAGTGAGAACCCTAGGAAGGCATAGGAAGCTGTACTCTGGAGAAAGCAGGCATAATGAGGTAGAGAAGACGCAGTATTGATAAGCTCAGCAGTTGCCGAGCAGGTAGAAACCAAGACAGGGAGCATTGCTGTGTCACCCTAGGGGCAGAGGTTCAATCCACAGCTGTTGCTGAGTTAGACCATTTCACAATTTGGGGATTCTTGTGGAGGTAACATTTTTCTTATTGTAGCAAGTATTCACCCAGAAAGACCTCATCATTTGAGATAGACCATGGGACTCTGTTTCTTACAACCACAAGAGCCGGGCACAGAGGACCTTCCATTGAATAGTCTTTGGAGTCCCTGTAAGTCTCATCCCTCCCACTTGTGGGGGCTTAAGAGATTTGTTACCAGAAAGGGATTCTGATCCAGATCCCAAGAGAGGGGTCTCAGATCTTGAGCAAGAAAGAAGTTGGGACAAGTCTGCAGAATAAAGTGAAAGTGAGTTTATTAGGGAAGTAAAGAAACAAAAGATAGGCTACTCCAGAGGCAGAACAGGTTATGTTCATACGGAGAACAACCAGAGGGCTGCTGGTTGGCATTTTGATGGTTATTTTTTGATCATATGCTAAACAAGGGGTGGATTATTCATGAGTTTTCCAGGAAAGGGGCAGGCATTTCCTGGAACTCACTACTCCTCCCCTTTCAGACGATAAAGAGTAATTTCCAGATGTTGCCATGGCATTGGTAAACTGTCCTGGCATTGATAAGAGTGTCTTTTAGCATGCTAATGCATTATAATTAGCATATAATGAGCAGTGGGGTTGATCAAAGATCACTTTCCTTGCCATCTTGGTTTTGGTGGGCTTTCTTTTTTTTTCTTCTCTGCATCCTGGTTTATCAGCAAAGTCTTTATGAACTGTATCTTGTGATACCAGCCCTGCCAACCTCCTATCTTTTCCTGTGACTAAGAATGCCTAACCTGGGAATACAGCCCAGCAGGTCTTATCCTCATTTTTCCCATCCCCTATTCAAGATGGAGTCACTCTGGTAATTTGGGCACAGTGGATTGGCCAATCCTCCTACTGCTGCTTAAAGTTGCCAGTGACTCCCTCAAGGTCAACCCAGGCACAAGTAAATCCAGTAGCAGAAGACACCAGAGGAGTGGGTCTCAATTTTGACCTTCCCTGACACAAAATGCTAGTAGAGATTTCTTAAAATCATTTGTATGTTTCTATTAAACTAACTTTTATAAGATTATGTCAAATAGATCATGATAAGAGGAATCTCACTGGAAGAGGAAATATTGAACACTCAGCTTCCCTTAGCCCCACTCTCCCCACCCTTTTTTGGATTATGCTTATTTTTTGTTTCCACTTTATGGGAACACAGCGTAGAAAAAGGTGAAAGATTCTTAGCCCACGAGGAACAATACCCCACCATCTCAGAAACACAGGGCGAAGTTTCATTCATTCCTTGTCTCAAATGTAGCTTTCTGCACACTATTCCATGGGACAAGAGGAGAATTAGAGTCTATATCTGTTATTCTCAACCTTGATTGCATAATGAAATCACTTTTTAAAATATTGATGCCTGTGTTCTACCCACACAGATTTTGATTTCTTGAGTGTGGGGTGTGACCTGGGAATTGGGATTCTAAAAAAGGAACTGAGGTAATATTAACATGCAGCCAAGGTTGGGAACTCTCGGTCTACATGCTGTCCCTAATCCATCATTTTCTGTCTAACCACTGGCTCACAAATGGTATACATTCAGTCAGGGGTGTCTCTTTTACTTTATTTGCAAAATATTCTTTAGAAGATACAAAAAATGCATTTAGAATACACACATATACAATATCATTTAAACTATTTCCAAAATGTTCTCAGTAAATCCAAAATTCATTTTTCCCTTATTAATATTTTTTGCTAAAGTTAGAGGGAAGCTACAGAAGTATTTATTCATTCAATGACTATGGATCGATCCCTCACTCTGTGCCCGGAATTGTTCCATCAGATACTCCTGCTATGTTTTTCTCACACCAGCCCTGGGGTAATCTTGTGCTGTGTCTTTCTTGGTTAATGCCAAACGCAAACTGTTGTACTTAGAATGGTCACACAACGTCCAAAACAAAGGATCAGCAAAACACCTGAACTTTGCTACTCTCTGTGGCAGTCTGCAAGACACTTGATGCTTGACAAATGCAGGTTTCACTGATTTAAATTCTTTCTGAATAATAAAAACCATTAACAACAGTTAATCCCCCTCCTCCCCACCTAACCATATAGCAGTTTGATATGTAATGAAACCGGGAGAGTGGGTTGGAAAAATATTCCTAGTTTATTGCAGGTGTTTATCATCAAAATGGAATCACATTTCCGAGGTTTTGTTTTGAAAACTGACATTCAAAAAGATTTCAGAGATGTTTTATGTGTAGCTCATTGCTTCAAATTACCCAAATTAATTTCATTTCTGTAAATAAACTATATTATAAAGTGATTAGCCACGAAGTGTTTGTGAAATGGCCAAGTTTGTTTTTAAAATGGAAACACTACGTTAAAAATGTAGTTAGTTAACTCAGTAAGTTAAAGTTAACTCACAAGGCAGTAGGTTTACAATGCTATGTTGGTGTTTAAACTTTTTAGCATTAGACCAATGTTTAATAATAAAAAAAAATCTTCATATGGGTATTGTTGTCTGTGAGTGAGTGAGTGAGTGATTTTTGTCTGGTCTTAGTCTAAACACTCTGCTTTTAGTTGCTCAGGAGCTGACATTTACTGGCCCTAAGCAGGGCCTTATCTACTTTGGTTCACATTTATTTAGGGTGGTTTTGCAGACCCGCCCGTTAGAGGCTGAAGCAAATATATGTCATATGTGGGCTTGCTGTTGCTTGCAAGACTTTCTCCAATTATTCATATAATCTACATGTTGGCTGTTTTGTCTCAAACTTTAAGTAGAACTCGATATGTTTTAATGCCAAGAAAGAATCCACCCTAGAAAGAATTTACCTACTTCTTCCCCAAGTCATTAGTAAGCAATGTAGATTTTACTGAAATCCACTTGTAGAAGATTAGAAGGATGATTTTATTTTATCTTTTTAAGAAAATAGCATAACATTTCATAACTGTCCCTCGTATCCCCTCTCCCATGCCCCTTAGGCCTCTGCCAAGCATCTTGTCTTCTTCCCCCTCCTTGCTAGTGCTAAATTCCTGGCTTTCAGTTGGGCATCCATATTGTACCCCAGGTGAGAGCTATATGCTGTTTATTGAGATATTTCTCAGCACCTCACAGCCAATCTTACATCCTCAAACCAATTGAAAGCAGTAGAGCATTAAAAATAAAAAATAGCCTTCTATTACCAAGGTTGTCACATATATAGAAGATGAAAATACTGCCAATGTTACACGGGACACCCTTACACTAAAAACTTACTTGATATTCATCTGAAATTCAAATTTAACTGGATATTTGCCTTTTTTTTTTAACTTAAAACAACACAATTCTGCAGGTCAGAAGTCTGAAATCAAGGAGTCAACAGGGTTTGTTCCCTCTTAGGGGGTCACAGGGAGAATCTGTTTCACGCCTCTCTCCTTGTTTCTGTAACCCCAGCAATCCTTGGTGTTCCCTGACTTATAGATGCATCACTCCAATCTATGCCTGCATCTTCACATGGCCGTCTCCACTGGGTGTCTTTATATGGCCTTCTTATAAGGACATCATTCATTATATTAGGGCCCTACCTAATCCACTATGATCTCATCTTTACTGATTACATCTGCAAGGACACTATTACCAAATAGGGTCACATTCTGAGAGTCTGGTGGACATGAAGACTATTCAATCCAGGACAATGGCGTTTTTTCTTTTTTCTTTTTTTGGGGTACCTAAAGATTTTTGTTTTATTGTGTTTTTCCATAAGTTATTGGGGTACAGGTGGTATTTGGCTACATGAGTAAGTTCTTTAGTGGTGATCTGTAAGATTTTGGCTCACCCATCATCTGAGCAGTTATACACTGCACCATATTTGTAGTCTTTTATCCCTTGCCCCCATTTGACTTTTCCCTCAAGTCCTCAGAGTCCATTTGTATCATTCTTATGCCTTTTTGTGCTCATAGCTTAGCTTCCACATATCAGTGAGAACATACAGTGTTTGCTTTTCCATTCTTGAGTTATTTCACTTAGAGTAATAGTCTCCAGTCTCATCCAAGTCACTGCAAATGCTGTTAATTCATTTCTATTTATGACTGCTTTATATATATTTCTCTCTCACAGTTTCTTTATCCACTTATTGATTGATGGGCATTTGGGATGGTTCCATGATTTTGGAGTTGTAAATTTTGCTGCTATAAACATGCATGTGCAAATATCTTTTTCGAATAATGACTTCTTTTTCTCTGGGTAGATACCCAGTAGTAGGATTCCTGGATCAAATGGTAGTTCCACTTTCAGTTCTTTAAGGAATCTCCACACTGTTTTCTATAGTGGCTGTACTAGTTTACATTCCCACCAGCAGTGTAGAAGTGTTCACTGTTCACTGCATCCACACCAACATCTGCTGTTTTCTGATTTTTTTGATTATGGACAGTCTTGTAGGAGTGAGGTGGTATCACATTGTGATTTTGATTTGAATTTCCCTGATCATTAGTAATGTTGAGCATTTTAAAAATATGTTTGTTGGCCATTTGTATGTCTTCTTTTGAGAATTGTCTATTCATGTTCTTAGCCCACTTTTTGATGGTATTATTTGTTTGTTTGTTTGTTTTTACTGATTTGTTTGAGTTCGTTGTAGATTCTGGATATTAGTCCTTTGTCAGATGCATAAATTGTGAAGGTTTTCTCCCACTCTGTGGGTTGTCTGTTTACTTTGCTGACTGTTTCTTTTGCCGTGCAAAAGCTCTTTAGTTTAATTAGGTGCTAGCTATTTCTTTTTGTTTTTATTGCATTTGGTTTTGGGTTCTTGGTCATGAAATCCTTGCCTAAGCCAATGTATAGAAGGGTTTTTCCAATGTTATCTCTTCTAGAATTTTTATAGTTTCAGGTCTTAGGTTTCAGTCCTTAATCTATGTTGAGTTGATTTTTGTATAATGTGAGAGATGAGGATCCAATTTCATTCTCCTACATGTGGCTAGCCAATTATCCCAGCACCGTTTGTTGAAAAGGGTGTCCTTTCCCTACTTTATGATTTTGTTCGCTTTGTTGAAGATCAGTTGACTGTAAGTATTTCAGTTTATTTCTGGGTTCTCTCTTCTGTTCCATTGGTTGATGTGCCTATTTTTTATACCAGTACCATAGTTTTGGTGACTATGGCCTTATAGTCTAGTTTGAAATCAGGTAATGTGATACCTCCAGATTTGTTCTTTTTGCTTAGTCTTGCTTTGGCTCTGCGGGCTCTTTTTTGGCTCCATATGAATTTTGGAATTGTTTTTTCTAACTCTGTGAAGAATGATGGTGGTATTTGGATGGAGATTGCGTTGAATTTGTACATTGCTTTTGGCAGTATGGTCATTTTCACAATATTGATTCTACCTATCCATGAGCATGGGATGTGTTTCCATTTGTTTGTGTCATCTATAATGTCTTTCAGCAGTGTTTTGACTCCTTTGTTAGGTATATTCCTAAGTTTTTTTTTTTTTTTCAGCTATTGTAAAAGGGGTTGAATTGTTGATTTGATTCTCTGCCTGGTTGCTGTTGATATATAGAAGAGCTACTAATTTGTGTACATTAATCTTGTATCTGGAAACTTTGCTGAATTCTTTTATTAGTCTAGGAGATTTCTGGAGGCATCCTTAGGGTTTTCAAGGTAAACAATCAAATTGTCAGCAAACAGTGTTTGACTTCCTCTTTACCAATTTGGATGCCCTTTATTTCTTTCTCTTGTCTGATTGCTCTGGCTAGGACTTCCAATACTATGTTGAAGAGGAGTGGTGAGAGTGGGCATCCTATTCTTGTTATTTTTCTCAGAGGGAATGCTTTAAACTTTTCCCAATTCAGTATTTTGTTGGCTGTGGGTTTGTTTTAGATGGCTTTTATTACATTAAGGTAAGTTCCTTACATGCTGAGAGTTTTGATCATAAAGCAATGATGGGTTTTGTCAAATGCTTTTTCTGCATTTATTGGGATGATCATGTGATTTTTGTTTTCAGTTCTGTTTATGTGGTGTATCACATTTATTGACTTGTGTATGTTAAACCATCCCTGCATCCCTGGTATGAAACCTACTTGATCGTGGTGGATTATCTTTTTGATATGTTGTTGGATTTGGTTAGCTAGTATTTTGTTAAGGATTTTAGTATCTATGTTCATCAAGGATAATGGTATGTAGTTTTCTGTTGTGGTTGTGTCATTTCCTGGTTTTGGTATTAGGGTGATGCTGGCTTTACAGAAGGAATTAGGGAGGGTTCCTTCTTTCTCTATCTTGTGGAATAGTGTCAAAAGGATTAGTACCAATTATTCTTTGAATGTCTGGTAGAATTCTGCTGTGAATCTGTCTGGCCTTGGACTTTTTTTGTTGGTAATTTTAAAATAATGATTTCAATCTCGCTGCTTGTTTTTGGTCTGCCTAGGGTACCTAATTTTTCCTGTTTTAAGCTAGGAGGGTTGTATTTTTCCATGAATGTAGCCATCTCTTCTAGGTTTTCTAGTTTATGTGTGTAAAGATGTTCATGGTAGCCTTGAATGATCTTTTGTATTTCAGTGGTGTCTGTTGTAATATCTCCCATTTCATTTCTTAGTAAGGTTATTTGGATATTCTCTCTTCTTTTCTTGGTTAATCTTGCTAGTGGTATATCAATTTTATTTATCTTTTCAAAGAACAAGCCGTTTCATTTATCTTTTGTATTTTTTTGTTTCAATTTCATTTATTTCTGCTCTGATCTTGGTTATTTTCTTTTCTCTGCTGTGTTTGGGTTTGGTTTGTTCTTGTTTCTCTAGTTCCTTGAGGTGTGACCTTAGATTGTGCTCTTTCAGACTTTTTGATGTAGGTATTTAGGGCTCTGAACTTTCCTCTTAGCACTGCCTTTGCTGTATCCCAGAAGTTTTGATAGGTTGTATCATCATTGTCATTCAGTTTGAATAATTCTTTAATTTCCATCTTAACTTTATTTTTGACCCAATGTTCATTCAGGAGTGGGTTACTTAATTTCCATATATTTGCATAGTTTTGAAGATTCCTTTTGGAGTTGATTTCTAGTTTTATTCTAGTTTGGTCTGAGACAGTGCCTGATATAATTTCAGTTTTCTTAATTTGTTGAGGCTCGTTTTATGGCTTATCACATAGTCTGTCTTAGAGAAAGTTCCATGCACTGTTGAATAGGATGTGTATTCTGCAGTTGTCGGATGAACCGTTCTGTATATATATCTGTTAAGTCCATTTGTTCCAAGGTATGGTTAAAATCCATTGTTTATTTGTTGACTTTCTGCTTTGATGAACTGTCAAGTGCTGTCAGTGGAGTATTGAATCCCCCACTATTATTCTGTTGCTGCCTATCTCATTTCTTAGGTATATTAGTAATTGTTTTATGAATTTGGGATCTTCAGTGTTAGGTGCATATGTGTTTAGGATTGTGATATTTTCCTGTTGGACAAGGCTTTTAACCATTATATAATGTCCCTGTTTGTCTCTTTTAACTGCTGTTGCTTTAAAGTTTGTTTTGTCTGATGTAAGAATAGCTACCCATGCTCACTTGTGGTGTCCATTTGCATGAAATACCTTTTCCATCCTTTTACTTTAAGTGTATGTGAGTTCTTATGTATTAGGTGAGTCTCCCGAAGGCAGGAGATAATTGATTGGTGAGTTCTTATCCATTCTGCGGTTCTGTATCAAAAATTTTAAGTGGAGCATTGAGATCATTCACATTCAATGTTAGTATTGAAATGTGAGGCACCATTGCATTCGTCATGTTCTTTGTTGCCTGTGTACTTTTTTTATTTTTGCTTTTCAACTTGTATTTTTGTTTTCTAGGTTCTGTGTGATTTATGCTTTAAAGAGGTTTTGTTTTGATGTGTTTCCGGGAATTTTTTTTCAAGATTTAGAGCTCCTTTTAGCAGTTCTTGTAGTGGTTGCTTGGTAGTGGTAAATTCTTTCAGCATTCATTTGTCTGAAGATGACTGTATCTTTCCTTCATATATGATGGCTAGTTTTGTTGGATACAAAGCTCTGGGCTGATAATTGTTTTGTGTGAGGAGGCTAACGATAGGGCCCCAATCCCTTCTAGCTTGTAGGGTTTCTGCTGAGAAACCTGCTGTTAATTTGATAGGTTTTCCTTTATAGGTTGCCTGGTGCTTCTGTCTCACAGCTCTTGAGAATCTTTCCTTTGTCTTCACTTTGGATAACCTGATGACAATGTGTCTAGGTGAAGATCTTTTTGCTAAGAATTTCCCAGGCATTCTTTGTGCTTCTTATATTTGCATGTCTATGTCTCTAGCAAGGCCAGAGAAGTTTTCCTTGATTATTCTCACAAATATGTTTTCCAAGCTTTTGAAATTGTCTTCTTCCTCGGAAACACCGATTATTCTTAGATTTGGTTGTTTAACATAATCCCAGACTTTTTGGAGACTTCGTTCATATTTTTAAATTCTGTTTTCTTTGTCTTTGTTAGTTTGGATTAATTTGAAGACTTTGTCATTGAGCTCTGAATTTCATTCTTCTATTTGTTCAGTTCTATTGCCGAGACTTTCCAAAACCTTTTGTATTTCTAAAAATGTGTGCAAAGTTTCCTGAATTTTTGATTGCTTTTTCTCTAAGCTATCTATTTCCTTGAATATATCTCCCTTCATTTCTTGTATCATTTTTTTTGGATTTCCTTGCATTGGGCTTTGCCTTTCTCTGGTCACTCCCTGATTTGCTTAATAACTAACCTGAATTCGTTTTCATGAAAATCAGGGAGTTATCCTTATTTGAATCCACAGCTTGTGAACCAGTGTGATTTTTTGGGGGTGTTGGAGAGCCTTATTTTGTCAGATTACCAGGGTTGGTTTTCTGGTTCCTTCTCATTTGGGTAGTCTTTGTTAGAGGGAAAGTCATGGGCTGTTGTTCGGATTATTTTGTCCCATGGGGTGTTCCCTTGCTGTGTAGTAGTCTCCCTTTTTTCCTGTGGATGTGACTTCCTGTGAGCCAAATGCAGTGATTGTTGTTTCTCTTCTGAGCCTAGCCACCCAGCGAGTCTGCCTGGCTCATGGCTGGTACTGGGGGTTGTCTGCACAGAGTCCTGTGATGTGAACCATCTCTGGGTCTCTCAGCCCTGGATACCAGTGCCTATTCTGGTGGAGATGGCGGAGCACACAATGGACTCTCTGAGGGTCCTTAGCTTTGGTTTAATGCTCTATTTTTGTGCTGGTTGGCCTCCTGCCAGGAGGTGGCGCTTTCCAGAAAGCATCCCCTGTATTAGTGTGGAGAGGGACTGGCGGTTGGAAGTGTCCTAGGAACTCCCAAGATCATATGCCCTTTGTCTTCTGCTACCAGGGTAGATAGGAAAGACCCATCAGGTCGGGGTGGCGTAGGCATGTCTGAGCTCACGCTCTCCTTGCACGGGCCTTGCTGCTACTGTGGGGGATGGTGGTGAGATTCCCAGATCACTGAAGTTGTGTACCTAGGAGGATTATGGGTGCATGATTGAGTCATGCAGGTTGTCAGGGAAGCTAGGGAAAGCTGGCCTCACCTAGTTCCCACACAATCCGAAGGGCTGGTCTCACTCTCACTGTGAGTCTGTTTCCAGGTGGAGGGCGAGATGGGCTTGAAAAGTTGCCCAAGGCTTTCCACCTCCTAGCTGCCAAAGAAAAGGACTTTAGTTCTTCCCCCTGCCTTTGAAGTGTGCACGCCAGATTCGCACCCTCCCCTGAGTTCTGGCCAGGAAGTTTCTTGCTCTGCTCAAATTGTTAAAAAGTTTAGCTAGAGAATTCCTTCTCCCTGTAGAGTTTTACCCCCTGCTCCTCTGGCCACCCTCCTGAAGGATCCCTGTGTTGTCAGGCAGGAATGAGCTGCTTGGGGACCCAGTGAACTCCCACAGCCTTTCTGCTGCTGCTTCTATGCCTGTGTTTCACTCAGCTCCACTCTCTAACTTGACTTAGCTCCAGGTAAAGTCAGAAACTTCTTCCAGAAACAGAGCTTCAGCGTCTCCAGTGGGGGTGTGTGTTCAGGAGAGGAGGGTCTCCCTTTCTCACTTCCACAGTTGGGCATTCACCGTATTTGGGGTGTCTCCCGGGTCCTGCAGGAACAGTCCGCTTCCTTCAGAGGGTCTGTGGTTCCTCTCAGGATTGCTGGTTTGTTCTTGCAGTCAATCTGGAGCTAAAATTCACAGTGCAAGCCTCTGCATGCTGCTCTGTCCGGAGCTGCAGTCTATTCCTGCCTTCCATCCGCCATGATCCCGAAATCCCTTCATGGATATTTGCGTTTTACTGGGGAACCCTAGCAATCACTTTTGGAAGCTTTTTTTGATGTCCTACTACTCAGTCTTCTAGAGTTAAAAGTAGATGATTATCATCAAAATTTACCCCGAGCTAAGAATTTGCTTTTTAATAGTTTTATGTTTAGTACACATGGGTTATGGTTTTATATCTAATTTTCCTCTCATCAAACTCTGGTGAAAATTGGCCATTTTTAGCCTGACCTGTCTCTTGTAAAATGCAAGAGCATGCCCCAAGGAATACTCCCTCTGTACATGGGCTGAATCTCATCTTTGCAAGCCCCTCTCACCAGTGGTTCTCTGTCTCCTGCTCTGCCTTGATCCTATCTTTCTGTATTTGTTTGGATGCATCCAATGATAGAAAACTATAAATGGTAAAATCCAATTAGAAAACCCTGGGTGCTTTCTGTATACACATTCAAGATCTGGATATTAGACAGCAGTTTTAAACTCACTTTTTTCAGTGATTAACACAGGATATTTGGTAAAATGTAGACAAATTTTAAACATGGAAGCCTACACATCTGCTTCTGAAATTGTCTGTGGAAATGGAAATTGTAATCGTTAGACATGGCAACTTATTTTTCAGACTTGTGTTCAGACATTTTGGCAGGGCACCAAGAATAAGCTTGAGTTTAAGATTTTCATAAACTTTTCTTGTAAAAACGAGGACTTTTGGTTCAGATCTCGTTAAGTGATATTCTGTAAAATTCTTATGTAGGCTTAACATAAACATATACAGAATTGCTAAGTTAAATTACATTATCAGTTGCTGTTCTTTAATGTGTTTGATACAAGAGATACAGAAATTGCAATCTAGGCATGCTCTGAATCTCTGCAAGAATCCTATTGATTGGGTTTTGAAAGAAAAAAACTGTTGATCAATTACAATACAAATTTTAGTTAAGGAGATGTATATATGGCAAATGTGTAAAATCCCAGCAACAAGTAGATATTTAGATTCCTATCAAAATGAATAAAAAATTAATCTTTCAGAAATTGGCACAAAGAATCCTTTTGTCTATATGCTGATGAGCATATAGACAAATGAATGTCAAACTATGCTTTTGTAGCCATGTGGCAGAACCATAATATCGTCTGGGGATAAAGGGCTGGTAGGTTGTTTCCTATAAGGACAAGATGGTGGCATTATTGCCTTGGGAGGTCTCAAGGTTTGGCTTGGCCTTCTGTCATGCAGGCTCTTCAAATGGATTTTGGCAGAATATTGAGAGCTGATTGATCTCGCCTGAGCAGACTTGTTAAACAAGCTTAAGAGGCTGAGAAATGAAGTCAGAATGACTTTACCTATTTTTCCAGCCTCTCCTCGCCTCTTCCCTATTGTCCCTTTTGTTCCTGTTACCTAAATGTTCTTGTAATTCTTGCATGTCCTGTGCTCTTTATTTCCATTTCCTGTATATATACTGAAATGCTGTTTCCTTTTTCGAGAATGTTCTTTGTCAATCCCCACCTCTGATTGCACACACACACACACACACACACACACACACACACACACACACCCCACATGAACTTCAGTAACCTCTGCTCACCTTCTCACCTTTCAGGTTGTATCTGAAACATGACTTCCTCAGGGAAGCCTTTATGAATGCCTCGGCCCTGGTCCTGGTTTACATTAGGCCTCCATGCTCCATAACACTCCTCATGTATGGCATTTATCATTTTTATAATTATTTATTAAGTGTCTACCTCCCTGCTGGGTAACCTCCATGAGGGCAGACACAACTTATACTTGATGGCTGCACTATGGCTGTGGAACTAATTGTGGGGACTCAGATCTCTATTCTATGAATATTCCCCATTTCATGCAAATTATCAGTGAATTTCTCTTGATGATTCTCAAGACAGATGATTCTCAAGACAGATGGACATTTTACTTCTTTATTCGAATGTGCTCATTAATGATTTCTGCCCACACCCAAGCAGAGAAAGGAAGGTAGTGTATGTTGAACGGTGTCACACTGATAGTTTCCTGCCCTGGGATGTTTCAGGGCTGGGCAGTTTGATGCATGCTAGTGAAAGGGATTGGGAATTACACTATATATCAACTTGCCATCCCGATTAATTTATTACAAAAAAAAAAAGTTATTAGGAGCCTTTTTTAGTGACTTCCCTTTAGTGCCTCTCCTTTATGGAACGAGAAACCTTGCCTGGGTCAATTTCTATCTGCTTTCTATAGTTCATTCACATTTGTAATTTTCTATTTAGTATAGTTGGAAGATAAGTTACATGTTATGAAGAAGCCCGGGGTTCTTGAAATCTCAGTTGGACTGTGAATGCCTATATAATCATAGACAGATGACCTAAACATTCTGAGACTCAGTTTCTGCTTCTGTAAAATGGGATAATATTGGCACTCACTTAGTAGAATTGTGAGGCTTAAATGAGATAATGTTCTTTTTTCTTTTTGACTCCCAACAACATTAAATGAGATAATTTGGAGGAAACAATTAAATGAGATAATTTGTGCCAAGATTTTAGTGTAGTTCCTGGCACACAAGAAACACTCATTAAATTGTTACCCATTTTTGTAAAATGGTGTTGATAATACCTACCACCAGTGTCATTGTGAGAGAACATATGCAAATGCCAAGCTCTGTGCCTAGCCCATGCAGCTGTCTGATTAAAGTAAGTTCTCTTTCCTGCTCTTTCCATTTCCATGTCAGACAATGATGTATCTTCCTGAACACTAGAGTGGGATTCCTTCTTGCCTAGATATTTCTGAGAACACATTTTCTTTTTTTTCAAATTATTTCTTTTCTTTCCACTGGTAAGTCGTCATTATTGCACTGATGATATAATGTCCAGCCTGTAACACATACCCTATGATTTTACCCCATTTCTTCCTCTTTCTACTGTCATATAGTCCTTATAACAATCTTTGTCTTGAATGATTCTGAGTTATTTTATTTGTGGGTCTTATTTATGTTATTTAGGTCTCTGCAATCCCAAAGACAATGGAAGGCTACTCTTTGAGTTTTTGCTGTCTCTTGTATCATCTAATTATGTATGCACTTCTCAATTTTTAAACATGGTACACTTTGAAATTTCTATTAAATTACTTTTAGAGAAAACAACACTGACAATTCATTTGGTTGTTTACTTAGTTCCTGCCCCCGCCCCTGACCTTTTTTTTTTTTTTGCAGGGATTTGGGGACAGAGTCTCACTCTATCGCCCTGGCTGGAGTGCACTGATGTGATCATGGCTCACTGCAGCCTAGACCTCCTGGGCTCAAGCAATCTTTCCACCTCAGCCTCCCAAGTAGCTGGGACCACACGTGTGTGCCACCATGCTCAGCTAATTTATTTATTTTTATTTTGTAGAGCTGGAGTCTCCCTACATTGACCAAGCTGTCCTCAAACTCCCAGGCTCAGGCAATCCTCCTGCCTCAGTCTCCCAAATTGTTGGGATTACAGGCATGAGCCACCAATCCCAGCCTAACTTGGTTCCCTTTAAGCTGAACAAATATAAATTCTAGGCCCTCTAGGAAAATTCTAGATCAAACCCATCCTTATGTTTTATAAATAGAAAAATTAAAAGTTTTATAACAGAGAGGGTTCTTTTATTTCATGAGGTTTTTAAATACAGGATTAATACCAGTATTATTTATATTTATATTTGTGATGGTAGAGAGGTTACTTGCAAGTTTCTTTTACTTACTCTCATATATTTGTTTTGGTTGAATGTTCTTTCTCCTTATAAGTTTTGGCCAATACGTTCCATTACCAAAAGCCATGGCCAGTTTTATAGTTCATTTTCTGGGAAATGCTTTGTTTTCCTTTCTCATAGATTTTGAGTTTTTGATTTTCTTAAGGAAAGATATAAAGAGCCATGCCTTCCCCCATCTCCACTTGTAGTTGTGTTCATTACTCTCCTTAAAGAGGTTTAGAGTCATGACATTGGCTGCCAGAAATCCTCTTATGATTGACCATGTTCTCATATGGAGTCCTGAACGTCACTATGCTTCCTTCACTAGAAACAGCCTCAAATTGCAGACAGAAAGAAACCTTGACTTCCGGCAAGACTGTAAATAGTGGTTCTCACAGCAGTTATTCTCTTCTTTGCTTCTGTAAGTCTGTGTCCGTGCTTGCTGTTTTGGGAAATCCACTTCTCAGCCTTTTCATGACAATAACTTTTAAAAGATTAGGTAATAAGCTTTTTCAAATTCTATCTGGGAAGAAATTGTTTTTCTAATTTTGTGTTGTTTCCCATTCTAAATGGAATAAATACAGCATCAAGAGAAATCCATAGAAATACCTAATGTATTTTAATATTAGATTTTTCTCTTTATACTATCCAAGCTTCTTCTATCAACAGCTGAAAGTATTACAAGATTTTCATTCTTTTAAAAAAGGACTATTATTACTATTACCTATGTAGAAAAGTTTTGAAAATTGATTTTAATAATATCAGTCTTTCTTATATTAAGGTGTCTGGCAATAGAGAACATCTCTATTTCTAGAGAATTACAGTTCCTTTTTTTTTTTTTTTTTCCGACAGAGTCTCACTCTATCACCCAGGCTGGAGTACAATGGCACAATCTTGGCTCACTGCAACCTCTGTCTTCTGGGTTTAAGTGATTCTCATGCTTCAGCCTCCCAAGTAGCTGGAATTACAGGTGTGTGCCAACATACCCAGCTAATTTTTGTATTTTTGGAAGAGATGGGGTTTCACCATGTTGACCAGGCTGGTCTCTAACTCCTGACTTCAGGTAATCTGCCTGCCTCAGCCTCCCAAAGTGCTGGGATTATAGGCATGAGCCACTGCACCTGGCCCAAGAATTACAGTTCCTTAATGGGGTATTAGGTTAGATTTTAATAAAGATAACAAATTTTACCTATGGATGAATAATATTTTAGACTTTACAAAACACTTAAAAATTAGATCATTTTGTTTTTGCAACAACCTTGTGAGGCTGAGCGATAAGATGATATTGTACCATTTCACAGGTTGAGAAGATTGAAACATGGAGGTGTGATTTGCCTAAGTGATGAAGCCAGAGCCAGAGTTTAGATCTCTTGGTCCTGATCTCATTTCCATTCAGTTATTTATGTAACAGACATTTAACAAGCATCTAGTCACTGGGTTATACACCAGGAATCAAAGATAATGCAAAGTTCTTGTCCATAATGAATTCGTTGTCTAGAGGTAGATGTGTACAGCAAGTATGTAAGACCACAAGGAAAGTGTGAACAAGGAATGTAAACAAATATCTTAAAATTCATTTTTAAAGTTTTCTCAGATCATATAAGACATGAGTATAAGTTGACTGATAAAATTTTGAATGGGGAGTCCTTTTAGAAGGACTGAAATATGCTGATGGTAAGGAATATGGCGTATACAGGAGAAGGTCATACATTTTGAGTCAACAATTTAGGCTGGGCTCAGGAGGGTGGTTCTTCTGGTCTCATTTGAATTTTCTTATGTGTAGGGAATGACTGGGTATTGGCTGGGGCTATTAGGATGATTTGACTTGCTCTAACACCCCTTATTCTCCAGCAGGCTAGCCTGGGTATATTCACATAGTGATGACTGAGGTGTAAGAATTTAAGCAGAAATGTGCACCTTTTCAATCCTCTTCTTGTGTAACATTTGCTAATATCTCATTGCTACAAGAAGTTACAGGACTGAAGCAATAGTCAAAGTGGGAATATACTTAATGTTACATGGCAAATGTTGTGGACATAGCGAGAAGTAAAGAATTGGGGACATATTTGTAATTTATCATGGGGTAAATACTAGCAGTAAAATTGCTGTGTTAAGGAACATACCTAATTTTAAAGTTTGATACATATTACTGTATTGTCTTCCTTAAAAGTACCAAATTATACTACAAGTTAAGCATCCTGATTCAAAAATTTGAAATCAGAAAATCTGAAACTTTTTGAGTAACGATATGATGCCACAAGTGTGTAATTTCTTACCTGGCCTTATGTGACAGGTCACAGTCAAAACACAGTCAAAACTGTTTTATGCATAAAATTTTAAAAAATATTCTTTAAGGTGGGTACACTGGCTCATGCCTGTAATCCCAGCACTTTGGATGGCCAAGGTGGGCAGATCACCTGAGGTCAGGAGTTTGAGACCAGCCTGACCAACACGGTGAAATCCCATCTCTACTAAAATTACAAAAATTAGCTGGGTGTGGTGGTGGGTGCCTGTAATCCCAGCTACTCGGGAGGCTGAGGCAGGAGAATTGCTTGAACCTGGGAGGCAGAGGTTGCAGTGATCTGAGATCACACCATTGCACTCCATCCAGGGCAACAGAACAAGACTCTGTTAAAAAAAAAAATTCTTTCTGGCTATGTGTATAAAGTGTTCAAGAAACAAATAGATTTTGTGTTTAGATTTGGGTCCCATTCCAAAGATAGCTTATTATATATATGCAAATAAATATTCCAAAATCTGAAAAAAATCCAAAATCCAAAATCTTTCTGATCCCAAGCATATTGGATAAGGGATACTCAACCTGTATCAGGGCTATCTGTATGAAAGAGATTATTATTCTACCTTGTTACCAGCACTTGCAAAAAAAACATTTTACATACTGGCCAACTGTTAATTTAATTTATAGAGAGATTGGCCATTTGAAAAAATAATAGTAGTTTTATTGAGATATAACCACTGAGATATAATTATTGAGATAATTCAAATACCATACAAATCACTAATTTAAAGTGTAAAATTCAGTGGCTTTTAGTATATTCACAGAGTTATGTAACCATCAGCACAGTCATTTCTAGAACATTTCTTATCACCCAGAAAAGAAACCCCATACTCATTAGCAGTCACTCTCCATTTATCCCTATGGCCACTTAAAAATTTAAACATTTAACAGTTTTCTTTTCATGGGTTCTTTATATATCAAGGATATTAAAAGTTTTCCCTATTACATATATTATAGTTATTACTTAAGGTTTTTTTGATTATTCATGTCTCCTTTTATGACATGAAGAAGTTTTAATTTTTACTTAACTATTTATATTTTCCTTTTGAATATGTATAATTGAATAGGTATATATCTGTGGGTTAGTGAAAGCACAGGTAATGCATTTGTAGATAACTTTTCTGAACTATATGTATACATTGATTGTACTGGATTTATGGCATTTAGCTAGGAGAGGAACCTAGGCCTTGATTCTTTCCTGAAGATATAGGTCCATTCCTTTGGCCTAGAGTGCCTATAAATGTTGAGAATCAAACAGAAATATTTTGGGCCCGATATATTTTTCTAATATTATGTGTATATTATAGTATTAGGTGCACGTTGACTGCTGGGTGCAGTTCTGTTTTCTATGTGTCAACTAAAGTAATCAAAATAAAGAAGGGAAATGACCAAAGGAATAAAGTCACTGTCACTTGGGAACACACTGCGAAGATTAAGACTATTCAATTTTGAAAAGTCGAAGGGGAGAATGGCTAGAATGTGATTCATGCTTATGTTGATGATCAAGCAATTTTTGCATCTTGAGTGAAGTGGTTTTTTAAATTAAGAATTATAGGTGGCCCCAATGAAACTGTATAGTAAAGGATCAACTCAGCAGATTTGTTCACACCCTGCACAATCCAAAGAAAGGTTGACCCTTGCTCCGGAGGTAACCTCTAAACCCTTAGAATATCCTCCCTGATAACAGTGTCTGTTTACCTAGAAGCCTTGGGGCCAGAAAATCTATGCAAACAATTCCATTATGTCTGACACTGGGCCAGGCAGTATCAATGTGACCACTAGAGGTACTGAAGACTGAAGATCAGCCATTTGGGTGGATAACTATGCCCATATGAATGACTCCCAATAAAAACTCTGGCCTAAAGGCTCAGGTGAGGTAATACTCTCACCTGAGTATTATAATACTCAGGTTGGTAATACTCTGTGCATGTTTTTCCACATTGCTGCTGGGAGAATTAAGCTGTTCACACAAATTCTCTGTGAGAGGACAACTGGAAACTTGTGTGTGGTTTCTCTTAAAATTTGCTCTGTGCACCTTTTACCATTGCTGATTTAAATCTGATTCCTTTCACTGTAGTGTTGCTATAACTGTGAGTATTACAGTTTTCTGAAGTTCTGTGAGTAAATTATTGAGGCTGAGGGTGATCTTGGGGACTTCTGAACACAGGAACATGCCTTGGGAACTCTGGCATGGCTTCATGGGTAGCTATATGTCTCATTTGCCCAGTTACTCAATGATCATTCTGGGAGAAATAATAAGAATGATAGAGATGGATGAACAAGTTGAAAGCCTCTAAAGTTGATATAGAACAGAAGCATACAAAACTATCTTGTAGTTTTCAGGGAGTACCTTGAGTTGATAGGTAATTCACTTGCAGGAAGAAGTCAAATAATAAAAGAGTGCTTTTAGATTTGGTTTTTTGAGTTGACTCTTTCATATCTGCTGTCCTGGCCCTGGGTGAATGTACTCTAAGCTCCTTGAGATAGAGGCTTGGAAAAAAACCTGAAAAATGAAGATAATAAAGCCTTATTTGTAGAAGTTATTTAGGAACCAGAGAGAGAAAGGAAAATGCTTTTGGGAAACTCTTAAGATCTATAAACATGACGAGAGAAGAGAGAACTCTTCCTGTCTCAATGAAGAGTCTTGACTACAGGATAAGTGTAGCCTGTCTGGGAGCTATGGTGATAAATCAGTGATGTCCCTGAGCAGTGATGTCATAGTCACCAAGGAGGGGTGGTGGTCAAGAACCAGAGCAGCAGGGGAAGATAGAGGCCACCAGGAGCGGGGGATGAAATAAAATACAAATGCAGAAGAACTGTAATGGCTGCTTAAAGGAATTCTTAAGTCTCCCACGACATCTAGGGAGTTGGGACTTGGATTTGAACAACTTTATTTCATAGACATTGGGGTCTGACTACTTTAGTGAGCAAAGCTTTAGTTCACTAACTATTATGGTGGTCCCTTTGAATCTCAAGGTTAGAATGAACTTTAAAAGTTGTCTGGCTGGGCTTGGTGGCTTACGCTTGTAATCACAGCACTTCGGGAGGCTGAGGCAAGCAGATCATGAGGTCAGGAGATCGAGACCATCCTGGGTAACACAGTGAAACCCCATCTCTACTAAAAATACCAAAAATTAGCTGGGTGTGGTGGCTCACGCCTGTAGTCTCAGCTACTTGGGAGGCTGAGGCAGGAGAATCGCTGGAACCCGGGAGGCAGAGGTTGCAGTGAGCCGAGATTGTGCCAGTGCACTCCAGCCTGGGAGACAGAGTGAGACTCCATTAAAAAAAAAAAAATTGTCTAGATCAATCTTCTAAAGTCACCCAAGCAGAACCCAGTGAAGTCTCATTAGCTACTCATAAGCTCATAGCTCATGGGTCTGAGCTATAGTGCTTACAATGGGAATCCAGTCTTTGTTGGTCAGTGAGACTCTTCCTGCTATGGGAGGTTTCAGTTTGTGGCTTTTTGTTTGTTTGAAGTGACATAGGTGATGGGTTGGCAGAGGGAGTTATATGTCTAATGAAAAATAATGTAGCAACAAAAGAAATGCTCAGGAAACAGCAGCATTAATCTCAGGAGTAGATGGCTGTTTTTTTTAAACAAGAAAATTCTTACAATAAACTCTTTTTGCATTCCGAAAGAGGAGGCCAGGAGCTAAGTCTCAGGTGAGTATTTGGAGTTAAATTCCTCCACCTTGTAAAGAAATAGACACCTTGGAATTGTCCTCTGGTGCTTGAGAAGTTGAGAACTGGAATAAGAGAGATGACAGAAAAGATCTAGAGAGAAAGTTCCTGGGAAATATGGTAGGAGAAAGTGACCCAAGGAGACACAAGATCTCACTTACCCATTATATTTTCGTGATAAGATGTTTGAAATGTACTCTTAGCAACTTTGAAATATGCAATACCTTGTTAATAACTATAGTCACCCTACTGCTCAATAGATCTAAAAGCCTATTCCTTCTGCCTAACTGAAGCTTTATATCCTTTGACCAACATCTCTCCAACACCCTCCTCCCAACCTCTGGCAACCATCATTCTACTCTCTAACAATTTGACTTTTTAAAATCCCTCATGTAAGTGAGATCATGCAGTATTACTCTTTCTATTCCTGGCTTATTTCACTGCTCATGATATCCTCCACATGCATCTGTGTTCTCACAAATGACAGAATTTCCTTATTTTTAAAGGCTGAATAGTATTCCATTGTGTATATATACCACATTTTCTTTATCCATCCATCCAGTGATGAACACTTAGTTTACTTCCACCTCTTGGCTATTGTAAATAATGTTGCAATGAATGTGGGAGTGGAAGCTATCGCTTTAACATACTGATTTCCGTTCCTTTGAACATCTATCCAGAAGTGGGATCGCTGGATCACATGTAGTTCTATTTGCAGTTTTTTAAGGAGTTAAGGAGGCTAATTTTAAAGTCTAGCTTCAAGTCTCCTTGTCCTGTGGATTCCTTTTGGGTTGATCTGGATTCCTCTTATGATGCATAAGAGGAAAAATTGATAAGTTGGAGCTCATAGAAATTAAACACTCTAGCTCTGTGAAAGCCCATGTGAAAAGGATGGAAAGATAATGTGTAGACTGGGAGAAAACATTTGCAAACCACATATCCAGCAAAGGCTTGTTTCTAGAATATATAAAAAATCAACTAAACCCAATATATGAAGAAAAAAGTCAGGTAAAAAATTTAATTAGTAAAGGGCAAAAGACATGAATAAACACTTCAGTGAAGAAGATATAAGATGGCAAAAAGCATATGAAAAGATATTCATTGTTAGCCACTGGGAAAATGAAACTAGAAACTACAGTGAGATACTAGCACATACATATCTGGGTGGCTAAAATATGGTGATGAAACCAAATGGTGGCAAGGATGCAGAGAACCTTGGCTACTCCTACATAGCTGGTGGGAATATAAGATGGGACAACCACTCTGAAGAAGTTTGGTGGTCTCTTACTTATAAAACTAAACTGCAATTGCCATAGGACCCAGCAATTGCACTTTTGGACATTAGTTGCAGATATATTGAAACATGTTCATATAAAAACATGTTGATAAATGTGTATAAAAGCTTGGTTTGCCTTCAGCAAATGAGTAGTTAAACCATGACATATCCCTACCATGGAATACTACCCAGCAATAAAAAGAAATGGAAGACTAATACATTCAACAACTTGTGTGAATCTCCAGAGAATTAGACTGAGAGTAAAAAGCCAATCCCTAAAGTTTACGTATTTTATGATTCCACTTACATAACATTTGGACAAAATTTTAGAATTGGAGGATAGCCTAATAGTTGCTGGGAGTGTGAAAATGGGTAGGGTAGGGAGGTGTAGGGAGGTGAGTATGGTTATGTAAAAGCTGAGCCATTTCTCAGTGTATACATATCTCACAACATCGTGTTGTCCACCATAAATATGCATAATATTTGCCAATTAAAAACATAACACCAAAACATTTAGGACAATTCTTTTGCACTATTGAGAATGTTTTCAAGGGTAAACATTTATTTTTTCAAGTAAAAGTTCTCATGGGATTTTGGAAGTCTTGTTCATAAGTAAAAATGTTATTTAAATTTAGGAAATTTTCTTTAGAACTTTATTGATGTCTCATAGATACAAATACCCCCATTAACTTTGTTTAATAAATAAATGAATTCACTAGCTAGGCTTTTGAAGATATCTCTGAAATCAAACACTGTTTGATGACCTTATCTTTCATCTTTTAGAGGACAAGAGTGCTTTATACTCTTAACAACAAAGGTCCTTCATTTGTAACCAGACCTTCTCCTCTTGCCAAATGTGTGCTTTAATTCTGGTATGACCATTGTTTGTCTATCCTAAGCCATCTCATCCCCTTTTCCTTGAGGGCAGAGACTTGATTTCATCCTGGTGTCACCTGGCCATGAGTTCAGGATAAGTGACAACCTCTCTGGACTCCAGAGAGTGAATTATGTTTGGGCTAAGGCAATCATGGTGGACTTATTTCCTTTGTAGATATTAATTTAGGGATGGGCATGTGACTACATCTAGCCAATAAGACCTGAGGAGAAGTCAATTGGGGAAGCTTCTGGAAACTTCCTTGCTAAAAGCAATTGAGATACAGGAAAAAATTCACTTGCCCTTGCTGGGTGTTTTTGTGTCTGCAGTTGTTGGCTGATGCTGCTGATACCATGTTTGGACTGTAAAGAGGTCACATAACATACTAAGGATGACAAAACTGAAATAGAGAAGGCACAAGGGTTCTTGATGATATTGCTTTGCTGCTTCATTGCCATATCATAAGCCTTCTTAGTGTTTGAACTACTTCAAATTGGATAGTCTGTGACTTGCATCAAAAACATTCTAATGGATTACTTAATGCTTAAGGAAAACTGAATGAACACATTTTAGTGAAAAACGTGTTCAATAATACATAGAATAACCACTGTGATGGTTAATATTGAGTGTCATCTTGATTGGATTGACGACTGAAATAAAGCACTGTTCTGGGTGTGTCTGTGAGGGTATTGCCAAAGGAGATTAACTTTTGAGTCAGTGGACTGGGAGAAGCAGACCCACCCTCAATCTGGGAGGGTACCATTTAATCAGCTGCCAGAGCAGCTAGGATAAAAGCAGACAGAAGAATGTGGAAGGACTAGACTGCCTGAGTCTTCCAGCCTTCATCCTTCTCCCATGCCTGAGTGCTTCCTGCCCTTGGACGTTGGACTCCAAATTCTTCAGCTTTTGGACATTTGGACTTACACCCGTGGTTTGCCAGGGACTCTCAGGCCTTCAGCCACACACTGAAGGCTGCACTATTGGCTTCCCTATTTTTGAGGTTTTGCGACTCGGACTGGCTTCGTTCTCCTCAGCTTGCAGATGGCCCATTGTGGGACTTCACCTTGTGATCATGTGAGTCAACACGCCTTAATAAATTCCCCTTCATATATACATCTATGCTATTAGTCCTGTTCCTCTAGAGAACCATAACTAATATAACCACAGTCCACAGTCTTTCTCCTACTCTCACCACACTTATGTGAGCCTCTCTCAGAACAGGATTATACACAGCAGACTACTAGTGGGGCAAGAATTTTCTGAATTGCACCTCATTCTGGGCTGGTGCAACTGATTCATCAGGCAGATAAGCCACTGGCTCTGTAGCATCCACTGTTATGTTAAAAGATGTCTTGACTTCAGCTGGGTTGCCTATAGAAGGCAAAAGAGATTCTTTCATGTTTTCTTCATGCTTCAAGTTTTGAGAAGAAATCCTAATCAGGGCTGCTTACCCTGTTCCCAGGCTTGAGACATCACCATGGAAACTCCCAGAAGTCTACGCATTCTTCTTGACACTGCCTGTCTTTGCTAGATTTTCTCCCCTTTCCTTGAATGAAAAAGGGACCCATTCTCCTTAACAACTTAAAGGATTAAAACCTGTAACTCCTCTGCAGGATCTTTTTCTGTCAATTTCTGTTAAAGGCCATTGCATATTTTGTCTTCCCTCTTTTTTTTTACCCTCACCTCTCCAATTTCCATCACTCTACTGAATCCTTTCCAATGGCATTTTAACAGTCACTCCCATCTTAATAAAATCTTTCACTTACTTCACTTTGCTCTCTAATTTATTTTCTCTTAAATAACAACTTGAAAGGGTTGTGTACACTTAGTCTCCATTTTCTTCTCTCTCACTCACCTTATTTAATCTTTTGTAATCTGGCTTCAGTATCCATCACTCCACTGAAACAACTCATGTTATTGTCAACAATGACATTTTATGTCCTTCAATTCAGGTACCTTTTACTGTCTTTCTTGTTGAACTTCTCAGAAGAATTTAACATTGTTGGGGGAAAAAGCATTATTTTTTGACTTCCATGGAGTCTCATTCTGGGTTTTTCTTCTGATGCTTGGATAGTTCTCCCTTTGTCTCCTTTACATTCTTTCTATCAATCTCTCATTCATGGCTATGGCTAAAGCTTATGATTTACATAGTGATAATTTTACACATGTGTGTCTATTTCAGTGTTTTATGTACACACACACACACACATTTTTAATTCTCCTCAGCTCAAGACCTGTATATCCATTTCTCTTCTGGACTTTATTTTCCTGAATATTCTGCAGGCATCTCAGTCTCAACAAGTTCAAACTCTCGACACATTATCTCCTCTTCCTTCGCTCCGTCTGCCTCCTCACCTGCACATCATTCTAGAGCTCTCAATTTCAGTAAATATTCATCTCTAGAGCTTTCAATTTCAGTAAATGGCAATATGAGTCACCCATTTGCTCCAGCTATAAATCATGGCTTTGATTTTCCTAACTTCCAAAATAAGAGGATGACATAAGATTATCTCTAATGTTACTTTCATTTCTTCAAGTGTGCAAAATATTAAATGAAAACTGAATAAAAGGACTTTGAGATGTGTTTTGCCTGAAGGGCCTCCTTCCTTATACAGCAAATTTTCCCATTATTGAAGGAAAGCCCTTTCTTTCTGGAATATATTATTTTCCACTTACAGGGTTCTTTTCTGCCAGGTTTTCCTCAGGAAATTACTAAAAACAAGATGGATCTAAATTTAGATGCATCTTGAAGATAAGTTGAGGAGATAATCTTTTCAAAATTGAATAAATATTACGAAGATGCTTATCTTTTAATTGCTGCATACTACTCAGGAATACATAATTTAGATTCAAAAGAAATAATACTATGTATTCAAAAATAGATTTGAAGTAGGACAATATTTCTACTCTTAGTGACCTTGGTAAGGTTTTTATGAGATCATCATATTACTAGAAAGAAGGAATAACAAAATTTAATTTGCTAATTTAATTTACAGTATTTCAAGGGAAGTCTGAATAGTTCTGTATATGGGCATTTCTTTTTTCTTTTTTTAGAAGCAGAGTTTTGCTTTGTCACCCAGGCTGAAGTGGCATGATCATAGCTCATTGTAACCTCGAACTCCTGGGCTCAAGCGATCCACCTGCCTTAGCCTCTTGAGTAGCTGGGACTGCAGGCATGTGCCACCACACTCGGCTAATTTTTAAACGTTTTTGTGGAGACAGTGTCTCACCATGTTGCCCAGCCTGTCTTGAACTCCTGACCTCAGTGATCCTCCCACCTTGGCCCCCAGAATGCTGGGATTACAGGTGTAAGCCACCACACTCAGCTTTTATGGGCATGTCTTAATATTGGTAATAGTATTTAGTAGGTATGCTTGATTCTCCGGATATTCTGATAGTATGTTCCAGGAGAAACCTGAGACATCTGAACTTAAAAACCAAATAGTCATAGGCCTCCAGATTTGGAGTGTATCTTAGGGATAACCTTGTCAATCTCTTTTATATTGAAGATAAGATAACTGGGTTTGAGAAGTTAAGTAGTTTGCCCAACTTTATACAACTTGTGAAAAGCCTAAACAGAACCAAAACCCAGGTCTCTGGGTTTCTAGCCAGTGTTGCAGGTGTAAGAATTGCAAATGAAAAGGAAAACTTGGGATCTGCTCTTAAATTGTGGCTTATTTCCTTGTCTGTGAAAATAAACTCACAGCTTCAGAAAGACTTGTACCATTCTTGATATTTGCAAGCAGAATTCCAGCCACAAATTGCAGCTTGGGAGCAGTTTTCCTGCTACAGAGCATCAAGTATCAGGCCATCAGAAAACAAAATCAAACTAGATTGGTGAGGTTCTGGCTTTCAGGTAGAAACCATGGAGAATCTGATGCAGAATACCAGTAGAGCATTGCAGCTGGGATTTTTCCAGAGATGATCCTTGTCTTTGAATTAATCTTTGCAAGTCTCTTCTCATGCATAGCTAGGGACCTTGGTCTAAATTATTTATGGGATCTCAGTGGCACATCGTGTATATTTAAAATGCAGTTACTAGGAGAGTACCTGTTTCTCTTGGAAACAAACTCTACTTGCCCACCCAAGTCATATTCTAGGTGAATATTTTCTGTTAAACCATCTTTTCAATCTTTTAGATATTAAAAGAGAGAATCTGCTATTAATATGTCTCTACATTTGTTTGTAGAAAGTCAGTTCTCTTTCCTTACTGAGCTATATATTTCTAGTTGTTAAAGATGCCTAATATGTGTTAGGTGTTTAAATGTCATTAATTGATAATGAGAGTTGCTGAGTGAGAGAGTGTCAGGCAGTTTTTGTAAATACAGAAGATCCTGCTTTAATTAATTATTGGCTAGCTTGCCTGCAAGCACCCAAATCAGGCCAAATATTCAGTGCATTATTCACCTACTTGGACTGTGGTATTTGTGTGGTCCCAATCAGAGACAATATTTGCATCAGAAAATGTTTTGTTTATATTCTGGCACCAGTGGAAACTCAAAATTAAGGGAGAGGCTCTATAACTACCTGTTCTAAGTGAATTGAGGCTTGGGTCTCATTATTAAAATGAGCAAACTACTTCAAGCAAACCCAAAGAACAAACTTAAAGCAATTTTTTATTTGATAAAACTCTTATGATTTCATGTAATTTAATCAATCGTTTTTGAATGCTAATTCCAGATACCCTGTTAGTTTCCTCAGATGCAAAATGAGTAAGATACTGTCTTTCCCACTGAAGGTACTTTAATTACTTTAATTAAAGAAAGACAGAGACAAATACAATGTAGGGCAAAATGATTGTTATATATGCCTAGTGAATATAGAAGCAATATGGTTGGGAGCAGAGAAGCACATTTGGTTAATGCTGATGTGGGAGTCAGGGACAGATTAATGGAGGAATTTGTATTTGAATTAGATTTTGAGTGATAAGGAAAATGTTGAGAGAATGTGAAGAGGATAAAAGATATCCCAAGCTTAAAGAAGTGAATGAGCAAAACTTGCCTAAAGACTATAATTTAAAAAGACATTAAATGAGGCAATACTTATAACTTATTCCATATTTTTCTTTAATATGTAGCAATTAAGAGCATTCTAAGATTCTAAGGTATAAATAACCTTTACCCAGAATTGAATAAAATCTGGAGTGCTTTTGAGAGAAATGCATGTGACCACTAATAAATCTTACGGCATTAAGACAGTATAATGAGTTGCCAAAACCGGAGACCCGCCAGGCAACACTTTAAACAAGTTGGTCTTGCTCTTATAATAATATTTTAAAGGCCAATTAAAATACTTTATTCACTTGATTGCATGCTTTCAAAGTTTACATGTGAGTCCTGTAATGTAAACAAAGATGTTCTCCACTGAAGTTGCCTTATCATTATTTGACTTTTAGGACTTGCCCAACATAGGCATGGTTGAAACATAGGTTTTTATTACTGAAGCCCATGGAATTTGTCTTCTGACTAATTAGGCTTTGATTTCAGAACCACAGACGATGCATTTTCTCCACATTGTCTCTTCTGTTCCTGCAAACCCCAGAGAATATGCTGTATGAGTGTGTTGGAAATAATTTCACTTTCTCTGACTTATGATTAGTGAAGAGGATTTCAGGCTGGCATCAAGTTACAGGTTTGTTGTCTTCATTTTTTTTTTTTTTCTTTTAAGATTTCTCATAGAAATGGTATGTTCCAGGGTAACCACTCTTCTCACCCCCAGCCCCTTTCTTGGGACAGGATTCCAGGAAGCAGTGATACTGAGTGGGATTAGATGTGTAAGTGGCAGAAGATTGGCTTGTTTGGTCACTGTTCCCAAAATAGTGTTCATAGAGTATTTTGTTCCAAGCAGGGTGCTATTTCTCAAGAGATTCTTTGAATGTCAGTTTTTCTTTCAGTCACACTCCCCTTGCTTCCTAAAAGGACCTTGGAAAGTCACACTACAAGATTAACCTAAAACAAGACGGTTAAAATGGACACAGATAATTAAAATCCAAAGAGAAGAATGGGTAGGGGAGAGGAAAATATGCCAACTAAGCCAAACCCTTAGAGCTGGTGTCTGGATCACAGCACTGTGGACATTTTGGAGTAGGCAGTTCTTGGCGGGGTGGGGGCATCTTGTGCATTGTGGAGTTTTTCATAGCACCCCTAGCCTGTACCCACTAGGTGCCAGTAGCAGTCCCTAGTTGTGACAACCAAACATGTCTCTGGACATTGCCAAATGTCTCCTGGTCAGGAGGTGGGGGAGGGGTGCAAATAACCTCTGGTTGAGAATATTTGACCTAGATTTAATATGAAAATATCTGACTTTATACTTCCTAATAACCTCTCCCTGAATGGTAACTCCAGCGAGTATAAATTCCAATATTGTAATATAGTACTTGGCCATCATAAGTCTTGTTCACAGAGCACAGTGGTGACCTCAAACTGGGATTCAAACCTTGGCTTGCCACTTGCTATTTGTGTGGTCGCTGTGTCTCAATATCCTTACCTATAAAATGAGAATAGTGGTTGTTTGTGAGGATTAATTGATATAATGTTTCTGAAGCACTTATCACAGTGTCTGGCATGAAGTAACTGCTCTATAAATTCCAGTAAGTTGCGTGTGTGTGTATTTTTAATCTTATTTCTTCATCCAGAGTCATGGCTAGAATAAGGAAGAGAGACAGCATTTGGTACTGACTCACAGTGGGGGAAGAAGTGGAGAAGTGTAGTATGATGAAGTGTAGTACTCAGGTGGTATTCTAAGAGGAGTCTGATCTAGGTGCTCAGTGTCTAGGTCAATTTGATGCTACTGTAAGAAAATTCCACAGACTAAGCAATTTATAACAAACAAATGTGTTTGACTCATGGTTCTGGAGGCTGGGAAGTCAAGGTGTCAGCATCTGGCAAGAGCCTTCTTGCTGTGTGATTGCATGGTGGAAGGTGAGAGCGAGTGAGAGAGAGAGAGAGCGAGCGAGCTGAACTTGCTTTTATAACAAGCCCACTCTTGAGTTAATTAATTCACTCCCACAATAATGACATTAATCTATACATGATGGCAGAGCCCTCATGACTTAATTACCTCTCATTAGGCCCCACCTCCCAACACTATTGCATTGGAGATTAAGTTTCTAACACACAAACTTTGGGGGACACATTCAAATGATAGCACTTGGAAAGGTCTCAGTATCATAAAGATACTGGATATATCCTTGGGAAGCCTCATTCCCCATCCTCTTCCCTTCACTTGGAAGAAGGTTGAACTGAATGGTAAGGAGAACCTAAGAAGAGCCCAGAGGGAAGAAAGTAAAGGGGCTTGATTACACTAGGTGGCCATGAGGTATAGAGAAGAGGAAAAATCCTAAAGGAAAGGATTTCTTCCTACCAACTCTTAACACGGTGACCTGTTGAGGAATCAAGATATGGGTAAGGATTTGTGGGATGCACAAGAGTGGAGAAGCAATCCCCAAACTACTTCCTTGTGAAATCTTTTGTGAGGTGGAAAATACAACTTACAAATTCAACGTCACAAAAGCCTTGCTTTAGGGAAGGCAAATAAAAATTATTTATTTATGGTGCATTCTGCAGAAAAAAATTCAGCTCTCAGACAGTACCTACTATTGCCTTAGAAGTACTGCCCCACAATGTTGAGGGTGCTGGCTGATGACTTTGAGGCATTCAAATTGAATTATGATGTAATTCCTTAGCCCAAAGTCAGGAAATGTCTAGTCAAAATGTGACCCTTGTAAGCAATTGATTCAGTGCAAACTATTGCTTACAAAGGAAGCCTATTTAGAAATTATTCAGAATAAGAAAGCTTTAGAGTTAGAAAACTCTGAATTCTTGTTCTGGGAACTGGACAGCTAAAACTTGACCAAGATAACTTAGATAACTTTAGTATGTGCAGGCTTTTTTCCATGCAGGATAAGAAAGCTTACACTCTGTAGATCTGGTGAAGAAAAATTTCAGTTCACTGGTCCCCTTTTGAGTCATTATAAGCAAGTGAGAGAGAAAAAGGGGCTCTGTTTCAATGGGAAATACTTAAATTCAGAGAGATTAAAATATCTATGATTATTTTGTATCACCCTCAAGAGAATCCACAACCTTACTTTAATAATATTCTAGAAAATTTACATCTGGAGTAGAAAAGACAATGAAGTCCAAATATGGGTCTCCCAGGGCATATATTTGCTGCTATTAGGAACCAAGGATCTGGATTCATTATGCTTTGCTGAAGGTTCTGGTACGATTTTTGGCCTTCATTTTGGGGGAGAAAACAAAGACCTCCCTTATGCTACTGAGCTGAGAGGTAAATTCCAAACCATATAAGTTAGCTATCTGAAAGGCCAGCACACAACTTTTGCAATAGAAAAAGTACTTACTCGTCATCTAAGGGTAATGCCAGAAGCTTCAGGGTAGAGATTGGGTCTTGTTTTGAAACCTGGGGGTCCCAGGTGGGCTTAAGATCCCTGACATCTGGAGAGATCTCCTGTCGGCTAGTAGACCAGTCAGGATCCTTGCCAGTTTGCAAAATTCAACTGGACCTCTGTATGTTTGCCAGGGCTGCTATAATGAAATACCAACAGTCTAAGTGGCTTAAACAACGCAGATTTATTTTTTCACAGTTCTAGAGGCTAGACGTCCAAGATTAAGATGTTGGTGGGTTGGCTCTCTTCTGAGGTCTCTCTCTTTGTCTTGCAGATGGCCACATTATCGCTTTGTCTTCACATAGCCTTTTCTCTGTGCATGCTCACCCTTGGTGTTTCTTCTTTATATAAGGACAGCAGTCCTATTAGGTTTGGGGCCCACCCTTATGACCTCATTTAATTTATTACCTTTTTAAAGATCCTCTGTCCAAATATAGTCACATCAATGGTTAGGACATCAACATATGACTTTTAGGGGGTCAAAATTTAGTCCATAACAGGACCTTAGAGCAATGACCTTCAATCCAAGAAACTGGAGGGGAAGGAACTTATCTCACCGACCATGAGATGCTCCATTGGTTGTACTCTAGAGGAGACCAATGAAGATCTGCCTCTTTCTTCTTGTCCCCTATCTAGGGGTAGGTGGTAGGCTGAACAAGAAGAGAAGGGGACTTCTTGGATGAAAGTTGAGGAAAGGGAGAATAAGGTCTGATTTCCTCTGAGTTGAGTTTGGGATGATGGAGCTCTGAAATGAAAAAGAAGCGGAATTTCCATACAGGGGACACTCACAGGAAATCCTTTATCTCTTTGGCCAATCCATGAAATAAGTTGAGCACAAATAGAGTGGACACTCTGCAAGTGGCTGGATGCTGCATGCTACACAATAAGAATCCCCAGTATTCTATGTCTGTGGTGGGGAAGAAGTAGAATGTATCCTTTGGACAGGCTTCAAGAGTTAGGTTAGGTAGAGGATGGCCTTTTGCTTCTACCAACCTCCAGTGGTCTCCATGGCATCATACGTGGCTCACAGAGGGAAGCCCAGGGTAAGAGAAGTGCATCCTATTTGGGCAGAGCAATACCATCTCTGTGAGGAGACCACCTCTAGCTGTGAGAGGTCTCAGCCTCTCAGAGATACAATGAGAGAGAAAGACCCTCTTGTAACTCTTTCTCACACTTTCCCGACACCCTGATTCCTTGCTCTGCATCCATAGAGGACGCATATGGACCCGAATAATTGACAACCACATTGGAGGTGAAACTAAAAAAGGGGGGTTGCTGGAGGGGCACATAGAAGAGCTAAAGGGACTGTGAGGTCCTCTGAGAGGAGAGTTCTCATAGAACTTGCCAGCCATGAGACAGGTGACTGCAAGAGGATGTCTCATGAGCTAGTGTTAAAGAACCCATGATTGTAAAGGAGTTGGGCAGAATGAATTTATGGAAGGAAAGAAGTCACTCCTGAGACACCAACTACTGCCTACCCCAAGACACATCAACTGTTATGTGTTAGATGATATGACTTGACTATGGAGTAAGGCCTGTTTTGTATGCTCCTCTTGGTTCTGTGTGTGGTTACAACAGATTCCAATAAAGTCATTTCATAATAAATTTTATAACTCCCTTCTT
The DNA here is from genome assembly GCF_002776525.5 of Piliocolobus tephrosceles. NCBI lineage: Eukaryota > Metazoa > Chordata > Mammalia > Primates > Cercopithecidae > Piliocolobus > Piliocolobus tephrosceles. The sequence goes on from NC_045452.1 coordinate 50,538,644, forward strand.
TCATTATCAAGGGTATTATGCCATTTAGCATAATGCTGTTGCTCTTGCCAATTCTTTAATGACTACTCTGTATCAGATGGGTTTATGTGCAGACTGGAGTCCTGAATTCTCCTGGGTCTTGGTCAGTGCCTTGTATTCTCACTAATTTTTCAAGACCATAATTCTTTTTTTTTTTTTTTTTTTTAATCAAATGCACTTTTTGTTTCAAATCATAGCTCTTAACATTTTTTTTTTTTTAATTTCAATAGTTTTGGGGTGCGGTGCAGGTGGTTGTTGGTTACATGGTGTATTAGTCTGTTTTCATGCTGCTGAAAAAGACATACCTGAGACTGGGCAGTATACAAAGGAAAGAGGTTTAATTGCACTTACAGTTGTATGTGGCTGGGGAAGCCTCACAATCATAGTGGAAGGCAAGTAGGAGCAAGTCACATCTTACATGGATGGTGGCAGCCAAAGAGAGGAGCACCTGTGCAGGGCAGCTCCCCTTTTTATGACCATCAGATCTCATGAGACTTATTAACTGTCACAAGAACAGCACAGCAAAGACCTGGCCCCATGATTCAGTTACCTCCCATCAGGTCCCTTCCACAACACACTGGAATTCAAGATGAGATTCGGGTGGGACACAGCCAAACCATATCACTTGGATATGTTCTTTAGCAGTTACTTCTGAGATTTTAGTCCACCCATTACCCGAGCAGTGTACAGTATAACCAATACATAGTCTTTTATCCCTCACCCCCTCCCACCTTCTCACCCCTGAGTCCCTAAAGTCTGTTATATTGTTCTTATGCCTTTGCATCCTTATAGCTTAGCTCCCACTTATAAGTGAGAACATAAAATATTTTGTTTTCCATTCCTGAGTTACTTAAGATAGTGGCCTCCAACTCTATTCAAGTTGTTGCAAAAGACATTATTTCATTCCTTTTTATGGCTGAGTAGTATTCCATGGTATATATATACACCATATTTTCTTTATTCCTTGGTTGATGGGCACTTAGGTTGGTTCCATGTCTTTGCAACTGCGAACCATGCTGCCTTAAACATGAGTGTGCATGTGTCTTTTTCATATAATGTCTTCTTTTCCTTTGGGTAGATAGCCAGTAGTGTGATTGCTGGATTGAATGATAGTTCTACTTTTAGTTCTTTGAAGAATCTCCATACTGTTTTCCATAGTGGTTGAACTAATTTACATTCCCACCAGCAGTTTAAAAGTGTTCCCTTTTCACCATATCTATGCCAATATCTATTGCTTTTTGACTTTTTAATTATGGCCATTCTTTTTTTTTTAATTCTACTTTAAGTCTAGGGTACATGTGCACAACGTGCAGGTTTGTTACATGGGTATACATGTGCCATGTTGGTTTGCTGCACCCATCAACTCATCATTTACATTAAGTATTTCTCCTAACACTATCCCTCCTCCAGTCCCCTAACCCCCAACAGGCCCTGGTGTGTGATGTTCCGCTCCCTGTGTCCATGTGTTCTCATTGTTCAACTCCCGCTTATGAGTGAGAATATATGGTGCTTGTTTTTCTGTCCTTGTAATATTTTGCTGAGAATGATGGTTTCCAGCTTCATCCATGTCCCTGCAAAGGACATGAACTCATCCTTTTTTTGGCCGCATAGTATTCCATGGTGTATATGTGAATTATGGCCATTCTTGCAGGATTATGGTGGCATCTCATTGTGGTTTTAATTTGCATTTTGCTGTTGATTAGTAATGTTGAACATTTGCAAATCATGGCTCTTTAGCTAGTCATTACTCACACTTGGCTTTCTCAAATTTCTCCTGAAGCTCAAGTGTGAGGAAAATGAAGCTCCTGGCACCAAATATTTCCTGCTGTTTGGAGGTTGATTCTGACCTACAGCAGGCATGGTAAGACTTGTCGAGTTCTTCCTCATATCTGGCTATTATCAGGGTCTCTCTTATCACTCACGGGAGGAATTGTGTGTTGGTGGAAACCTTTTTGGCTGATTTGGTAGCTTGTACTTCAAAAAGGCAGTGACAAATCCAGTAATTTGCAAACCACATGGTTTAATGGTTTAAAAGGATTCAATATAAATAGCAAAATTCTTAGGACTAAAAGCCAATAAGTCAATATAAGATATATATTGACTTACAATATTGTAAGTCAATATTGACAATACAAGATTATAGTTAACATATTGTTTAGCTATTGCTGTGTAGCAATATTAGCACACACTTAGTAGCTTAAAACAACTCACCTTTAGCAGTTTAAACCAACACACACAAGTTTCTGTACATCAGGAGTTTGAGTATACCATAGCTGTGTCTTCTAGTCCTTGGCTTCATGAACCTGAAACCACAATGTTAAATGGAGCTGCTGTGTCACCTGAAACTCAACTGGGGTAGGATCTGCTTCCAAGCTCATGTGGTTGTTGGTAGACTTCAGTTCCTTATGGCATGTTAGGTTGAGGGCCTCCATTTCTTGCTGGTTGTTAGCTGGAGGCCACTCTTTCTTCCCAAGATACCCACTTGCTCCCATAGAGGTCATAAGGGTGAAACTTTCCTTGCAAGAAAGACAGTAGAGTCTTATGTAATGTAATTACATGTATTCTATCAACTTCATCATACTCAATTGGTTAGAAGCAAGTCACAGGTCCTGCCCGCACTCAAGGGGAGAGGATCACACAAGAGATTAAATGCCAGTAGGATATTATGAATATCAGGTGGGTCAAGGGCGCAATTTATAGTATGCCTGACAGCAATACTGAAGAACTAGTAGTACTCATGTCCAGAATTAGAAGTAAATGAAGCTGTCATTGCACATTTATGATTTGCTGAAATACCTAGTGGAAGGAGGTGAAATAGTCACATTACCTGATTTCTGGCCACTGAGAGTGGTGAGCTTGTCTCCCTCTCTTTCCTGACAGCTGCAGCCTTAAGTTGTAAAAAAGGAGTCATCAACTTGCATCTGTGAGTTCTAGGAGGGGACAACGCTGGATAGGAAACCAGATGCGCTCGCTATTCTGTCCTGAAGATGCTGAGTGCAACTGATGGACTGCCAAAGGGACATGTTGTTTATCTTTTATAGGACTTTTGTGTTCTCCGTGCATATCCTGATAAGTGATAAGTGTGCTAGAAGTAAAACAGGTTTCACTGCAGCTTTTTTTCTGTTTCCTATATCCCTTGTTTATTATAAGGGGCATTCTTGTTATCATCTTCTTTTGCTGCTTTTTGGGCCTTTGCAGAAATATTTCTTGCTCAAATTATCTCTTGTCTTAGCAGCAGCTTCTGCCTCATTTTAAAATTTTTATTTAAACTCACTCTAACCACTCTTTTCCACATAGCAAATGTGAATGCACAACAACTTGCAGATACAGTTTGTCCTGCTGACACAACTCCCAGGCTTGGATATTAGACTACCTGCTGGGTATTTCTACTTGGCTATCTTAGGTTGGCTGAGTACCCAGTAACAAACTCTTAAGACAAGGATTTGAGTGTAAATAGTTTATATGGGAAATGATTCCAGAAAACAGCAGCAGGGAGTAGGGAGGTGAGTTCAGAAAAAAAGAGAAAACTATTAAAGAGTATGATATTAAGTAGGTCACTGCTGTGTACAGCTGAGGTTTAGTTCTGCCACGGGGAAACTATGCAACATGATTCAGAGTTGTTGCGCCTGCTCCCTTCCTAGAATGAGGAAGCTGGGGTTTTCAGTCACTCGTTGAGGGCTGTTTCTAGGGGTACATTAACTCCCTAGTCTGCTCCATGTGGTCCATGTGGGCTAAATGGCCAGAGATGACCTCAGGAAGAGAGTAGTTGGCATTGGCAGTCAAAAGAGTCGGTCTGGGAGCACCAATCACATCTGCTTAACTGTACCTCACTGTGTCTCCTGAAAAGAGCATGATCATAGTCCTCAGCTCATTCCCATTTATGATGACGTAGCTTCCCCTTTTAACACCTCTCTCTGTCAAGCGTTACCACACCTCCATCACTTAGGCTTGAATTTAGTGGGCTATCCTCAGTCTTCTGATAAGGCTGCTGAGGCTCAGAATGTTCCAGTGTGATATAGTTGGGATGTTTGTCTCCTCCAAATATCGTGTTGAAATGTGATTCACACTGTTGGAGGTGGGGCCTGGTGGGAAGTCACTGGGTCATGGGGGCTGATCTCTCATGAATGGCTTAGCACCATTCCCTTGGTGATGAATGAGTTCATGCAAGAACTGATTGTTTAAAAGAGCCTGACTTCTTCCTCTTGCTCTGTCTCTTGCTTCCTCTCTCACCATATGACATGTTTGCTCTCGCTTTACCTTCCATCATAAGTAAAAGCTCTCCTCAGAGGCCTCACCAGAAGTGAGAAGATGCCAGTGCCATGCTTGTACAGCATGCAGAACCATAAGCCTATTAAACCTCTTTTCATTATAAATTACCTAGCCTCAGGTATTTCTTTATAGCAAAACAATGGACTAATACCGAGTGACTTACCCAATGTCCCATGACTAGTAAATGACAAGAGTTTTGCACTACTCTATATAGCAAGGGTGTCCCATTGGTGGAAAAGGGCTGAAGCATCTTTGTCTGCAGAAGCTTTTACCTTGTGAAGTCAGATGATCTAACCTGAGGCAGTAGGAGTCACAGTCCAGTGCCATTTTTCTCTGGGCTTCCTGTTTCTGAATTTTCTGTTTCCCCTAAGCTGAAATTGGTTCACTAGCTCTCTGTAGTTACATAGATAATTTAATAAGCCTACTGAATGTCTGTCCCATGTCTTAGTCCATTCTCTTTTGCTATAAAATAATATGACAGATGGAGTAATTTATAAAGAAAATAAATTTATTCAGCTCACAGTTCCAAAGGCTGGGAAGTTCAAGAGCATGGCACCTGCACTTGGTGAAGGCCTTCATGCTGCATCATAACATGGTAGAAGGGGAAAGATGAAGAAAAGCAGAGCCAAGGGAATTTGCTTTTAAAACAAAGGCACTCCTACAATAACAAACCCACTGCAGTGATAGCAACATTATTCCATGACTCCTTTCATGAGGGAAAAGAGATTAGGTTTCCAACACATGAACTTTTGCGGGACACATTAAAACCATTGCAGCTTGCAATGGTTCCATTTAGTTCTGGAACATTCGTCAAATCACATACTCTCTCTGGAGTTAATTTTTCATGTTCAGTGAGTTTTGGTGACCCTTTCAACCCTAACAATGTGAGACAGGTGAGAGAGGCCTTGCTTTTTCTAGTGGGCTGGATATAAATAAATCAGGTGAGACTCAGCTTTATTTGTTTTTAATGTAGACCATGGTTTGCATAACCTTCATATGTCAAGCAGAAAATATTGTAGACATTTAAAAAATATCCATGAGCATGTTCTTTGTTTTCTTGTGCAAGCCTTTAAAGGATTACAAGAATAGCAAGTCATGTGGGTAACTTGGGCCAATAATGGTATTAATAAATGCTGTGAAACATAATGTGCTAGAGATAGCATCTCCAGGAGTCACACACAGGCAGCATTCCTCTCTTCTTGTGTGAGTTTCTGCAGGTTGTCAGCAATCTGAGGGCAACATCTTTTCTTAGGGAAAGCTAAGATATTCAGATTTACCCCAGAGTGAGTATCAAATTATCTGTGGGTGTAAGGAATACACAATGGTAGAGATTTTATTCCTAATGAGCAGAGACTGGAAACACATTTGGAAGTATATCATGATGTTTCTTTTCCTACCTCAGTCTAGTGATCTCATTGGGTTGAATTCTCTGTGGTTTGGCTTCAAACTCTTTTCATTCCAATCTTCATCTTTTCAATTTGCTGCCCCATTTTATGGTCTACATCTTTCCTTCAAAGATCCTACTGCTTTTCATCTTCTTGATGCCTCATCTTTTATTCAACCTGTTGTGTGCCTTCTCTCTGTCTTCCCTGCATTTCGTTTTATAAGGCATTTTAGTGCATTGTATGTGGCAAAAGGGGAAGGAGACAGAAAAAAGAGAGACCAGTAACCCTTCCCAGGCCAGTTTATACAGTTTTCCTAAGGCTTCCCATATATTTAATACTAAATTGAAAAAAAAAAAAAAAGCTTTGTAGAGCAGATAGAGAAACTGAGACACCAAGAGAATAAAGGACTCAGTCTGAGTTATGTGACACAGGTAACCAAGGGAATAAACTTCAGGTCATCTGATTTTTACTGTAATCTGTGATGCAATGAGATGACTCCTTTCTCTACAGCAGGGTTGGCAAATTTTGACTCATGGGCCAAATCCTGCTCACCACAAGTCCTTGCAATTAAAAATATTTTTAATATTAATTTTTTGGCTTTACTTTAAAACATTTTGGATAATTTCATACTCACAGAAAAGTTTTTAAAATAGTGCAAAATAATGAAGCAAACACATGCATATAAATTATTTTCACTGAACTGTTAAAGAATAAATTGCAATTATGGTGCCCATTTATACCTAAATTCTTCAGTGTCCATTTCTTATGAACTGATTCTTGAAGGACATAGATGATTCAAAAAACCTCAGTCAATACGTTTCAGCTAATTTACATTTGTTGAACGCACATTTTTCAAAAATAATCATATACTAGGCCATAAAAGAAGTCCCCTCAGAACAAAGCAAAACAGTAATAAAATCACTGGCATTATTTTTTTCTGATTATATATAATTTAAGGTGAAAATAAATAATAACAAACTCAGTAATAAATGGATAGATATATAACAAAAAGTAAATCTGTATATGTTTGAAAGGGAAAGAGCAAATTATCCCCAAGTAAAGTAGAAAGAAACAATAAATACACGGTAGAAATTATTGAAATAGAAAACAAATGTGAAACAGAGTGAAGAACAAATGTTGGCTTTATCCAAACATGTTAATTCAGTGTATATCTGGCAAGATTGGACTTTGATCAAAAACAGCAAAAATACAAATTACCCATGTCAAAAACGAAGGGGCCGTCAAAGATGGGACAGTCTACAAAATAAATGACTATCCTCTAAAAATATCAATGCGTAAATATAAAGAACGGTACAGAAATTGTTCAAGATTAAAGAGAACCAAAGAGATATGTTGAGTTAATGTGATATGTGATATTGGACATTATTTTGTAGCTAATGGATACAGTCAAAACAATTTACAAAATATAGAGAAAGCCTGTAATCTGTATAAAAGTTTTTTTTCAGTGTTAATGTCATTGGTACCTGGGTTACGCAATTAAATTTTTAACAGAATACAGACATAACTGTTTGTTTAGGTGTTGTCTATGTCTGCTTTCACATCGCCATGGCAAAGATTAGCTGCAGCAAAGATCATATGTGCTACAAAGCCTAAAATTTTACTCTATAGCCATTTATGGAAAAAGTTTGCTGAATCTGGAAAGTGATGAAGGCCTTGATATAGCATGGGCTTGATATTTCTGATAATTGACTCCAGAAATATAGTGCAAAGCCTAATTGAAACTTTCAGAGATCACCAAAAACCTCATCCATCCACAGGGATTTTCTTTTCATCATCCTTCTCACCCTGAGAGTTGGGAGTTGTTATTGCATCCTCTTCTTCTCTGTCAAGATAGAAGCAGTAAGATGCCTTGGACAGTTGCTGCATTGTGAGATTTTATACATTTAGTGTGGTAGTTTGTGCTATAAGGAAAGAAGTCCAGAAAGAAGTCCAGAAAATATCCCACAAGTGATGACAATTCAGTCCTTGTTCAGTTTTAGTGCAGGACACAGATCCCAGGCAGGACCAGCTACATAATTTGTGATGTTCAGTGCGTAGTAGTCTGTTTTCACACTACTGATAAAGACATATCCGAGACTGGGTAATTTAAAAAGAAAAAGAGGTTTAAGGGACTCACAGTTTCACGTGGTTGGGGAAGCCTCGCAATCATGGTGGAAGGTGAAAGGCATATCCTACATGGCGGCAGACAAGACAAAATGAAAGCCAAGTAAAAGAGGAAATCTCTTACAAAGCCATCAGATCTCATGAGACTTATTCACTATCATTAGAACAGTATGGGGGAAATTGCCCCCATGATTCAATTATCTCCCACTGGGTCCTCTCCACAACATGTGAGCATTATGGGAGCTACAATTCAAGATGAGATTTGAGTGGGGACACAGCCAAACCATATCATTCCACCCCTGGCCCCTCCCAAATCTCATGTCCTCACATTTCAAAATCAATCATGCCTTCTCAACAGTCCCACAAAGTCTTAACTAATTTTAGCATTAACTCAAAAGTCCACAGTCCAGAGTCATATCAAAGACAAGGCAAGTCCCTTCTGCCTATGAGCCTGTAAAATCAAAAGCAAATTAGTTACATTTTAGAGACAATGGGGGTACAGCCATTGGAAATACAGCTGTTCCAAATGGGAGAAATTGGCCAAAACAAAGGGACTACAGGCCCCATGCAAGTCTGAAATCCAGTGAGGTAGTCAAATCTTAAAACTCCAAAATGAGCTCCTTTGATTCCATGTCTCACATCCCAGTCACACTGATGCAAGAGGTGGGCTCCCATGCTCTTGGTCACAGTGCAAGATGAAAATGCTGGGATCTTGCTAATAAACTGTCAAGAATTTTAAGATGGTTAACAGCTGAGCATTAAACCAAATGCAGGACCCACTGGAGCACGGAGCCTTGTGCAAATGCATAGATGGCATGCCCGGAAAGCTGGCCCTGATCCTAGGACTTTGGAGCTCAAAGGGACATCAGAGGGCACCTATCCATTTATTGTGACAATTGCATTTTGAAAACCAGCTATACCAGGCTACTCAGCTGACTACCAGGAGTGAGAGTGCAGCAGATATCAGTAGCCCTGGAGAGGGGCCGCAGCAGGCATACATGCTTCTCTAACTTGAAATGAATTGCTGGATTGTGTACTTTCTGGATCTAAAAAGCCTATCTGGATCCACAAATCACTGAACTCCAGCCTATTCACCAGCTTCCCCTGGTACGTGGAAGTTATTTTTAGGTAACCTGTCGTGGGGAGGTTTGACATGTTATTTTCATGCCCGAGGATTGGGTTTCATGGGAAGTGTTCCAAAGAATTTAATACAGTGCAGCGCAGATATTATTAAAGGCACATTGGTTTTATTCTTGTTGCCTTACTATTAAGAATTTCTCTTCTTAGTCATCTTCTCTTCTGCACGTTGCCCTTCCTAACTTAGTTTTCTCCAACTTCACAGTTCTCTCTTGTGCCAGTTGCTGAGCTCCTCACTGCCACACGGATTTCCTTTCCCTCATCTGCTCCCAACCCCTCTGGTTCTCTGTGATGGATGAGTTAGTGTTGTGGCCAACTTCCTTTGTGTCTTTTCCAGATTCCTTTCTACTTTTACTCCTTTGCTATGATCATATTTGCCTCTTAATTTCTAGTTCTCAAATCCAAAAATTGACTTTCTCTTTTTGTCCCACCCAACCTGACTACACAGAGCAACCATTCTTAATCATGGCTCCTACCTTTCCTGTTCTGTTGTTTCCTTGACCTCCCGTTCCGTCTTCCATCTACCCTAGAATACTAAGGTGTCAGGAAATAACTGACCAGCCAGTCTGCATGCCTTAGCTCCTTCATTTTTTGTCTTAGGACCACAATCTAGCTGTATTTAATCTTCTTTCTTCTTAGACTCTTACTTAGTTTATTTGTCCAACTCTTCCATATGGTTGAGAGGAAAATCATCCATTATACTTCCTCTGCCCCTAAAGTAAAAATAATTACTGAGAATGCATATTTAAAATGAATCTCAAAGCAAATTTTCATTAATAATAAACAATTGAAAGCAATTGAGATCTTCCCTCAGTTTACTGAGAAAATGATGGAATAGAGAAATTAATTAATAATGCATAGCCACATCTGCTGTATTTCCTCTGCTTGCAGTCTCTCTCTTATACCCAGGAAAAGCTCCTGAACAAACTGTTTCTGCTGTCCCAGAATGCCCTCCTCACACTCCTTTATGGAAACGCCCTCTTGGCCTTACAGCTGTGCTTATCCTAGTCAATACTGTTGTCCGCTTTCTTGTCCTAAGGCACTTGACCAACTCAATCCTTTCTTCTGGCCCTAGTCTCTAGGGAATTTCCTGTTTTGTTGTATCTGCTGTCAATTGTTGTGTAACAAACTACCCTGCAACTTCTCATTTGCAGACAACAGTGATTTAACAACAAATTTAAACAACAAATTTAAATTAAACAATTTAAAACTAACACATCTGTATATGGGCAGGGGAGTTCCTTTGTTGGCTTCACCTGGGCTCACTCTGCATATGCAGCTGCCTTTGGCCAGAGGGTCCACTGGGATCTTGGCTACTGCTATTATTGATTCTGTTCAGCAGATGGAGGAATGGGGCAGGCAGGAATGAGAAAATCTAACATATATTTCTTTAAGGAAACAAACTAAAATTTGTTTCCCTTTCATCTTTTCCTCCATTCTGCTCCTATGGTATGAAATATTCTTATAAATACTTAAAAATGTGCCAACTGGTTTTATTATTTGTTTAAGCAATTTAACCATAACTGGGTTCTCTTTATTCCTGTCATTTAGTTTGAATCACTTACATGATACCTGAATTAAGCATAGATGACACCTTATAAATAGATCGACTTAGAGTGTGCTGGCATAATTTGATATTCCTAATACTGTATGGTACAGCATCTTTACTATAGAAAATATTTAATAGGCAGTTGCTGAATAAATTGATGCAAGAATAGCAGTATGTGTAATAGAATTCAAAGCAATACTAACTATCCAGGCTATTCCATGTAAAACATGACGAAACTAAAATATTGTATTTGCAATGAATGACAGAAAAAAAGTTATTAAGTGAATTATTTCCCATAAGTAGAAAATAGCATTGATTACATCAATCTTAGACACCCGTCTTGAGAAAAAGCTGTCTAAGTCAGAACATTATCTAGATGCTGAAGGAGACTTCGGAGTAGTTTTACAGGATATTGCTATTGGAAGTTCTTTTAAAATGTTAATTTCATGTCAAAATGTAAAAATTCTCCTTTCTAATTTATAGTAGATGAACCATTAGTACTATTGTTTCACCCTAGAAGGACAAAGTGTTTGGGAATCAAGAGGCCTTGGTTTGTAGGCCTGTTCTTTCACTTACTAGCTGAACTCTCTGGCACAAGGCACTTGTCTTCTCTGTAAATTGTGGTAAGTGATACCTATCTCACAAGGTTGTTTGGAGAATCAAGTGAAAGTATACATATTTAATGTGTTTTATAATACAAGGTGAGACTCAAATAGGAGCTAAAGAATAAAATAAATAAATTTTTGATTTATGGTTGGAATGGTTGGAGATTTTCCTGAGATCATATTCTAAGTGGAATGAATTAGAGAGTGAAGTGAGAAAAGGCTGCCTGAAGTGACAGTAAATGGCTAGAGGGTGGGGAAAGACAGAAAAACTGGACACATGGTATGTGCGTGATCTGCCTCTATAGGAAGGTGCAGTGAGGAAGAGATTGGAAGTTAAACCACTAAGTGGTTTAGCCACCAGTGGTGCTGTTGGCTAAAGTCAGTTGGTTGTGATATTAGGTGGCCCTAGGGTGACAGATGCACAGTTCATAGGGAATGCGTGGTTGAACAACTCACCTGTTGCTCAGAGAAACAAAGTGTATCTATGGCCACTGGTAATGAACCAAATGTCAGAACTGGCCTTGTGTCTGTCTTCTTGAGTTATGGAGTTATGGAGAACACTCATGAAAACTGTGCCGATGATCAGAAGTTACTTGACTTCAGTTGCTACAATTCTGGCCTTAGAAATGTAAAAACTGGGCTCACACATATATTTTAATGTTTGGTTCAATATACCTTCTGTGCTGGAATATATCCTTTATTTCTAGCTCTTCTCTTTTTTGTGCATATCGGTATAAGGGTATATGCATGTAGGCATTTGGGTATAAGAGAGAGACTGAAATCCATCAGTAGATTGATCAGTCCTGTTCTCTCACACACAAAAATGGTGTTGCTCTTATTTCCATCTTATTAGGCATCTCTCAGGCACAATTTTCATCGCCTTATACCTGTGTAGACAGTGAGCACTGAGTAACTGTTGAATGGCTATGCAATAGCACCTAGCTGGCTCTGTCTGGTAGTGTCATAACTTGGCAAGCAGTCTTCCTCACAATTGCTAGACAATTATTCTTTAAGTAAGTCAATTTACGGGTAAACATAAAGGTGATTCCTGAGCAAGCCTTCCAGATCTCTTACCACCGAAGATAGATATCACACCTCTTGTATTTACTCCCACAGACTCTACGGTAGAAACGTGAATTGCAACTTCTTGGTCAATCTGTAACGGGTGGGAGATACCTAAACTCAAACCCAGGACCAAGAGCACATCAGTTGCTGAAAAAGGAAGACTTGCTATAAGGTGGTGTGCCTAGAGTGTGTTCATGTGTACATGTATTGTGATGGACACACATATTTTTAACATGTTCAACAAACGAGGATTACGCCTTGCCTCCCTCCAGCCTAATTCATCACTCTTGTGGCTTTGGCAATTTCACAGAAATGATATCCTCCCTTTTGTTTAGAGTCTACCACACTGCAGTGCATTTTCTAAGTGCCACTAGCCTTCTCATTTTGGAAAAATCCTATCCCTGGTGACGATGAAGACCTCTGAAAACCTCACACGAATTCTTCTACTGCCCTGGACTTCCCATCTCTGCACACACCCATGCTGTTCCCTCTGCCTAGAGCACTCCTCAGCTCTGCTTGGCCATCTCTATCTACTCTGAAAGGCCCACATCAGAATGCTACAATCCTCAAGAAGCCTTTGCCAGTCCTTAGCAGAAAATTAATTCCTTCTTTGTCCCCTTCTCCCTAGCTCTTGTTTCTTGCCTCTTCTAAAGCCTAGATCATGGTTTGCCTTGCCCAGAGCAGCTCATTCTCAGGAAAGGTCTTAACACTTTGCTTATTGCAGGCACATTAAAAATAAGAACAATTATTTATTTGACCTTATAGTTCCTGTTAAGCCCAACAAAGTGCCTTGTGTATAATAGGCTCTCAATACTTATTTGTTGAATAAATTATATTACATTTTATAAATATTTACAAAGGAGAGATCATTGCCTTCCATGGTTTACAAAAAAAAAAAAAAAAAAAAAAACTCTGTTGAAATAAAAATAGACAAACAACAAGAATTTAAGCTGAAGGGTTACTTCTTACACAATGAGGTTGTGTCGTTTTGGATATTTGGAACGCCTCTCAGAATTTCCGCTTCCTAAAGAGCCTGCTGCTCTAGCATTTTGCCAACATGCTAAAAGACATCAGAATAGATTTTGATAAAACAGAATATTTTTAGGCATTGTAATCAGCCCAGCTCTGCCAAATTCCTGGCCTTTGGTATGTGCTGCTGAGTAATGTCAGACGCTAACACGTACGCACACTGACATTTACAAGGCACGAGGTAGGCTCCACCAAGTTCAGAACAAAGCCCCCCTTTTGATTGGTTCACCAGAACTTCCTCAGATGCATTTATTGTTTGCTACTGGAGGAACTGACAGTCTGCTGGTACCGATTGAATTTCCATTCTTTTCTTCACTTCCATTCTTCTCTTCACTCGGGGAAGTGAAGCTGTGGACTCAGGAGGTTATATACTGAACTGCGCAAGGGGGCCCTTGAGCCTCTCTGGCATTGATACTAGTGGAAGCTACACATAGGAGTAGGGCTGCATTAGATCTTTCTGGTATGAGATTTGTAGAAATGAAAGTGAACAGGGCTCCACTCCAAACACGTACTGAATGATCTTAGAAAGTTCCTTCCCAAAAAAATACTTTTACCTAAAAAGACAAAAAGAGATGAAAAGAGAGCACTGTTTTATGATTGCACGCCATGAAAAAGCCAGAATATATTTAGTAACCTTTGGAATTCCACTGCCTTTTTAGCTGGAGGAGCATCCCAAAAAAGGAGACAGGAGGGTATTGCGTGTGCACGTGTGTTTGAAAGGACCAAATCTCTGTCTAGACAAAAATAGTAGATAGGTAGGTTATAGAAAAGAATTTCATAAAACTAAGCAGAATGAATTCTTTTTCCAAAATAGTGCTGTTTTGTGAAAGGTGTTTCTCTTCACATTACCGTATATGGTGAACTCTGAGATTTGTAAGTGGCTACCCTTGGAGATGAAGTTACTGCTGAGAAGTCAAATCATCTGCCTTAAAAGCTGATGTAGGATTTATGATGTATTGGGCATTATTTTCTCTTTAGGGGCATTCTTTCTCCAATGGTGATTGAGAATGTCAATTCTTCTGCTCCCATAATGACCGTGGGAGTTAGAGGTGAATCCTGGGACGTGCCAGATGATCTATTCTGGCCATATGCAAGAAAGCACATGCTCTAGTATTGCAGGCACTAGGGATTCTGGAAAAATGTAAACATGTGAGTTACCCTCTGCATTTTTTTTTTTTTTTTTTGGAGACAGAGTCTCACTGTGTTGCCCAGGCTTGAGTGCAGTGGTGCAATCTCAGCTCACTGCAACTTCTGCCTCCTGGGTTTGAGCAATTCTCCTTCCTCCGCCTCCCAAGTAGATGGGATTACAGGTACATGACACCATGCCTGGTTAATTTTTGTATTTTTAGTGGAGATGGGGTTTCACCATGTTGACCAGGCTGGTCTCCAACTCCTGACCTTAAGTGCTTTGCCCATCTTGGCCTTCCAAAGTGTACCTTTTACTTCTTAACCCTGAAGAACCATTCTTGGTTAAGAGCCATCTTACGAAGTCATCACCACAGCCTCATTTCCATAGCAGGGACTGCAGAACTTAACAATAATTGTTCTGCAGGGGTAAGAGGAACTATTCATGATTCATGATGCCAAGCACGAATGGAAAAGGATGGGCTCACTGTGCACACAAGTCATCCGTTGATACCTGCCCCACATCCCTATGGGCCTCTGCCATGGGCTCTCTGTGCCATGACAATGGGGTGCTCCTGGCTTCACCCTTTGCAACATAAGAACAATAATACCTTACATTTTACAGTGCTTCTGCTTTACAAGAGACATGCAGAGCTGGCTTTATCCCTTTCTCTCTCATTTCTGCACCCATCAGATGAGGACATGTGGTGCAGAGACTTGCCAAGGACACAAGGCTGGGAAAAGACTGAGTTGAGAGTGGTCCCTGTTCTGATGACTAATCCAAGGCTCTGTTCACTGTGTGTGGGCACTCAGTATCCACAGCTGGAAGGGTCTGTCTTTAGATGACATTGAAACATTTCTATTTTTTTTATGACAGAGGAAGAAAACATATACTATATTGCAAGAATTATAGTATTCAAGACATGACTATGGAAGAAGCATCAAGATTATCATAGGACATTTCTACGTCTCTGAGATATGTTGGAAGCCAGGCTCACATACCTGTATTAGAAACGTCTTAGAAGGACTTTATGATGGGCTCAGTCAAGTGAGGTGCTATTAACTGAAACAACAGCTGTTTGTTTGGTCCTTTGTACTATCCTGGAATCAGTTGATTCACTCTCTGGTTATTATGATGACCAGATAACCAGATGATAATGCTCCTTCCAGTTATTTTGATTTTCTGTTTGTTTAGCTCTGTAAGATTGGACTTTGTTTGCTTTGGGGACAATTAGTCTATTTACTGGCAAACAGGAATTGAGAAAATGTACATAAAAAACTGGTTTCATGACTTACACATGATATTTTAATTTTAGAGATTTTAAGACTTAAGTTGGAACCAGAGACTAATCCAATTGCTTTTAGACAGTGAAAGGGTTTTATGTTCTGTTCAGTTTATTATTTCCCAATTTCTTGTCTATAAAATCAACGTTTGTTTTTCTTTTTTTAAAAATAAATCTTGGCCAGGCATGGTGGCTCATGCCTGTAATCCCAGAGCTTTGGGAGGCTGAGGTGGGTGGATCACCTGAGGTCGGGAGTTTGAGACCAGCTGGGCCAATATGGAGAAACTCCGTCTCTACTGAAAATACAAAATTAGCTGGGCATAGTGGCATATGCGTATAATCCCAGCTACTTGGGAGGCTGAGGCAGGAGAATCGTTTGAACCCAGGAGGCGAAGGTTGTGGTGAGCCGAGATCACGCAATTGCACTCTAGCCTGGGCAACAAGAGCGAAACTCCGTCTCCAAAAAAAAAAAAAAATCTTTTGCTTATGGTGGTTCTGAACAAAATATAGATGTTAAAAATTGGCTTTGAAATTTTTCTGTCTAAATCTTCATTTGCAACATCTCTTCTTAACTAACTGCTGGTTTTAGACACATGATTTCAAAAAGAAAATGAAAAAAGTTCTAGTCTACTTCTGGAATAACCCACAGTGCAGTTTTTAATTTGCACATGGTACGTGCTCTGACATTAATCTTGCTCTGTTTCAATTTTAAGCTCAACAAAGTTCCTTTGAACAGTAGATATATTTTCAAGCAACATTCAAAATGATAGTGGGTTCTTTTCAAGATCGTTAAAGAATTCATGCATTTGATAAGCCTACACCCCTTAGAAGTATTAGGTAGAGAGTAACTTAGGATCTCTCTGTGTCATGAAAATGAACTAATGTATCTTAATGCTCTCTGAAGTTTCAGAACATGGCGAGTGGAGAAGAGATGGCTGAAAGGTTCTGTATCATAATATTTTAGGCCCAACTGCATTTCTGTTGCCAAAAATTCTTTCTTTCATTTTTGTGAAAGACTGAACCAGGTTCTAGAGTTGACTCTGTCACTAATGAACTGTATGAGCCTGGGAATATTGCTTAATTTCTCTGAGACTTTCTTTTCCTTTTCTTTTCTTTTTTTCTTTCTTTTTTTTTTTTTTTTTTTGAGATGGAGTCTTGCTCTGTCACCCAGGCTGGAGTGCAGTGGCACAATCTCTGCTCACCACAACCTCTACCTCCTGGGTTCAAACGATTCTCCTGCCTCAGCCTCCTGAGTAGCTGGGATTACAGGTGTGCATCACCACATCCAGCTAATTTTTATATGTTTTTTAGTAGAGATGGAGCTTCACCATGTTGGCTAGGCTCTTCTAGAATTCCTGGTCTCAAGTGATCTGCCTGCCTCGGCCTCCCAAAGTGTTGGGATTACATGCATGAGTCACTGCTCCCGGCTGAGACTTTGTTTTCTACTCTATGAAATGGGTTTGGCCTAGTTGACATCTACGGTTATTTCTGAAGTTATTAAATTAGTCTATTAAATTGTGTCTGCACTGGGATGTTCTACACAGTGGTCTTAGAATAGATTGTCTTACAGCTAAAAATTAAATATGACGAGATAAACTAATTTCATATTTAGAAGACTTTTCTTCTCAAATCTCATTCTATAGGATATTCATGTGCTTCTTTTTTCTTAATTTAACCTAATATATGCCTGGGTTTCCACATATGTCAGTATATTTATTCACTGTGTTGTGAATACTGTTGGTTAGTCTACTCTCTGTGTATTTCAGAAGTATTTACTTGGCTATTAGTCCTAAACTTCAAGATGAGTGACTTGTCTACTTCTTGTAAAAGCATTGGCCTGTTCTATTAGCTTGGTGAAAATAGCAACGACAAAACAATTGACTTAATAATGGATTATTTTTATTTCTCAACTAGTGGTTTTGGCATGTCAATCCACAGTTTGCTGTCCTTTTAGAAAATATACCAATTTTTGGAAGTGAATGTCAACATTACACAGCTATAGACACTCCTCTGATGTTCTCGTAAGTCATACCCCATCTCTCTCTGGTTATGTTCATTTTAATTTCTTACAGACTGATCTGTTACATTGGCCAAGAGCCATGTCCTCTTAGCCTTCAACTGCAGTGCTCACCCTGCTCCTGAAATTGCTGTCCTCCTGTGCTGTGAGCAAAGACCATGTTAAAACAGATTGCCTTTTACAGGATCATACTCTGACGATCAAGTTCAAGGTCACCAAGTGCTGAACAGTATCAGTCTTCACACTTCTTGATTGGATTCTTGCACATTTAAAAAAGTGACAGGGCTGTTAGGAATTTTGTGTGGAATTTTGGCTGTGTGTCCTTCATGGCAGAAAACAAGTTCATACTTTCAAATTATCTTAAGATGAGCAGGTACTTTGGATCCTCTGACTTTGAGGTAATCATTTCAACTTTCTCTACCTCAATCTCCTCCTCTAAAAATGGGATAATAATAGTATTTACCACATAAGTTCTTATGAGAATTAAATGAGTTAATTTGAGCATGGAACAGTGCTTGGCCCATACAACATAGTAACAATATAAGTTGTGCTGTTAGGATTATAAAGATATATATGTATATATAATGATTTTCACTACTGAGAAGAAAATCATCTTCTTGTTCCTAGTCATATACATAGTCTCATAAACTTTTAGGGTTCCAAGAAATCATAAAGGGAAGGTAGTCCACTCTCTTGGCCAATGCTGGAATCTTCTACAATATTATAGCTACCTTAGGAGGTAGAGCAAACTCGTACAGCAGAATGCAGCTCACCACTGGTTAGCTAAATTAACTCTGCTTCTAGGGATCTAAGGAGCCATGTCTCCAAGGTCTGATAACATGTTAAACCCAGATCGTAAAGTGTGCGATGTTTATTGGACAACAAGATTTATTAAGCATCTAGATCAATTTGCTGAAATATGGGTCAGTTGGTGGGACACATATCCTCGTGAGTTTGGTAATATGAATAGTTTAGCCGGCCTCCAAGTCTTTGGAGAAAGCAAACTAGAAAATGGAAATTCTCTAAAAGTTCTAAGGAACAGGGCAGGAATATTACCAATCTTTGTAATCTGTCTCTGACAGTGGAAAGAGAAACCGATTTTTAAAATGAAGGTTAGCTCCATATAATTGATAATGGTGCGTGTTTTCCCAGAAGAGGGAATATTTATTTCCATGTCTCTGTTTCCGGTTCATGTGTGCTTTGTCCCAAATCCTTTTGGTTTCCGGGAATTTTCTTTAGAAAACCCAGATATCACAGCAATAATCACCAAACCTCACAGAATCTTCAAAAGTAACTTGAGGGAAAGAATCAAGCCCAAGTGGTTCAATACTTGATGGAAACTTGTGTAAAGAGCAATGTCACTGCCAAATGAAAAAGAACTTACTCCAATCTACCATGTTTGTTTAAAAGCAGAATGATACTGTTGTTATCTGGAGAACTTTTTAAACTGAACTCATAATTTTTTTTTTTTTTTACCAAGGTATAGTAAAGGTGAATATCATTGTTAATTTATATTCTTATGCTTCTGTTTTAAACATAATTTCAATGTTTATTTTATATTTTTCAACGTTCATTTTAGATTCAGGTGGTACATGTGCAGGTTTGCTACATGGGTGTATTGCGTGATGCTGAGACTTGGGGTTCGAATGATCCTGTCACCCAGGTAGTGAGCATGGTAGCCAATAGGTAGCTTTTCAGCCCTTGCTCCTGTCTCTCTCTCCCCACTCTGGTAGTCCTCAGCATCATTTCTATCTTTATGTTCATGCATACACAATGCTGAGCTTCCACTTATAAGTGAGAATATGTGTTATTTGGTTTTCTGTTCCTGTATTAATTCACTTAGGATAATGCCTCCAGCTGCATCCATGTTGACAAGAGAATGTCAACATTACACAGCCATAGACACTCCTCTGATGTTCTAATAAGAGATACACTATCTCTCTCTGGTTATGTTCATTTTAATTTCATGCAGACTGATCAGTTAAATTGGCCGAGAGCCATGTCCTCTTAGCCTTCGATTGCAAGCAGGATAAGATTTCCTATCCACGTTGGTGCAAAGGATAAGATTTTGTTCTCTTTTTATGGCTACATACTATTCCATGGTATATATGTACCACGACTCCAACATTTTCAGGATTTTATAACATAAATTTTGACTCCAACATTTTCAGGATTTTATAACATAAAAGTGCATTTTAAAGAGGTAGTTGTGTAAGAGTATTGTAACTCTGAAAGATAACTTCATCTTCACTTCTGGACATTTCCTTTGAGGGTTGAACAGAACAATTATTTTTTTCTGCACAGGATCACCCAACTAATTTTCATAAGTATTTTCATCATTAACCATTGACTTGGAAGGTTTTAAAGTCATTCTGTGTCAACTTCAATTAAATCCCACAAGACTCGGAGAAGCTGATCTGGCAGGAACCCGCTGCTGCATTTTTACAGATAAGTACATTAGGGCTCTGTGAGGTCCAATAGCTGGACTGCGGTCAAACAGGAAGACAGAATGGGTTCCTCCATCTGGGCCTTGTAGGACAACTCTAGATTTACTTCTCTCCACCCAGAAACTTTCTCCTCCCAGGTCATAGCAATTCCCATATCTAAGCATGACTTTCAGTTCATGTTTCCCTTCTGTTCCACATTGAAAACATCAGGTACACCTGTACACTCCATGGCCACAGCATACCTGGATCTTCTAGATCTGTCCATTTTCATTGCTACTAGTGAAAAGCGGTGTCTCTTGAGCCTCTATTGCACGGGATTTCTACCTGGGTATCTTGCTTCTACGTTCTCTGCTCCAGAAATTCCTGTCTCCATGGAGCAGCCGGAGTGATCTTTTTGATAGGCTCAGAGCCTTTTAAGAACTTCTCTTCCCATGTGGTAAGAAACCTCATTGCACAGCCCTGGCTTATCAAGCCCTCCATGCTGTGGCTGTGTTTGACTCTCAGCCCTCCGTCTTCCACCCTCTCCCTTCCCTTCTTCACCTCTGGCAGTGGCCTTATTTGTGTTCTTCAAGTATGTTGAAATGGTTCCCCTCTCAAAGTTTTTGTACTAGCTCTTCATATGTTCTCCATAGATTATCATATAGTTTTTTTTTTTTTTTTTTTTTTTTTTTTTTTTTTTTTTTTTTTTTTTTATTTTTTTTTTTTTTTTTTTTTTTTTTTTTTTTTTTTTTTTTTTTTTTTAGATTGGCCCTACTTTAATATCACCTCTTCTTGGACCATTCAATGTAAGATAGCTTCTCAGTCATTTTCTATCATGCCACCCTATTTTGATTTCCAGTATAGTTACACATTTTATAAGCCACATTTATCACTCATATATTCCTTTAAAAATATTTATTTTCTGTTGCTCTCCTCCCTACCTGCACACAATGTTGTGAGCGAAGACCTTGCTTGTCTTACTGATCTCTGCATTCTCAGTGCTTGGTGATGTTTGTTGAATGAATGCAGGGCAATACTATGTCTATGCTTTCTCATTATCTTCTGACTCACTGCAAAGACAGGAGTCCCCCAAGGGCAAAGAACATACTAAGAGTAGTATATACCTCATGTTGTTATTGAGACATTTCAAAACATGTAAACATATTTACAGTGATGAAGTATACAGAATACTGCCTGCCACAGAAAAAGCTCCAAATAAGTATCGGCTGTTGTTACTGTAGGATGTATACATATTTTTATTTATATTCATATAGTTTTGTTATACATAAGAAACAAAACGTTTTATCAGTTTTTATTACTTACACATATCTACATTATATATGGTGTTAGCTATTGTTATTCTATTATTTGATAGAGTATCCAATAAAATATGTTACAAGAGTTTGCAAAATACCATCAACTAAATGTCAACCACTTCTTTCTCACCTGGCTCTATTTCAAGATTCAGCCAGATTTCTCTTTCTGGGAGTGTTAGTATTTTTTAGCCAAGCAGCTGCAGTACCTGCAGTTACTGAAATCGTCCTGAAGGTGGCAGCGGAGAGCTAAGGTTTGGAAAATGCTTGTGTTTTTGTATACATGCTAGGGTGGGATTTGAGGGGGGTGAGAAAATTATCCCATGGGCCTGTTTTTGCATCTTCAAAATTCCTTTCATCATCATTATTGTTGGGAAGGGGTGTGTCATATGTCGGGAAGCTGCTCAAATGCAAATGGTATCTGGGAAGTGGCAGCCCGCTATTATTCATAAAACCTCAGGCAACGTGAGAGCATTAGAGCATTCATCAAGATGCAGGGAAGTGGAACTGCTGGTGAGGTGAGATAGAGGGCAGGTAAAGGGAGGAAAAGGGCTTGGCTTTGGATGGGCACTTTCTTGGGTCTGAGGACTTCTTGATCTGTGGAGAGGGGTGCAGACAGGGGAGGTCAGAACTGAGCCCTCTAACTGGCGGGGCCAGAGCAGGGCCCCTCTCGTCCGGGTCTAAGGCAGTAAACTCCTGGAACAACCTCATACAACATCCATCTGCTTGTTTAAATAACAAGCAGATTCTATGATGTCTATGTGTACAAATCAGATTCTGGGGAGTAAGTATGTGAAAGGAGACTAGAAAGACGTTTCTCAAAATCTGAAATACCTCACATTGACCACCAGATGACAGTATTGCACCACTAAATGCTCACATCGCAAGGTTCCATCTTGTAAGCTCTTAGATTTCTAACACAAAATCACCGTGCTTCCCACTCGCAGCAGTCATTGGAATTATGCTTATAAACAGCAATTATTCTTTATTTGCACTTTTTCATAAATGAGGAATACATTTTTTACCAATAGTGGCTACTGTATGTATACTTCGGTTATTGTCTTGGGAAAATTGGTGTTGAAAAAAAATCAATTATTTTAAATTATTTTTAATACTAATTATTTTAATACCAATTAGAGTCTGTGACTCTACGCATTTTGTAATTAAAAATTTGTGAATAAAATTAATTAGCATGTGAGTTAAAGTGCAGTATTCCTTCAGCTAGAACTGCAAGATCAAAAAAAAAAAAAAAAAAAAAAAACCCATACAACTGTTTGGTTTATAATTTACTGTTTTTAACTTATGGCATATAGTAAGATATTCTAAAAGCATGAAACAGAATGGTTCTAAAATATGGTTTTATATAGTTTACATGTTTATAACCATGTCTATCTAAAATAGCTCTCTGTAATGCATTTATATGGTTGAAGAGTTTGAAAAGGTGATTATCAAATGAAATAATATATGTAAAATAACCAGCTCAAGCCTCACACATGGCAGGAATCATAATAAATAGAGACTCTTGTTTTATTCATGAAGAAGAAATCATAAATTAGTGGATAAGTGCAAAAATCCTTTGCTACTCTGGAACAGGAGAGGCCAAACAGTGAAATATCATAGAGTGAGTTGCCTCTTATGCCTTTCTAGTTGAGTAGTCAGAGAATGAAAAACTACTTAGGGTTCTACTAGCCTTCCACAGACACTGCAGATGAAAGTGTTCGGCAATTAACCACGAATGACTTTCAGGAACAGCAAATCCCTGCTTTTCTATTTTACTCAACTTGGATTACATCTGTAGTGCAAATTTAAAAGAACACTCTGGGGACAGTTTTTGCCAGGATCTACTTACTGTCTCATTATTTTCTTTTTTTTGTTAATTTATTTTTGAGAAATATTTTAATTTTTATTTTAGGTTCAGGAGTACATGTGCAGGTTTGTTATAAAGGTAAACTCGTGACTCGGGTTTGGTGTACAGATTATTTAATTACCCAGGTACTAAGCATAGTATCAGATAGTTTTTTCTCTTCTGAACCTCTCCCTCTTCCCAGCCCCCACCCTCAAGTAGGCCTCAGTATCTGCTATTTCCCTCTTTCTGTCCATGAGTTCTCATTATTTAGCTCCCACTTATTAGTGAGAACATGTGGTATTTGGTTTTCTATTCCTATGTTAGTTTACTGAGGATAAGAGCCTCCAGTTCCATCCGTGTTTCTGCAAAGGACACGATCTTGTTCCTTTTTATGTCTGTGTGGTATTCCATGGTCTATATGTCCCTTGGCTGTTTTCTTTGATAGCCTCAGAACAATAAAGCATTCAGTACCCACAGCAACCCTTGCAGCTACCAGATGCCATTGGCATGATCCAAGCATAACAGTTAAAGATGAATGGCCTTAATGGCTGGGGTCATCCAACTTTCACCATCTTCTACTTTAGGCTTTTTCCTCCTCCTAATAGGCATAGATGGGCTGAATTCCTTAATTAAATAAGATCTCTTGTTTGAACCAGTTTAGACTGCAGTCATTCACCAAACTTTTCTTTCCTCCCTCCCTTCCTCTCTTCCATTCTCCTTTCACCTTCTCTCCTTCCTTCTCTCTCTTTTTTCTTTCCTGCATCCCAGTGTCTTGTTATTTACTGTATTCTGTTAAGTTTAGGTACAAACAATAGAAGCAAATACTTGATTTAACTCCTTATTTCCTGTTATGGGCTGAATTCAACCCAGTCAACACCTTGATCGTGAACGTGTAGCCCCCAGAAATGTGAGAAATAAATTTCTGTTGTTGAAGTGACTCTGTCTCTGGCACTTTGTTATGGTAGCTCTAGCAAATGTACACATCCCCTTAGATTGTTTTTTTTTTTTTTTTTTTAAACACGGAACACTTTTAGGAATGTGCATGTCATCCGGGTGCAGAGGCCATGCTAATCCACTCTAAATTGCTGCTGAAGCAAGCACTCCTGTTAGATTCTTCAACCCCCAAATTTTCCAAGACTTCTGAAAATACTGACTTTTCAGACCTTCGGGTCTCATCCCTGCTGTTCTACACTCCACCACTGCGGCGCACTTGACAAGAGTGACTGCATTTGTGAGAACGTGAGCAGATACTAAATCCCAACATTTTGGAACAGTTTCATTGCACTCCTACCAGGTACAGCACATTCATTAATTTTAACATTTACTATCACAGTGGCACTTAAGAAGTTAACAAGAAATGGAATAAACTTAAAAATGGTGCATAGGAGAAGACAGAAGATATGTCTTCTCAATAAATAGATATGTGTCTATAGGGCTTCTTCAAATTCTGGTGTTTGGGTGAAAATATTGAAATACTGTAGATGGCACCATGACATCGCACATGACTGTTTTAGAACAAAACCACTGTGTCGTTATCTCCCTCCCCCATTTTTTTTTCCTTTTTTTTTTTTTTTCTTTTTTCCTTGTGGGTAAGTTACTGGAACCTTTTAAAAAATGATCATTTATGGTTAAAACTTGGAAAAGGAATGATGCCCATTTTTTTTCAAGTTTACTCTCATGGCCTGTACTACAAAGCACTAGTCAGTAACCTCCCCTTGAAAAGTCTCTGGATAAGTACATCATTATTCTAGCTACCAGCACTTGGTGAATCCCCATGTTAAACTCAAACATGTTTTGAAATTAAACCTTAGAGATGTTCCCAACCTTCTTTCGTGTCCGTAGAGATAAGTTTACCAAACGTTAACAAAGAAATAATTGTTCTCAGAACTTACGGCAGCAGAGTGATGAGATGTAGAGTTGCTTTAAGACTGAGGCACAAATGGTGCTGTGTGGCAAACATAAAGGAACTGTTCAGTAATCACTGTTTTCAGCAAACGTACAACTCTAAGCCAGGGACCAGCAAACTTTTTCTGTACAGGTCCATCCAGATAGTAAATATTGTCAGCTTTATGGACTACAGGTCTCTGTCCAAGCTTCTCAGTGCTGCCATTTTACCCTGAAAGCAGCCATAGACAATACATATACAGACGGGCATGGTTGTGTTTTGTAAATATTTTATTTACAAAAACAGGTGGCAGATTTAGTCCTGAGCGATAGTTTGCTGACACATCCTCAGACCCAGGCTTGCTTTCCCTCTAAAGAAGGCTCCCTCTTGTGGCGATTCCTCAGAGACCTAAAGACAGAAATACCATCTGACCCAGCAATCCCGTTACTGGGTATACACCCAAAGGAAGAACTATGTATCACTCTATTATACAGACACACGCACACATATGTTCATTGCAGCACTATTCAAAATAGCAAAGACATGGAATCGACCTACATGCCCATGAATGATAGACTGGATAAAGAAAATGTGGTACTTATACACCATGGAATACTATGCAGCCATAAAAAGGAATGAGATCATGTCCTTTGCAGGGACATGGATGAAGCTAGAGGCCTTAGTATCCTTAGCAGACTAACATAGGAATGGAAAACCAAATACCACATGTTCTCACTAAATGATGAGAACACAGAGACACATAGAGGGGAACAACACACACTGGGGCCTGGTTGTGGGTGGCAGGAGGGAGAGGATCAGGAAAAATAACCAATGGGTACTAGGCTTAATTACCTGGGTGATGAAATAATCTGTACAACAAACCCCCGTGACACAAGTTTGCCTATATAACAAACCTGCACATATACCCCTGAACTTAAAATAAAAGTTAGAAAAAGAAACCTCTTTATGTATTAGGTTTGAATGCCTAATACAAACGTTTTCCCTCCCCTGCCTTTTAAAACTCCATGCTGATGCTGTCTCCATAGGTTTCAAGCATGATCTTGTGTCGTCTGTTTTGGAGGTAAAATGTTGGGTTGAGTGGGTTAGGAAACTGACTTGTGAGTGTGACATTGGAGATGGGTCTAATCATGATGTTGGCCTGGACATACCTCATTTCTTCCCAGGGGACCCATCTGGTTTGATTCAACTTTAGGAATAAGAGTTTAGATTTGAGATTGTGCTTGGTTTGGAGCTGGCCTGGTAAGCATGGAAATGCTCTTCAGTTATCTTGGAGCTAATGCATGTGTATGTTAACCAAACAGAAACCAACTGAGGAAGTAGGTTATAGTAGTAATTGTATTGGAGGTAAAGCAATAAGCATATATACAGTTATCAACAATGTCCTGTGTCCAAAAATATGCATTACATAATTTTCAAAAATGTATTTATTAACATATTTATCCATAGTCAGGTTCCACAGGAGCTGATTCTGAATATAGTTCACTCAAGGCCACTCTGCCCAGGAAGTTGGGCAGAAGGGATCAATTCCCTTTTTTTTTTTGAGACGGAGTCTCGTTCTGTCACCCAGGCTGGAGTGCAGTGGCGCGATTTCAGCTCACTGCAAGCTCTACCTCCCGGGTTCACGCCATTGTCCTGCCTCAGCCTCTTAAGTAGCTGGGACTACAGGCGCCCACCACCACGCCCAGCTAATTTTTTGTATTTTTAGTAGAGATGGGGTTTCACCGTGTTAGCCAGAGTGGTCTTGATCTCCTGACCTCCTGATCCGCCCGCCTCGGCCTCCCAAAGTGCTGGGATTACAGGCGTGAGCCACCGCGCCTGACTGGGATCAATTCCCTTGAGAGGCATTGATCTGCTAGGTTCTTTCTTGCCTATCTAGACTTAAGCAGACTCCAGAAGAATAAAGCAAATAATTTCTAGGAATTCAATCTTGTAAACTTCTGGGTCAGGTAAAGATTGCAGGTTGCTTTTGATTGTTTTTGGCATCATTTGAATTCTAAGCTTATGACAACACTGTAGTTGCGCAATACTTTAGCATGAAGCCGAGGCTGGTGAAGAAAGGGTACCTTTTCTCTCCCACAAAAACCCTCTCCAACTAGATTTGATGTATTTTGCATGGATTAATTCATAAACAATCGCTATTGCCCATATGGAAGCTATGATAGCCAACTGACTGAAAAGTAGGCTGGAATCTGCAGTTGGCCCTCGGGTTTTAACCCAGTGTCATTTGAATCCCTGCTTTATGTCAGCTCTCATAGGGAATAAGACATTCCAATGGGTTACCCACACAATAAAGGACTTTGTCTATTTTCATGTGTTTTGGCCAGTTTGAAAATCTTATTGCGTGGTTAGGCTACACAAATAGACAAAAGTAAATAGAGAAACCTGCTTCATGGAATAGCTTTGGAAACTGTGGTTGCTAAGATATAGATAGGCTTTAAGTAGAGAGAATTTCCATTATAAATTTACTAAAATGATCAGAAAAGTGAATTTACATGAAAAACGTACACTGGGTGTTTGGAAAGTGCTTTTTCTATAGACAGGGTGTGTAAAACGCATATCAAGGGAACTCTTTGGGGGAAGACGAGAATTTGCACAAGGTGTTGGGATGAAAAATATTGCTAACTTGTTTTAATTATTGGCTGAAACTTGATGGAAAGAGGAAAAAGTCCTCCAGATGATACAAAGTAGACCTTTCTTCTCATGCTCCATAGAGGTCTTTTGGGAAAAATTTCCCATTTCTACTCATGTTTGGAAAACCTTGGGTGTGTATTTTCACTGTGTATTTAACCTTCTTTCCTGGCTTCTAGAACTGTGCTGTCCAATATGGTAGACACTGGCCATGTGTTGTTTTTGAGCACTTAAAATGTGGCTACTGTCGCTGAAAAACAGAATTGTTAATCTTACTGAATTTTAGTTAATTTAAATTTGAATAGGCACCTAGGGCTATTGGCTATAGGGACAGTCCAGATAGAGAATATTTCCATCATCACAGAGAGTTCTGTTTAGACAGCGCCCTGCTCTAGAGGGTGACCAGACAGCACTTTTTGCTCATAAGACTTGTTTTTAATATTGAAGATTTAGTTTTCTCCCAACTGACGAAGTTTACGGCAAAAATGCTATGAAGATGGCATTCACTTTATTCAGATCTTATTAACATTTTCTCACAACTTATTTTTTTCCGTCAGTTCTGAGTAATTCTGTTTTTATCCATACCATATTATATTTAGTTCCTTCTAATGTAATTAAACAAAAATATCTTAATTTCAGAAAACCCTTCTTTAATTAGTTGTGCTTGAAATGTCCTGACTAATCCTTACTGTAATAACTGAATGGCCAATTTTATAGCCTCAGTGGGAAAAACAAAAAGAGAGGGACCTGTGTTCCTCATCTGTGCCAAGCAGGAAAATACTGTGGTTCAGTAATAGAAAATGAAGAGGGAGGAAAAGTTTTAGGTCATCAAATGGGGTCAGAAATATGCATGTCAGTATACTTTTGCTGCTCTCGCAAATTTCCCATAAGGGTATCTGCGAATACCTAATTTAGGTTTTTTTGGTTTCACTTTAAGTACACATGAGCTTCTGGAAAGGGCAACATTTATATATTTTTTTCACTGTGGTTTACAATCCAGTGTAGGTATATTTCAGGATGTCACTCACGATTTCAACAAGGTCATAGAATTATTCAGAAAAAGCTAATTGAAAGCAAAATGCATTAAAATGACTCGGATTAAGCTTCCCACGGACGCCAACTGTCTGTTTTGTCCCCATTGTAAACACAAGTATCCCAGAAGTGCTTGTGCTGAAATTGGCCTCTGTTGAATGAATGCATTTAAATGTGAGAGTTTTTGTATTATTACAGGGTAAGAAATGTTGCAAGTACAAAAATGTTGGGAACTAGAGCCATCCTCTGGGAGGTTTTCCTAGGAGGTAAGCTCTACTGTTTCAGAGTTCAGGGAGTGGGGCAGTGACCTGCATGAGGAGCCCCCAGGGTAAAGGCCCAGGGTCAAGGCCTAGGGTCTTGGCTTCTCCTTGGGACTGTTTCCTGGGTCACAGAGAAGTTTCTGAAAGAGAGACCCACGTGTCAGAGATGGGCAGATTGAACTGTCCCTGCTGGTGTTTACAAGAGACACTTGACGTTGATGGAAAGCATAGGGAGGACAGCAAGAGGGAGCTGTTCTGTGTCCACATCAGCACCCTTTCCCCCTTCCTTGCCCTTTATCTTGTCTCATCCTTACCTTGTTGGAAAAACACATTGGCAACATCACTCCCCACTCAAAAGGTTGCCAACACCTTCTCCCAATAATAGCGATCAACATATGTAATAGACTTCAGCTGTCTTTTTGGGTGATCTGGCAACAAACTTAACTGAAAAAAGTCAGATTTTTACAAAGAAACACTGCTTTATTGCTTAAATGTGGAAATAATACAGACCACCAGCTAAGCTAATAGCTTTCTGAAAAAGAAAGTTCAAGGTGTCCGTTGCTACTTCAATAACACATACATAAGTGGAAGGTGACAAAAAAGATTAATACGTAAAGAGGGGCCCTCATGTGTCGGCAAATTGTTGCTATTCTGAGCTCTCCACTTGCAGCAATTATCTGACTGTCGTGGGAAGAAGCTAAGAAACAATCCTCCAGCCCTCCCATAATGCCCTCTCCAAACAAATGAAAACGCGCTGCAATTGGCTTTGCAGTGTTTGCTCCCAGCCTGCCCCTTCCTGTGTTTCTCCCTGAACACGATTCTTTGCTTCGCAGGTCATCCTCTCACCCTTGCATTCTGTGTGTATATTACTGGCTAGCTGCCAATCAGCAATGGAAACCTCCCAGCGTTCTGGCAGACCTGGCTTGTGAAGTTAAGCAGGGCTTGGTGAATTTAGCCCATTTAACTGAGATGTGAGGGCAGTGAAGTGATGTTTGTAGAGAAAGGCACAGTTCTCCAGAGCTCTTGAGAATCCTTAAAAGAAATATATGCTCCTTACAAGTTTTCACTGTAAGCTTGGTGCACATTTCTAAGGAGGCTGGGGAATCATACAGCAGCTCTTCTTCTTCTTCTTTCTTCTTTCTTCTTTCTTCTTCTTTTTTTTTTATCATTCTATGGACTAACTAAGCTCTGAAACCCCATTAAAACACAAGTAGGCTATGATTTCAACACTTCTAAAGAAAAAAAAGGGGCAGATTTTTGAAGTCTTGTTTTCTCTGGGTCTGCCTCTAAAGCCTCAAAAACATTTTATATAAGTGGATAAAACTCCACTGAGGGGTAGGGCGTGGTGGCTCATGCCTGTAATCTCAGAACTTTGGGAGGCCGAGGTGGGCAGATCACTTGAGGCCAGGAGTTCAAGACCACCCTGGACAGTATGGTGAAACCCCATCTCTACTAAAAATACAAAACTTACCTGGGCGGGGTGGTTCACACCTGTAGTCCCAGCTACTTGGGGGGCTGAGGCCCAAGGATCGCTTAAACTCTGGAAGCAGAGGTTGCAGTGAGCCAAGATTGTACCACTGCACTCCAACCTGGGCGACAAAGTGAGACCCTCACTCAAAAACCAACCAACCGACAAAACTTCACTGAAGACAGGAAATCTGCCTCCCCAACCCCAATCATTTTGTATTTAGTGGGACCCTTGTCTCTTTTTACTTCTGAGTTTATGGAGAGCCTCTTTTAATCTCCCCAGCTGCTCGAATTTTACATATGGAAGGGAGGTGGGAACTATTCACTCTTAGAAGAATAAAGTTTAAACCCCTGTGAATTTCAAAATATCAATAAATGAAAGGACACCTATCTGTCAATTCTGAGTTCCCCAACTGGATCAATTGTGACTTTTATTTCCTTTGCACCTGCCTCTCTCATCCTTTTTTTCCTTTTTTTTTTTGATTGTATCCAAACACAGCCAGCAGGTTTCTGAAAGGATATTATTTTTTGTTTTTTTGAGATAGAGTGTCACTCTGTTGCCCAGGCTGGAGTGCAGCGACACGCTATCGGCTCACGGCAACCTCCGCCTTCCAGGTTCAAGCGATTCTCCTGCCTCAGTCTTCTGAGTAGCTGGGATTACAGGCATGAGCCACCACGCCCAGCTAATTTTTCTATTTTTAGTACAGGTGGGGTTTCACCATGTTGGCCGGGCTGGCCTCGAACTCCTGACTTCAGGTGATCTGCCCACCTCAGCCTCCCAAAGTGTTGGGATTACAGGCGTGAGCCACTGCGTCTGGCCACTGAAAAAATATTAGCATACTCAGGCTTCAAGTTTGTTAACAAGCAGCTCCCCACTTCTAGACTCACTTAAGAGAACTGTGAGAGTATCCTGATTTGCTGTTCTATTGCGCTAATGAAAGACCAGGAAGCAAAGATAGCTGGGCTTTGTGAAGTGAAGCAGCAAGGAAACAGAGGTGGGTTAGCCTACTTCAGGGACAGTGTGGGCCTGACATTTCTTGCTTGTCCTTCCATATTCTCATCCTCATAACTAGAAGTGGGCTCTCTCTGCAGGCCATCTTGTTGCAGCAAGAGCTGTCATAAGGCATTGAGCTGCCTGGATTTTGTAAGTCTCATATATCCTGTCTGTAGCAGATTGCAAGATCTGATGTCGATCCTATACCCCTTCCTTGCGTCTACCCTCCTTGTAATGTGCCCTTGTAGCTCCTTCCATCAAAAGGTAAAATCTGTTTCCCCACCATTTTAACTTGGGCTGATCTGCTTTAGTTTTTAGTATGGGGTAGAAGGGCCAATGAGCCGGTCAAGCCCAGACTTCTGCAGGAGGCTGAATTCCACCATGACCCTTACTCTTGTGGAATCTCCTTGCCTTCACTGTGGTCGGCACTTGTGAATATGATGAGCTATTACTCTTGTGATTATGTTATGTTATATAGCAAAAGGGATTTTGAAGATATAACCAACTTTCCAAATCCATTGAGCATAAGATAGGGAGGTTATCTGGGTAGACCTGACCTCATCAGATGAGTTCTTTAAATCTGAGTCTAGTGGTCAGAGACAGAGGCAGTCCAAGGTCTGAAACATGGGAAGAACTTGACATACCCTGACTGTCTTGGAGATGGAGGGAGCTTTGTGATAAGGAATGTGGGTCATCTTTAGTGGCTGAAAGTGGCCTCTCACTGACAGCCTGCAAGGAACCAGGGACCTCAGTCCTACAACCACAAGTAACTGAATTCTGCTAATATCAAGAATGGCATTGGAAGCACATTTTCACTCCCAGAGCCTCCAGCTAAGAACTTAGCGGCCGGGCGCGGGAGGCTGAGATGGGCGGATCACGAGGTCAGGAGATCAAGACCATCCTGGCTAACACGGTGAAACCCTGTCTCTACTAAAAATACAAAAAAGAAAAAAAAAAGAACTTAGCCCAGGTGA
This sequence comes from Piliocolobus tephrosceles, assembly GCF_002776525.5. Classification (NCBI taxonomy): domain Eukaryota; kingdom Metazoa; phylum Chordata; class Mammalia; order Primates; family Cercopithecidae; genus Piliocolobus; species Piliocolobus tephrosceles. Next base: position 50,571,096 of record NC_045452.1, read on the forward strand.
CACCATAATTTCATCCTCATGATACTCGGGGTAGAAAACCCAGTCCTATTGCACTAGACTTCCAATTTACAGAACTGTGAGCTAGTAAATGACTGTTGTGTTAAGGTGCTCAGTTTGTAGAAATTGTTATGCAGCAACAGAAAACCAACATAGCCCCAGAAAACCTCATACACTTCTATTCTCTCTCGGAACCTTGGCAAGATCATGAAACCATGCCCAGACTAGCCTGCTGGGGAATGAGAGACCATATGAAGCAGAGCCGAGGAGCCCCCACTGAAGCCGGCCAACTTCGACTTCCAGAAGCAGGACCACCTGACCAACCCACAGTTGATCACAGATGCCTGAGGGAACTCAGCCGAGTACAGAGCCACACAATTTGTCCTACTCTGACTTGCTGACCTCCAGAACCATGAGTTATGCAAGTGATTGTTGTTTGGGCCATTATGCTTTGGGATGGTTTGTTACAGAGCAATATTTAATGGATAAAAAGTCTGTCTTTATAAGCAGACACCAAACTTGTCTCAATGCTGAGCATGCACACTTCCACATTTAGAAAGGTTGGAACTGATGATTCTTCAGATAGAAAGCTTTTGTTGACTCATGATGAGACCCACCCATTTCAATGAGGTACTTAGGCAGCACACCGTCACAGAGCTGATCAAAGCTGTGGCATGGGTTCAATCAGGATTATTCTACCGGTCATATCAGAGTTCCTCACTGCTTCTTCACTTCATGTAAAAACAATTCATTTATAAACATTTATTTATGATCAGGAGCTCAGGGTAAATTATTTTACCAACTCACCTTTTCACCATTATAAGTATGACTGCAAATTATAAATAAGTAAAATATTTTTAAAAAGTCGTCTTGCCAAATTTCTGATTATAGTCGAAAGCAGACATGCCATGGCAGACAACAGATATAAAAAACAGAGATGAAAACATTTCAGTGGTGTACTCGTGCTGTCAGAGTTTAAAAGTTATATTTATAAATATATGCAATGTGTCTCTGTGTGGAGTCTAAACTGTGAACTCAGCCTGTTTGCAAACTTGGGTTTCTTCTTCGGGGGGCTACGGTCTGCTTTATGTTCCTAAGATAATCAGGCAGGTGTGTGAAACAAATGTGAGTGGCTCAGTTTCATTTTGAGCTCCTGATATGGATATTAGGGATCTTGAACTTAGAAGGTTTGATTGCTATAGTATTTCAGTAATAGGAGGTCTGCAATGGCATCCGATGTTAATACCCTCTCCCAGGAAAGATGATAATGGCTTTTCTCCATCCCTAAATGAACCAAGAAATAATAGAACAGATATCCTCCTGTGGATGGAGGTTGTTGCAACATTAGTGTGAAGGAGAAAAAAGATCAGCAATAGGGCTGCTGTTGCTGGGGAAGTGGGTGAATGAACCATTCCTAAATGAACCAAGAAATGTTAGAACAGACATCTGTGGATGGAGATTGCTGGAAGATTAGTGTGAAGGGGAAAAGGATCAGCAATAGTGCTGCCGTTGCTGGGAAGGGGATGGGGAGAGGCTGTCGCGGAGGAAGACTAAACAGTGGCTTGCAAAGGACGGCAAGCAGGCTACCAAAAGGTTACATGGGGCAAAACTCCTGTGTGTGAGAAAAATGGGGTTGGGGGGAGTGGGTAGGCAACTTAAGTCAAAACATTAGTGACCCACAGAGAAAAGGAGAGGGAAATGTAAGGTGCAGGTGGAGGAAATACATGTTCAAGTTCAACTGTAGAGAGATCCACAAGTGCATCACTGGTTCCTTTATCATGAGACCTGCATATATGGCCCAGGGAGAGGCAGCTGTTGGATTCTTAGGGTACATGATGGGATTTTCAGCTGGACACTGTTGTGGATGCTTAGCCGAGAAACAAAGCCAGTGTTATCTAAGAGGAATTCTGCTACGAGCAGGGAAATGGAAGGCCACACAATGTCTGTAAACAATATCCCTGCTTATTCTTAATGTTTTTGTTTGGGAGACGTGATGAGTAGAGCACAAGTTGTCCCCAGTGAAGCTTCAATATTGCACAGTCCTTGTTCTGGAGGTACCTGGGTACTACCGACAAGCAAAATTTTATCTAGAGGCAGAGAGAGGATTTTGAAGGACATTTGGTAGAAGGGAATAATGGTCAGGTCTGAGACTCAGCAGAAATCAAGGTTTTTCTTGTTCAGATAGGGTATTTTCCTCTGAAGAGTGGAGATCTCAGATGATTTGGATGCACACGCTGGATATGTACTGGTGATCCTTTCTGTCGTCTCCTTGGGAAACATTATTTACACAAGTTCCCTTATCCCTACCTGTGGCCTCCCTACCAGTCCCTTTCATGCTTACATCCATTCCTCCTGCCTACAGCCTTCTTTTGTTCTGGGCGAGGGAAGAGCAACTTAGTGAACTGGGTCTCAGAGAGGGAAATTGATAGTGACGTCCACAACCCACAGTCTTCTGCCTTCACATATGCAGTCTGTCCTGGGAGATGCTATGTGACCTGGGACATCCCTTGATGCCAGCACATGCTGTATTATCTTTGGGAATTCATATTAGACCATGTGTGCTCCTGGCACACAAGTCCTCTGCTTTATTCATCAGTGACCCTCAGCACACATCACAGTGCCTGGCACACAATGGGTATTGAAATACCATTTAATAAAGGACACTATGATGGTGCACATGTAACTATACAGCCATTCAAGTAAATATTTTTCCCATTCTCTTTAACACAGGACTTGACATCTTGAAGAGACGATGGTCCCTGGGCATTCTCCCTCTGTGCAGCATGTAGGGCTAGAAATAGCCACTGTCCAGCCCAGCCCTGTACCTCAAAGGCAGCAGGAAGCCAAGTGTCACCATCTGTGATGTAGCCCGCATCCTAGAACAAAAGGGCAGGAGAGGCTGGGTGGCTGAGGAAAGCAAGTATCTTATCTCAAGTTCAAAGCAATGCTTTTCTGACCTGCTAGGTTTCTAGGAGTGACACGCGCCACCCAGGGACTCTGGACAAGCTGCCTTGCATGTCACCACCTCTGTGTGGGCTACCAGCTCCTGGCAAGGTTCATGGCTGCAGGCACAGGCTGTGCAGTCCTAGGGTGCTCTGCAGAGTTCCCAGACAGCTTGCTGGTCTTGAATTCCTGGGCTCAAGTGATTCTCCTGCCTTTGCATCCCAAAATGCTGGGATTATAGGTCTGAGCCACCACCCCCGGCAATGTTTGTTCTTTTAAGCTGCTTAGCTTTGAGGGGTTTTGTTACAAAGCAATAGATAACTAGTACAGCTGGGTAGGTCTGGCTAATCTTGTGTTCAGTTTTAGGAAGCCCTTTGTCCCTTAGATGTAAGTGGATTCTCTGACCTTCCCTATGTTGGTCATAAAGATGACAGTTTGTTCTCTATGTGTTTTTCTTTTGGCATTATTTCCCAATTATTTTTTAATTAGAAAAACTGGGAAAGGGCGTGGGGTGTGCTGTTTATCACTCACGAACCCCTCTTCTAAAAACCTCAACATGAAAACTCTCCATAGGTATTCATTTCTTGCAAGAATTTCTGTAGGCCAAACTTGTCCAATCCACAGCCTATGGGCCACACGCAGCCCAGGACAGCTTTGGATGCAGCACAAAACAAACTTATAAACTTTCTTAAAACTTTATGAAACTTTTTTTGGGATTTAGAAAAATTTTTTCCCATCAGCATCGTCAGTGTTAGTGTATTTTATGTATGGCTCAAGACAGTTCTGTTTTTCCATGTGGACCAGGGAAGCCAAAAGATTGGACACCCCTGCCGTAGGCATTTCTGCAAGTGAAACAGTTGGGATCCAGCTTTGCCTGAGACAGTGCTCTTCTAGTCCCACTGCTATCAACAAAAATGCACACGCTCTTTCCAGGCGCTGCTATAGGACTTATGTGCTTTGAGGTCCCTTTACCTCTAAGCCCATTCACAGACATTTCCTAGGCCACTGTCTTGGCTTTGCCATCCTTGCTCCTATTAAAACCCCTCCCATTCAAGGCCTTGATCTCAGGGACGAACATCTCAAGTTCATGCAAAGCCAGTGGTAGGAGGAATTTTGGGGCTTAAGCAGCAACTAAATTTTGAAGTTACTTCAAGAGGAGAACAGCAGACTTTCTCACCTGCCCGTGTTATTTTGGGGAGAAGCAGAGACAGAGAAACCTAGAAGACGATTAAATGACTAAAGACTTTCCAGAAAGCATTAATAAGGCCACAAGCATTTGGGTACCCTTTGCTTTTTCTCACGCATTCTCAATTCAGGGAAACTAAATGAAACTAAATGAGTACACTCTCAGTCCCAAAGCTTCAGAGTTCCTGGCCATGATTAAAGCATGGTCTAGGAATGGACTCTGTGTGACTAGCCCCTCACCAGGAATCACAGCTCCAGGAGTCACTGCTTGATCCCTTCTGGAGGGAAAGAGGGAGAGATCTGTGTCCTGGCAGCTTGAGAAGGTTAAAATGTACTGTCTCAATTTCTTCCCTTGTGTCCTATTTCAGAATCTGTTAAAGAAGTATTTAAATCAGAAAAACAGCATTTGGATTTTATAAAATACAACAGATCAATTCCTACTTGTGGTTTTACCCTGGAGCTTGGCATGGAGAACAGTTTTAACAGACATTTTTCAAAAATCATTAGGCTCACCAAAATTCAAGCTGGCCCGTGACATTTGGATTGGATCCATTTTTTTAAGCTAATACTTTTCCACCCCCTGTGGTCTGTAGCTTTTAATCATTCCCTCTACATCATGAGTTTAGAAGAAAACAAGTATTTGCCTACCGAAGACATACTTAGAGTTCCTCCATGTTCATGGATTTCTGGGCAAACATAATCACTTGAATAGGAAAGAAAAGCACAGTTGATAAATTTCCCACTCTTTAGGGAGGCCCCATGATTTCTAATAACTCCTGATTTCTACCGCTCAGCCCTGTCAATTTCCTTTGGGCCTAGCCTGGTGATACACTTATTTTCTTATCTATGTTAGATTACTTAGGGCAATCAAAAGTCATAGGTGATAATTATTAAAATGGAATTTTATTTTAGGGGATATTAAATACTTTCAATGTAGGATGATAATGGAATGTGTCTACATAGTTAATTTGTAAAGACATGTCATTTTATTAGGGCACTGAATTAGTTACTTATTGCCACTGTAGCAAATTACCACAAACTTAGAGTTTAAGACAACACAAATTTATTATTGTCTAGTTCTGGAGGTCCCAAGTCTGAAATGGGCCTCGCTGGGCTAAAATTGTCACCCTGCATTCCTTGGCTCATGGCCCTGGATCGCTCCAATCTATGTTTCCATCGTCACATGTATTGCTATAATTAAATAGCAGCAGAATGCTTCAGATTATTATATATATGCATACACACCCTACATGCAAAACAGAAGCATTTGAAAAATGAGAGATATAGGCCCTACTTTTTTTAGTGGGAACAGAAGGATTTATCAGTTTATTTCAAGCAAGCCCTCAGGCTTGAATGAAACAGGTCTGGTATGAATTGATTTTCTTCCCAGAGAAATCAGACTGATAAACAAGTGGTCCTATTTGAACATAAAATTTACCTACACATTGAGAGTTATCTAATGAGTCCATGTACCGGCATTTTTAACATCCCTGCAAATTAATACATTATATGCTCTTCTATTCTTCGGCACTAAATCTTAAATCTATAAACCAAAGGCCCAAATTAAATGATTGAACTTCATGAATTCTATAGCATCCATAATGGAAGTGGCTCCTTTGTTATTTTGAGCACACAGGGTGCAACTTTGAAAGGTTAGCTAATGTATTTTTTATACCTAGAAACTATTTGTGCTGTGTCTTTCCCTCCTTTCCAGGCAGCTGCCTGGGCATTAGGTTTTACTAACTTGTCCTGAGGATGATATAACCAAACCAAAGAGTTAATTCTTAGCTTTTGGGTTTCAAAAGCTTGGCCTTTGAATTTCACAAGGCAAAACTAAGGAAGACTTTGGGACTATACAATTATTCCAAAGCTACTGAAGTGTAAATGTGTGGGTGTCCTGGGGATGCATAGATTTCCCAAGGGAGTATGTGGGGACTGAGACAGTGTCAACAAAATCAACCTCCAGATGCTCAAATCCCCTATGTTTTCTTTTCTCAGACTCATCCCTCTAGAGGCACCCTTATGACTTGCAGAGTTTCTTGCTCATTTTTTTCCCTCACATTTGCCCTTTTTGTGTTCCTACCTCCATCCCTTGATTCACTCCTTATCTTGCTATGGTGGAAAAACCCAAGCAAAGGGACCCTATGAACTAGTACTGATATTGAGAAAACTAACTGATGTGATAACTGGGGACCACATTCTTTTACAGTGATTTTTCATTCTTTGCTCAGAATAAAATTTGAAAACCTACTTAGGATATTCCAAATAATCTTTTTTTTTTATTTTTTATTTTATTATACTTTAAGTTCTAGGGTACATATGCACAATGTGCAGGTTTGTTACTTTTTTTTTTTTTTTGAGACAGGGTCTTGCTGTGTTGCCCAGGCTGGACTGTAGTGGCACAAGGATTCTCATGCCTCAGCCTCCTGAGTAGCTGGGATTACAGGCACCCGCCACCACTCCCGGCTAATTTTTGTATTTTTAGTAGAGACAGGGTTTTGCCATATTGGCCAGGCTGGTCTCAAACTCCTGACCTCAAGTGATCCAGAGGCCTTGGCCTCCCAAAGTGCTGGGATTATAGGCGTGACCCACTGTGTCTGGCTTGAAAATAATCTTTGGCAGTAGACTACCATGCTGTGTTTAGGATGTAACTCTAAAACAGCTCAAAGAATTGAAAGACACTGCTATAATAAAATCGATTCTGTTTTCAACTACTTAAATACATTTTTTTGGACAAGTCTTTTCAGTGCTATTTTTAAAACAAAGAACAACATTGATATTAACCGCTGTCTCATTTTTTTGATAAATAGTATTCATTCATGGAGAGATTAACTGATTAGAAAAAACAGACTAGTCCTGCCCATTTCATTGAGATGGCTTTCCAATAAAATTTAAAATTTTAAATGTATTTATTAACATTTAAAATATATTTGTATTGTTTTGATCAATTGTGTACTAAGTAAGACATATTATGATAATTCCCAAAAGAAAACTTAAAAAAATACATTTAAACCTATATAGTCAAGGACCTTTCTAAAAAATGTTAATTTATACCCTTTTCTGTGGTGAATTATGACAGACTTATTTAGTTAAATTCTTTCAAGTATATTATTGTATTAGCATAAAGTTCTGTGGGGGAAAATGGAATGGAAATGCGACTTCAAGGAACATTATAAAACAAGGTAAGCATGTACATTTATATCTTTAAGTGAACAATGATGAATATCACATTTCTTTGGAATTTAAATTTCATTGGAAACATTTAAAGGATCTGAGTAACAATTTCATTTTAGACTTTCAATATTTACAATTTACTGAAAGTCACTTTTAGCAACTACTTAAACTGATGACCAAAAAAGCCTGTAGATGTCAACCTAATAATGTGCTAGGGGGTACAATGCCTTTTGAAATTATTTTGGGGGATAGATGAGTAAAAGTAGACAAATCGAACACCAAGGTATAAAAATCATCCAGAATGATTTAAAAGCACGACTTGAAATGAGATTGAGAATCTGGACTGGGGATGGCAGACAGCATTGCTTCTGACAGTAACTGGGGTCTGAGTCAGGACATGATAGAACTTGCAGAGTTCAGTCTGAGAGTTGGCAGCACCTAAACCCTCACTCTTGTCTGGTATCTCTGGGAAGCTGTTGATGTGTGGTTGGGGGCTAAGGGAGAGAAATGCCTAAGATTTCATCAAGTTCTCTCCATGTGTTTCCTCCCAGTGTTCCCTCTGAGTTTGCAGCTCAGTTTTCTGCAGTGATTACCTGTCTCATGAATGTATCCCTTTTAGTTTATCTCCCTTCCTAGTCTCACTTCCTCCATTGCCCTACCTGTGCTTTCTGAGATTATCTCCCAAATAAACTACCTGCACCCAGGTTCTATCTCAGAATCTGTATTTGGGGGACATCAAAACCAAGAGATGTGCCATAAGTCACTTACTTATACAGAATAGATTTAATTTCCATCCAATTTAGCATGCATTTATTGGGTGCATGCTAGGTTTGCTCTAGGTACACCCAACAACATTGATTGACTTATTAATCAGGATGGAATAGTCAGGACTGGCAGCTGGTCCTCTCTACTGAGTGTACTTAAAGGGATTTAGGGAAAACTGACCTTGAAGAAATTAATCTTTAAAAGACGTGATACCACTTTGGGAGGTCAAGGAGGGCAGATTGCTTGAGGCCAAGAGTTTGAGACCAGTCTGGCCAACATGACAAAACCCCACCTCTACCAAAAAAATTCAAAAAATTACCCAGGCATGGTGGTGTGCACCTGTAGTTCCAACTACTCAGGAGCCTGAGGCAGGGGAATCGCTTGAACCCAGGAGGTTGCAGTGGGCTGAGATCATGCCTCTGCACTCCAGCCTGGGTGACAGAGTCAGACCCTGTCTCAAAAAAAAATAAAAAATAAAAAATAAAAAATAAAAAAAAAGACCCGATACATGGAGTGAAGAAGCTGATCTGTCAAAAGCCAGAAAGCAAATGCAGAGGCATACTAAAGTCAAATATTTAGGGGAATTCTTTTGGAATAACTAATTTTTCATCAGACAGTTTTCTCTTCTTATGAAATTTGCTGGTGTTCTGTTATTACAACCAGGAACTATAAGGAACCCAAATATAGCATCTGGTTAAAAAACAAACAAACAAACAAACAGGTAAGCTTTACTTGTAAGAGCAAATAAAAATCATGTTCTATTATGGAGTTACTAGGAAATAAGCAGGTTTTCCCCCTTAGCTTTCATTACAGCTCATGCAAATGCTAGTAATGCAATTATGTAAATATCTAGTTGAGATTTGGAGAGCTGCCTTTATTATTTAACTCTAAAGTTATAAAATACCATATTTGCATATTACATTTTGCAGCAATGGTATAAAGCTTATGAACAAGGTTCTATTTTTTAGAGAAGTGTTGAAAACAGAGGTTTCTGCCAGCGAGAATATGAACCTTACCTAGTATTTAGCCTTGAGCTTTGAGCAAGGGCTTATGTTGATACCCATAAATGAAGAAAACCAAAATTAAAGAAAAACAAAAAGCACATTAATAACTCTCACAAGTAATTAGCAAACAGAGCCCAAGGGCTTGAAGAAGGGATTGAGTTTCTGATCTCTCTTGGGTGGTTCCTCAACATGTGTGACCTTGACCAAGTGTTGTCCTCACTTCTTCCATCTGTAAAGATGAAAGCAACTCTTAATACTTAGAATCATTGTTGAGGCATTGGTGTCAGTTGGTTCACTTTCTGATGGTCAAAATTATGGAATAACTCTTTTTCTCACCACAAAGTTGCAGCATTTTAATAAGGAACAGGCTTGGGTCAGAAAAAAAGACGCACCATGGCAAGGCAATGCTGGCTGTGTATCTTCATAGCATGTCTGAGCTGGAAAGAAGCTGAATTATCATCTAATTTTACAAAATCATTTTTGGGTTCGTAGTATGTGCCAGGCTAAACGCTGTGCCAAACACTTTACAAAGATGATCTCACTCCATCATTTCATCAGTCCCATGAGGCGGGCATGATTATCAACATCTTATTGATGAAGAAACAATCTCCAAGAGGTAATGTGGCCAACGTCTTAAACTTGAAGTCGAAGAGCAAGAATCTGAGCCCTGTTGTAGATTTTTAATCTCTGTGTAAACTTCTTCGTTTTGTTACATCTTTTCTCTTTAGAAACAAAGTCCTTGGAAACTCTGTGCTATGCCAAGATCCCCAGGGTAATAAGTAACAGAGAGTTTGAATGCAGGTTTTCTGAGTCCCAGTCCAGTGACGTGGTTCAGCAACACCTGCTACTAGTCCAGGCTTCCCTGTATAGTAGAGGAGTTGTCTCCATGCAAGTGTGCAGTGACATGTAGACTAATTGTTCTCAGTGTTTTACAGTGAAATCTAGGCCAGGCATGGTGTCTCGTGCCTATAATCCCAGCACTTTAGGAGGCTGAGATGGAAGGATCATTTGAGGCCAAGAGTTTGAGACCAGCCCAGGCAACATAACAAGACTCTGTCTCTACAAAATAAAAATTAAAAAAATTAGCTGGCCATGGCAGTGTGCAACTGTAGGCCCCAGCTCCTTGAGAGGCTGAGGCAGGGGGATGGCTTCTGCCCAGGAGTTGGAGGCTGCAGTGAGCTATGATTGCACCACTGCACTCTGACATGGGTAACAGAGAGACTGACTCTGTCTCTCTCTCTTTTTTTTTTTAATAAAAGAAATCTACAAGGCCTGTATGGAGTTCTGAAGATGCAGATCCTGCAGGTATAAAAGAGAGTCAGGCCCCTCTCATGGCCTTTCTGGATGCCTTTCTTCCTAGGAATAACCAGCACAGGAGCCAGGTCATTGTCCTTTGCTGATAAGTGAATACAATCATTATTTTTTAAATGGAAACAAATCTCTCAAAGAATTTTCAACTGATTTTTGAAACAACAAACAAGCAGCTTTATATGGGCAGCTTGAGCAGTTTTGTTTTACAAATCCTAAGTCTGTTTATTTAGCATATTTCTTCCTCTTCCATCGGACTCCTGTTTCTACTGGCTTGGCTCTTCATTTACCTAGAACCTTAGTTCATCTGCAAACTTCACTGTATGCTATCTCTTCTCATTTGAGAAGTTCTTTTTCTAATATTTATCCCCAAATCCCTCTTTAAATTTATTTTAGTATTCTCTTTTATTAGTTTTTTTAACCAATAAAATTGGTATATTTTTACTCTATCTTCCTAAGTTCTGACCTGCGTTTCTATACTAGATCTAGATGGAAGACAACAAAATATTCTCACATTCATGGTGGCTCAATTTTTGCAAAACCTTGCAAAACTTTTGGAAGTTAATGTTCATTCCTTTATAAAAATGTCTGTTTCTTTTTATATCTTCAGAGAATGCAACCAAGGCATAAGCTATGATTTCTATTTACTGATAAGTAATTTTTATTTCATGGGGTTGATGATTGCATCAAATAGATGTGTGTGTTGTGTGTGTGTGTGATGGTTAAGAATGTGAGCTATATTACTTAGGTCAAATCTGGCTCAAATCTAGTGTGAGCTTGGGCAAATCACTTCACTTTTCTTTGCCTCAATTTTTCATTTGCAAAATGAATAGCATCTATCCCGAGAATTCCAGTGAGGATCTGTCAAGTTAATATATGTAAAGTAATATACATAATTAGTAATACATGTAAGGTACTTAGAACAGTGCCTGGCTCAGAGTAAGTAGAATGTAAGTGATAGCTGTTATATGGTGGTCTAGTTCACTATTTTCACTATAAATTCTTACTATAAATCCTCCCAATTCAGCTGTTTATTCCAAATCAGCACTGTCTAATACAAATACAATGCAGTCCATATAAGCCACGTAACATTTCCTAGTAGCCACATTTTAAAAAGGTTAAAAAAAGATAAAATTAATTTCAATACTTTTAATGCCTATTATGTAAAAATACTTCAATATATAATCAATATAAAAATTATTCATGCTGGCCATGATGGCTCATTCCTGTAATCACAGCATTTTAGGAGGCCGAGGTGGGAAGATACCTTGAGCCCAGAAGTTTGAGACCAGCCTGGGCAACATGGTGAAACATCTCTCTACAAAAAATACAAAAATTAGCCGGGCATGGTGGTGCATGCCTGTAGTCCCAGCTACCAGGGAGGCTGAGGTGGCAGGATGGATTGAGCCCTGGAGGTCGAGGCTTCATTGACCGATGATTGTACCACTGCACTCCAGCCTGGGAGACAGAGCAAAATCCTGTCTCAAAAAATATTCACAAGCAGTTTTACATTATTTTTATCATACTGTGTGTGAAATCTGGTGTGTATGCTATGATTGTAGCACATCTCAATTTGGACTAGCAACCTTCAAGTACTCAGTGACTACATTTGCTGGTACCTACTATACTGAGCAGTACCAATATATACTGTCTGTTTTTTTTTTTTTTTTTTTTGAGACACAGTCTTGCTATGGCACCCAGACTGGAGTGTAGTGGTGCCATCTCGCCTCATTGCAAGCTCCGCCTCCCGGGTTCATGCCATTCTCTTGCCTCAGCCTCCAAAGTAGCTGGGACTACAGGTGCCTGTCACCACGCCAGGCTAATTTTTTGTATTTTTAGTAGAGATGGGGTTTCACTATGTTAGCCAGGATAGTCTTGATCTCCTGACCTCGTGATCTGCCCGCCTCGGCCTCCCAAAGTGCTGGGATTGCAGGTGTGAGCCACTGGGCCCGGCCTACCAATCTATACTGTCAAACATTAAGTGTAAAATCCAGAGATAATACCTCTTTTGCCATGGGTAGGTTATGTGGTATTATTACTGGACTATTTACTAATACATAGCAATAGGGTTGGCCTCAAAAAGTATGGAGAAGAGGTACGAGTTTGTCTCTGGTGCTTCTCCAACTCCAGTTCGGTGCTCTCCTATTTTGCATGACACTTCCTTAGTTTCTCAGGGTGGAGCCCATCAAAACCTCCATCCAGGCCCTTATATATATGTATTTTTTTGAGATGGAGTTTCGCTCTTGTTGCCCAGGCTGGAGTGCAGTGATGCGATCTCAGCTCACTGCAACATCCACCTCCCAGGTTCAAGCAATTCTCCTGCCTCAGCCTCCTGAGTTGCTGGGATTACAGGTGCCCACCACCATGCCCAGCTAATTTTTGTGTTTTCAGTAGAGACAGGGTTTTGCTATGTTGCCCAAGCTGGTCTCAAACTCCTGACCTCAGGTGATCCACCCAACTTGGCCTCCCAGAGTGCTGGAATTATAGGCATGAACCACTACGCCTGGCCCCAGGCCCTTATATTTTAACATTACTGTCTGTTCTGGGTCCTATTACTCCAGGACCATAATGTGATGCAGTTACAGTTGATTCTCATTATTCATAGTAATTGTCTTTTATAAAGTCACTGTAAACAGTGAATTAGCAAATACTGAGCTATTGCTCCTAGGGGAAATACAGGGTTATGCTCCTGGGAGCCTCTGGCCAACATCTGATCATCACATACCTTATGTGTGTTTCTGTTTAAAATCACCTTATTTACTATCTATTGTTGAATTGTTAGTATTGAACTCATGACCAACAAAACTGTAGCTCAGGTTTGAATGAAGCTTACCTAACACATATACTAGACAACACTTCAGCACTGTGCTTGGGAACTTTTAAGCAGTGAAATCACCAAACCAAAGCACGCAAGTGTAAAAAACAGGGCAGTAAATAGACAGTTAAAAGGACACTTGGTTTACAGTATATCTACTGAAACAAGGCAGCATGTTGCCTTGTTTGACCTCAGCTGGGAATATATGTGTCAGGTGACTCAGACTTGTTTCTTCTTCTGTGCAAATCCGTGAATGGCCGTGAAAGCACTGAGAGAATTGATTTTGGAGTTACAAATAAGTGAATCTCTGAATAATGAGATTAAGCTGGGTCGCTTTTCATCAACACTTGCATGTCAAGAGATGCTTTCAGTGTATTTGGGTGGGCAGCTGAGAAGCTACTGGGTTCCTTCAAACCCTGGCACTTGGATATTCATAACGGTGAACTGGCTACTCCCAGGGAGTGGAACAGCCAAGTGAGTGTGTCCTGGAGCTTGATTGGTGTATTATTCTGTTCTCATACTGCTAGTGAAGGTATACCCGAGACTGGGTAATTTATAAAGGAAAGAGGTTTAATGGACTCAACAGTTCAGCATGGCTGGGGAGGCCTCAAAATCATGGCAAAGGCAAAGGAGAAGCAAAGGCACGTTTTATATGGTGGCAGGCAAGATTGAGCTTGTGCAGGAGAACTCCCATTTGTAAAACCATCAGATTTCATGAAACTTATTCACTACCACAAGAACAGTATGGGGGAAACCACCCCCATGATTCAGTTATCTCCACCGGGCGCAACCCTTGACATGTGGGGATTATTACAATTCAAGGTGAGATTTGGGTGGGGACTCAGGTGAAAGATAGCAGTTGGGCAGAGTCAATGGTAAACAGAAAGAGCCAGAAAATGAGCAGTGCCCCAACTTGGCAAAAGACAAAAGCAGATAAACCCAAAGCATAATGATCCTCAATTGCAATGCTCCCACAGGGGCTGGAGATGAAGTCGAAAGATGAGAACTCATAAAAGGATGCATAGAACTGAGAGCCTGACATCAGCCAGGAAGAAGTTGAAAACGCCAGGTCTCTTGGGTGAATGGGCTGTGGTGCCTTTTTTTGGCTTTGTGGGGCATGAGTAGCTTTTTCTGGGATAAAATTATAAGATTGTGAGTGAAGACAGTAACCTTGACTCATGCCTAAGCTTGCTGTGCACAATCATTGACAGATTTTGCAATAATTTTTGATATTTTCATCTACTCTTTTGTCTTATCGTGAATCCAGTTGACAGGATTTTCTGAATTCATTAGGGCCTCACCTTTTATGTCTTTTGTTAAACAATTTTCTTTGTTTGAAACAAAGAAAAATATATGTATATATTATAAATAATTCTGATTTTATTGAGAAAAAATGCAACATATTTAAAATATATAGTGATTCTGTTATTATATAAGTTCATCTGTTTTCACATAACTCTCCTTTGGATAAATCTTCTCAAGCAATTTATTTTCTTTTTTAAAGTGGAGATTATGTTGGAGCACTGAGATTCATAAAACAAGTACTTCTAGACCTAAAATGACTTAGCCACACAGTAATAGTTAGAGACTTCAACATCCCACTGACAGTGTTAGACAGATCTTTGAGGCAGAAAACGAACAAATTCTGAACTTAAATTCAGCACTTGACCAATTGGACCTAATAGACTTCTATAGACTACTTCAGCCAATAGCTGCAGAATATACATTCTTCTCATCTGCAAATGGAATATACTCTGAGATCAAGCACATCTTCAGCCATAAAGCAAGTCTCAGTAAAATAATAATTATAAAGACTGTACTAAGCATACTCTCAGATCACAGTGGAATAAAATAGAAATCAATGCCAAGAAGATCTCTCAAAACTAGACAATTACATGGAAATTAAAAAACTTACTCCTGAATGACTTTTGAGTAAACAACAAAATTAAGGTAGAAATCAAAACAATTTTTGAAATAAATGAAAACAGACACAACATACCAAAATCTCTGGGATGCAGCAAAAGCGGTGTTAAGAGAAAAATTTATAGTACTAAATGCCTGCATCAAGAAGTTAGAACAATTTCAAATTAACAATTTCACATTTTACCTTTCAGAAGAACTAGAAACAGAAGAACAAACTAAACCCAAAGCTACCAGAATAGAAGAAATGACTAAAATCAGAGCAGAACTGAATGAAATTGAGATCCAAAACCATACAAAAATCAACAAAACCAAAATGCTTTTTTTGAAAGGATAAATGAGATCAATAGACGGCTAGCTAGATTAATGAAGAAAAAAGAGAGAAGATCCAAATAAGCACAATCAGAAATGACTAGATGGGCCAGGTGAAATGGCTCATGCCTGTAATCACAGCATTTTGGGAGGCTGAGATGGGCAGATCACCTGAGGTCAGGAGTTGGAGAACATCCTGGCCAACATGGTGAAACCCTGTCTCTACTAAAAATACAAAAATTAGCTGGGGGTGAATACACGCACCTGTAATCCAGCTACTTGGGAGGCTGAGGCAGAAGAATTGCTTGAACCCAGGAGGCGGATGTTACCGTGAGCCGAGATCATGCCACTGCACTCTAGCCTGGGTGACCAAATGAGACTCCGTCTCAAAAAAAAAAGAAAAGACTAAAATGACATTACAAGTGATCCCACAGAAATACAAAAGGTCCTCAGAGACTATTATAAACACTTCTAGGTACACAAACTAGAAACTCTGGAGGAAATGGGTAAGTTCCTGGATAGACACAACTTCAGCCAATAGCTGCAGAATATACATTCTTCTCATCTGCAAATGGAATATACTCTGAGATCAAGCACATCTTCAGCCATAAAGCAAGTCGAATTGAATCAAAAAGAAGTTGAAACCCTGAGCAGACCAGTAATACCAGTAATGAGCTCTGAAATTGAATCAGTAGTAAAAAAACACCCAACCTAAAAAGACCTCGACCTGATGGATTCACATCTGAATTCTACCAGACATACAAAGAAGTGCTGGTCCCAGTCCTACTGAAACTATTCCAAAAAATCAAGGAGGAGGGACTCCTCCCTCATTCTACAAACCCAGCCTCATCCTGATAGCAGAATCTGGCAAAGACACAACGAAAAAAGAAAATCACAAGTCAATATTCCTGATGAACACAGATGCAAAAATCCTCAACAAAATACTAGCAAACTGAATCCCAAAGCATATGCAAAAGTTAATCCACCATGATCAAGTAGGCTTCATTCTTGAGATGCAAGACTGGTTTAACATACACAAATCAATAAATGTGATTCAGCACACAACTGAAAACTACAGACGCAACTGCAAACAAAACCATATGATTATTTCAATAGACACAGAAAAGCTTTTCATAAAATCCAGCATCCCTTCATAATAAAAACCCTCAAGAATTAGACATGAAGGAACATACCACAAAACAATAAGAGCTGTCTATGACAAAGCCATAGCCAATACTGAATGGATGAAAGCTGGAAGCATTTTCCTTAAGAACTGGAACAAGATGAGGATGTCTAGTTTTGCTACATAGTACCAGAGGTCCTAGCAGAGCAATCAGGCAAGAGAAAGAAATAAGAAGCATCCAAATAGGATGCTTTTATCATTGTTTGCTCATAATATGATTTGATATCTGGAAAGCCCTAAAGATTCTACCAAGAGGCTTCTAGAACTAATAAATGACTTGAGTAATGTTTCAGGATACAAAATCAAAGTAGAAAAATTAGTAGCATTTCTATGCATCAATAATGTTCAAGCTGAGAGCCAAATCAAGAACACAATTCCATTTACAATAGCCACAAAAAATAAAATACCTAGGAATATGTCTAGTCAAGAAGGGGAGAGATCTCTTCAAGGAGAGTTACAAAACACTGCTGAAAGAAATCATAGATAACATAAACAAGTAACGAAACATTCTAGGCACATGGATTAGAAGGTTATTATTAAAACAGCCATACTGGCCAAAGTAATGTACAGATTCAGTGCCATTCCTATCAAACTACCAACATAATTTTTCACAGAATTAGAAAAACTACTCTAAAGTGCATATGGAACCAAAAAAAGAGCCCAAATAGCCAAAGCAATCCTAAGCAAAAAGAATAAAGCTGGAGGCATCACAATACTCAATTTCAAACTTAACTGTAAGGCTATGGTAACCAAAACAGCATGGTATGACTTCAAAAACAGATACATAGACCAATAGAACAGAATAGAGAACCCAGAAATAAAGCCTTCTGCCTACAATCATCTGATCTTCAGCAAAGCCAACAAAAATCAGCAATAGGGAAAGGATTGTCTGTTCAATCAATGGTGCTGGGATAACTAGCTAGCCATATGCAGAACAATGAAACTGGACTACTGCCTATAATCAGATACAAAAATTAACTTAAGATAGATTAAAGACTTAGATGTAAGACCTAAAACTATAAAAGTGGTAGAAGAAAATCAATGAAATACTCTTGTGGACATAAGCCTTGGCAAAGAGTTTATGACTAAGTTTTCAAAAGCAATTGCAACAAAAAAAAAAAATTGACAAGTGAGACATAGTGAAACTAAAGAGCTTCTGCATAGCAAAATAAACTATCAACAGAATAAACAGACAACCTACAGAATGGGAGAAAATATTCATAGACTATGCATCCTACAAAGGTCTAATGTCTGGAATATGTAAAGAATTTAATTCAACAAACAAAAAATAAATAACCCTATTAAAAAGTGGGCAAGGGGGCGGAGCAAGATGGCCGAATAGGAACAGCTTCAGTCTCCATCTCCCAGCGCGAGCGACACAGAAGACCGGTGATTTCTGCATTTTCAACTGAGGTACTGGGGTCATCTCACTCGGGAGTGCCGGACAATCGGTGCTGGTCAGCTGCTGCAGCCCGACCAGCGAGAGCTGAAGCAGGGCGAGGCATCGCCTCACCTGGGAAGCGCGAGGGGGAAGGGAGTCCCTTTTCCTAGCCAGGGGAACTGAGACACACAATACCTGGAAAATCGGGTAACTCCCACCCCAATACT
This sequence comes from Piliocolobus tephrosceles, assembly GCF_002776525.5. Classification (NCBI taxonomy): domain Eukaryota; kingdom Metazoa; phylum Chordata; class Mammalia; order Primates; family Cercopithecidae; genus Piliocolobus; species Piliocolobus tephrosceles. The sequence continues at coordinate 50,589,310 of NC_045452.1, forward strand.
GCGCTGTAACACCGGCACACCGGAGATTATATCCCACACCTGGCCGGGAGGGTCCCACGCCCACGGAGCTTCTCTCCTTGCTAACACAGCAGTCTGCGGCAATCTAACCACAAGGCAGCAGCGAGGCTGGGGGAGGGGCGCCCGCCATCACTGAGGCTTAAGTAGGTAAATAAAGCCTCTGGGAAGCTCGAACTGGGTGGAGCTCACAGCAGCTCAAGGAAACCTGCCTGTCTCTGTAGACTGCGCCTCTGGGGACAGGGCTCAGCTAAAGGAGCAGAAGCCTGTGAAACGCGAACGACTCTGTCTGACAGCTTTGAAGAGAGCAGTGGATCTCCCAACACGGAGGTTGAGATCTGAGAGGGGGCAGTCTGCCTGCTCAAGTGGGTCACTGACTCCTGAGTAGCCTAACTGGGAGACATCCCCCACTAGGGGCAGTCTGACACCCCACACCTCACAGGGTGGAGTACACCCCTGAGAGGAAGCTTCCAAAGCAAGAATCAGACAGGTGCACTCGCTGTTCAGCAATATTCTATCTTCTGCAACCTCTGCTGCTGATACCCAGGCAAACAGGGTCTGGAGTGGACCTCAAGCAATCTCCAACAGACCTATAGCTGAGGGTCCTGACTGTCAGAAGGAAATCTATCAAACAGGAAGGACACCTATATCAAAACCCCATCAGTACGTCACCATCATCAAAGACCAGTGACAGATAAAACCACAAAGATGGGGAAAAAGCAGGGCAGAAAAGCTGGAAATTCAAAAAATAAGAGCACATCTCCTCCTGCAAAGGAGCACAGCCCATCGCCAGCAACGGATCAAAGCTGGTCAGAGAATGATTTTGATGAGATGAGAGAAGAAGGCTTCAGTCCATCAAACCTCTCAGAGCTAAAGGAGGAATTACGTACCCAGCACAAAGAAACTAAAAATCTTGAAAAAAGAGTGGAAGAATTGACAGCTAGACTAATTAATGCAGAGAAGGTCATAAACAAAATGACAGAGATGAAAACCATGACACGAGAAATACGTGACAAATGCACAAGCTTCAGTAACCGACTTGATCAACTGGAAGAAAGAGTATCAGCGATGGAGGATCAAATGAATGAAATGAAGCGAGAAGAGAAACCAAAAGAAAAAAGAAGAAAAAGAAATGAACAAAGCCTGCAAGAAGTATGGGATTATGTAAAAAGACCAAATCTACGTCTGATTGGGGTGCCTGAAAGTGAGGGGGAAAATGGCACCAAATTGGAAAACACTCTACAGGATATCATCCAGGAGAACTTCCCCAACCTAGCAGGGCAGGCCAACATTCAAATTCAGGAAATACAGAGAACGCCACAAAGATACTCCTCCAGAAGAGCAACTCCAAGACACATAATTGCCAGATTCAGCAAAGTTGAAATGAAGGAAAAAATCTTAAGGGCAGCCAGAGAGAAAGGTCGGGTTACCCACAAAGGGAAGCCCATCAGACTGACAGCAGATCTCTCAGCAGAAACTCTACAAGCCAGAAGAGAGTGGGGGCCAATATTCAACGTTCTTAAAGAAAAGAATTTTAAACCCAGAATTTCATATCCAGCCAAACTAAGTTTCATAAGTGAAGGAGAAATAAAATTCTTTACAGATAAGCAAATGCTTAGAGATTTTGTCACCACCAGGCCAGCCTTACAAGAGACCCTGAAGGAAGCCCTAAACATGGAAAGGAACAACCGGTACCAGCCATTGCAAAAACATGCCAAAATGTAAAGACCATCGAGCCTAGGAAGAAACTGCATCAACTAATGAGCAAAATAACCAGTTAATATCATAATGGCAGGATCAAGATCACACATAACAATATTAACCTTAAATGTAAATGGACTAAATGCTCCAATTAAAAGACACAGACTGGCAAACTGGATAAAGAGTCAAGACCCATCAGTCTGCTGTCTTCAGGAGACCCATCTCACATGCAGAGACATACATAGGCTCAAAATAAAAGGATGGAGGAAGGTCTACCAAGCAAATGGAGAACAAAAAAAAGCAGGGGTTGCAATCCTAGTCTCTGATAAAACAGACTTTAAACCATCAAAGATCAAAAGAGACAAGGCCATTACATAATGGTAAAGGGATCAATCCAACAGGAAGAGCTAACTATCCTAAATATATATGCACCTAATACAGGAGCACCCAGATTCATAAAGCAAGTCCTTAGAGACTTACAAAGAGACTTAGACTCCCATACAATAATAATGGGAGACTTCAACACTCCACTGTCAACATTAGACAGATCAACGAGACAGAAAGTTAACAAGGATATCCAGGAATTGAACTCATCTCTGCACCAAGCGGACCTAATAGACATCTATAGAACTCTCCACCCCAAGTCAACAGAATATACATTCTTCTCAGCACCACATCACACTTATTCCAAAATTGACCACATAATTGGAAGTAAAGCACTCCTCAGCAAATGTAAAAGAACAGAAATTATAACAAACTGTCTCTCTGACCACAGTGCAATCAAACTAGAACTCAGGACTAAGAAACTCAATCAAAACCGCTCAACTACATGGAAACTGAACAACCTGCTCCTGAATGACTACTGGGTACATAACGAAATGAAAGCAGAAATAAAGATGTTCTTTGAATCCAATGAGAACAAAGATACAACATACCAGAATCTCTGGAACACATTTAAAGCAGTGTGTAGAGGGAAATTTATAGCACTAAGTGCCCACAAGAGAAAGCAGGAAAGATCTAAAATTGACACTCTAACATCACAATTAAAAGAACTAGAGAGGCAAGAGCAAACACATTCAAAAGCTAGCAGAAGGCAAGAAATAACTAAGATCAGAGCAGAACTGAAGGAGATAGAGACACAAAAAACCCTCCAAAAAATCAATGAATCCAGGAGTTGGTTTTTTGAAAAGATCAACAAAATTGACAGACCGCTAGCAAGATTAATAAAGAAGAAAAGAGAGAGGAATCAAATAGACGCAATAAAAAATGATAAAGGGGATATCACCACTGATCCCACAGAAATACAAACTACCATCAGAGAATACTATAAACACCTCTACGCAAATCAACTAGAAAATCTAGAAGAAATGGATAATTTCCTGGACACGTACACTCTTCCAAGACTAAACCAGGAAGAAGTTGAATCCCTGAATAGACCAATAGCAGCCTCTGAAATTGAGGCAACAATTAATAGCCTACCCACCAAAAAAAGCCCAGGACCAGATGGATTCACAGCTGAATTCTACCAGAGGTACAAGGAGGAGCTGGTACCATTCCTTCTGAAACTATTCCAATCAATAGAAAAAGAGGGAATCCTCCCTAACTCATTTTATGAGGCCAACATCATCCTGATACCAAAGCCTGGCAGAGACACAACAAAAAAAGAGAATTTTAGACCAATCTCCCTGATGAACATCGATGCAAAAATCCTCAATAAAATACTGGCAAACCGGATTCAGCAGCACATCAAAAAGCTTATCCACCATGATCAAGTGGGCTTCATCCCTGGGATGCAAGGCTGGTTCAACATTCGCAAATCAATAAACGTAATCCGGCATATCAACAGAACCAAAGACAAGAACCACATGATTATCTCAATAGATGCAGAAAAGGCTTTTGACAAAATTCAACAGCCCTTCATGCTAAAAACGCTCAACAAATTCGGTATTGATGGAACGTACCTCAAAATAATAAGAGCTATTTATGACAAACCCACAGCTAATATCATACCGAATGGGCAAAAACTGGAAAAGTTCCCTTTGAAAACTGGCACAAGACAGGGATGCCCTCTCTCACCACTCCTATTCAACATAGTGTTGGAAGTTCTGGCCAGGGCAATCAGGCAAGAGAAAGAAATCAAGGGTATTCAGTTAGGAAAAGAAGAAGTCAAATTGTCCCTGTTTGCAGATGACATGATTGTGTATTTAGAAAACCCCATCGTCTCAGCCCAAAATCTTCTTAAGCTGATAAGCAACTTCAGCAAAGTCTCAGGATACAAAATTAATGTGCAAAAATCACAAGTATTCTTATACACCAGTAACAGACAAGCAGAGAGCCAAATCAGGAATGAACTTCCATTCACAATTGCTTCAAACAGAATAAAATACCTAGGAATCCAACTTACAAGGGATGTAAAGGACCTCTTCAAGGAGAACTACAAACCACTGCTCAGTGAAATCAAAGAGGACACAAACAAATGGAAGAACATACCATGCTCATGGATAGGCAGAATCAATATTGTGAAAATGGCTATACTGCCCAAGGTTATTTATAGATTCAATGCCATCCCCATCAAGCTACCAATGACTTTCTTCACAGAATTGGAAAAAACTGCTTTAAAGTTCATATGGAACCAAAAAAGAGCCCGTATTGCCTAGACAATCCTAAGTCAAAAGGACAAAGCCGGAGGCGTCACGCTACCTGACTTTAAACTATACTACAAGGCTACAGTAACCAAAACAGCATGGTACTGGTACCAAAACAGAGATATAGACCAATGGAACAGAACGGAGCCTTCAGAAATAATGCCACACATCTACAACCATCTGATCTTTGACAAACCTGAGAAAAACAAGAAATGGGGAAAGGATTCCCTATTTAATAAATGGTGCTGGGAAAATTGGCTAGCCATAAGTAGAAAGCTGAAACTGGATCCTTTCCTTACTCCTTATACGAAGATTAATTCAAGATGGATTAGAGACTTAAATGTTAGACCTAATACCATAAAAACCCTAGAAGAAAATCTAGGTAGTACCATTCAGGACATAGGCATGGGCAAGGACTTCATGTCTAAAACACCAAAAGCAACGGCAGCAAAAGCCAAAATTGACAAATGGGATCTAATTAAACTAAAGAGCTTCTGCACAGCAAAAGAAACTACCATCAGAGTGAACAGGCAACCTACAGAATGGGAGAACATTTTTGCAATCTACTCATCTGACAAAGGGCTAATTTCCAGAATCTACAAAGAACTCAAACAAATATACAAGAAAAAAACAAACAACCCCATCCAAAAGTGGGGAAAGGATATGAACAGACATTTCTCAAAAGAAGACATTCATACAGCCAACAGACACATGAAAAAATGCTCATCATCACTGGCCATCAGAGAAATGCAAATCAAAACCACAATGAGATACCATCTCACACCAGTTAGAATGGCAATCATTAAAAAATCAGGAAACAATAGGTGTTGGAGAGGATGTGGAGAAATAGGAACACTTTTACACTGTTGGTGGGATTGTAAACTAGTTCAACCATTATGGAAAACAGTATGGCGATTCCTCAAGGATCTAGAACTAGATGTACCATATGACCCAGCCATCCCACTACTGGGTATATACCCAAAGGATTATAAATTATGCTACTACAAAGACACATGCACACGTATGTTTATTGCGGCACTATTCACAATAGCAAAGACTTGGAATCAACCCAAATGTCCATCAGTGACAGACTGGATTAAGAAAATGTGGCACATATACACCATGGAATACTATGCAGCCATAAAAAAGGATGAGTTTGCGTCCTTTGTAGGGACATGGATGCAGCTGGAAACCATCATTCTTAGCAAACTATCACAAGAAGAGAGAACCAAACACCGCATGTTCTCATTCATAGGTGGGAACTGAACAATGAGCTCACTTGGACTCGGGAAGGGGAACATCACACACTGGGGCCTATCATGGGGAGGGGGGAGGGGGGAGGGATTGCATTGGGGAGTTATACCTGATATAAATGATGAATTGATGGGTGCTGACGAGTTGATGGGTGCAGCACACCAACATGGCACATGTATACATATGTAACAAACCTGCACGTTATGCACATGTACCCTAGAAGTTAAAGTATAATAAAAAAAATAAAAAATAAAAAATAAAAAAAAAAAAAGAAAAAGTGGGCAAAGGACGTAAACAGACACTTCTTAAAATGAGATATACAAGTGGCCAACAAATACATGAAACAATGCTCCACATCGCTAATCAGTGAAATGCAGATCAAAACCACAATGAGATACCATCTCGCATCAGTCAGACTGGCTATTAATAAAACATCAAAAACATTAACAGATGCTTGCAAGGCTGAAGAGACAGGAGAACGCTTACACACTACTAGTGGGAATGTAGATTAGTTCAACTGCTGTGGAAAGTAGTTTGGAAATTTCTCAGAGAACTAAAAATAGAATTACCATTTGACCCAGTAATCAAATTGCTGGATATGTACCCAAAGGAATATAAATCATTCTACCAAGAAGACATGCACTTACATGTTTATCACAGCACTATTAATATGAGTAAAGACATTGACTCAACCTAGGTGCCCTTCAGTGGTGGACTGGATAAAGAAAATGTACATATGCACCATGGAATGTTACAAAGCTATAAGAAAGAATGAAGTCACATCCGTTGCAGCAGCATGGATGGAGCTAGAGGTCATTATCCTAAGCAAATTAACACAGGAACAGAAAACCAAATATGGCATGTTCTTGCTTATAAGTGGGAGCTAAACACTAGGTACTCATGAATATAAAGGTGAGAACAGTAGACACTGGGGACTACTGGAGCGGGGAGGAGGGCAAGGGTTTAGAAACTACCTATTGAGTAGTATGCTTACTGCCTGGGTGACGAGATCGTTTGTATCCCAAACCTCAGCATCATGCAATATACTCTTGTGACAAACCTGTACATGTACTCCTGAATCAAAAATAAAGGTTTAAATTTTAAAAAATGAAGATTATGTTTGGCCTTCTGTGTATTAGTCAACTCTTCATCACAGTAGACACTCATTAACCATGTTTGTTCCTTTAACCTGGAGTGTTACCTGGTTTCATTGTTTCCAACACGGAGCTGATTTTTCCTATTCTTTATTCTGTATATAATTCAGCCTTATCTCATTGTCTGTTCCTACATATTTAAAAACACTCTCCACACCCTAACTATATAGGAAGATAGTGTTATTTTGAGCAAAACTAATAGGCCTCAATGGGTGTATTTTCTCAATGTATTGCATCTTTGCAAAAATTAAGGAGAACAGAGGCAAAGAGTAGAAATAATATATCTAGAACGACATAATATGATACAATGGGAAGCCAAATAACCAACCTGGAAAAAAGTTCTAAGAACCCAAAAAATACATTAGAATCTGGGGAAGACAAAGCTTAGAAAAATTTATCCATCATTTAGAAGGCTATTTTTGTGGAAGAGGCATCAAGGCAATGACATACAATAAAATTTTGAGAAATAGAAAAATGGGCCCCATAACTCTTGACGTGAAGCCAGCTCTATAACTGTTACCTATTACTCTGCAGTACAGTGCAAGGTGTTGGTCAGGAGTGTCTGCCCAAGCCGGATTCATGAACAAACTCCAGGTCCATTATTCCTGACGAACAAGTAACTTAAGAGTCTCTCAGCCTTAGTTTTCTTAACTGTATGTGGGTATACAGTGTACATATAATGCATACGTACATATAGTGCATATAAAATGATGAACCATATACCTGAGACAAGTTAACATATAATTGAAATGATTTATTCACACACTTATTTCTTAAGCCCCTGCTATGTGCCATCTTCATAGAGTTAATGGTCTAAAGAAGGAGGTAGACAGTCACGTGGGCCCGTAGGTAGATAATAACAGACAGAGAAGGAAAAGTGCAGAAGGTTACGAGCTTCCAACAGGGAGACCTGGCTTGGTCCCCAGGGACAGGGAACGTTCCCTGAGAAAGTGATACTAGTCTAGGATGAAAAGGAGGAATGGGAGTTAAATGAGTAAAGAAGGAGGGGCCTGGGAAAAGAGCATCCTAGCAAGAGGAACTGTACACGCAAAGCCCCCAGTTGGGGATCACAGGTTTTCCTGGGGAACTAAAGGTTGGCCATTGTGGCTGGAGCATCGAGAATGAGTGAGGGAGTCCTGAGAGTTGAGGTGGAATAGGTTGGCAGAGGCCACATCACTTTATCCTAAGTGCAGTGGGAGCCAATGCAGGGCTTTAAGCTGGGGAGAGACATGAGCTTCTATGCTGGTAATAGAATGGCGGATCTAGGGTGAATGTTTGCTCTGGCTGTCCTCCCAGTGAGAGATGATGGTGGCTGTGACTGGGTGATGGCATAAGCAGTGGAGAAAAGTGGAGGAATCTGGGAACTATTTAGGAGGTAAAACGATGGGACTTTGTGGTGGGCTGGATGTGGCAGTGGAAGAAGAGGGAGGTGTTAAGGATAAATCCTGTTCTCCCAGATTGGAAACTCAGCCTGTGGTGATGCCGTTCATTGCAAAAGGCAAGAAAAGTACTGACTTTGCAGAGTACCTTTGTCCTTATTTACTTGCAGACATATTTCACAAATCTGAAACTTTAGTGTACCTTTTGCCTAAAATCTTATTTTCATTCATGAAAGAGCATCATATTCATATGGATATATCAATGGAAACAAATATACATAAAATAGTAGGTTTGCCATGATGGGTGTAAATTGGTCAAAACATTTATTTAGCTTTATTATAAATGTAAGTAATTTGAACATTTTATACCCTTATTATTTTAAAAAATCAATTTCATATGCTTTGTTCATAGTTAGGTTTCTAAACAATTGTAATGTATCAATTCCCTGATCAAACATTTATTTTCTTCCCCAAAGCGTATGGAATGAAATGTATGCTCTTTGCAATTAATATCATATCCAAGGTCTTGACACACTTTCCTGCCTCATGTTCATGGTTTCTCTATTGCCCCCAAGGGTGTTCTTGGCTTTGATTGTTGGTTCCTCTGCCTGAGATGTCCTCTAAACACTTCTGCCCAGCTGAATCCTACTAATTCTTCAAAGCCTCCTTGAAACATTACTGCCTCTGAGGCTTTTCTGGATCCCTGTCAAATTGTTTCCGAGCTTTCTTATGTGAGTTTATATCACAGGTAGACTTGAGTTAAAGTTAAATTGTTCACCTCAGCCCCTTCCTCTAGATCAAGAAGTTCTGCAACTGATTTTGCCTCTTCTTCTCTATTACTAAACATTGTAAACATACCCTCTGATTGAAGATGGGCTTCCCCCGGAAGCAGATCCTGAGATACGGATTTGTGTGTAAGTAATCTGTTTTGGGAGGTGATCGCAGGAAGTGCTTTTGAGGGAGTGGGGAATTATCAAGCAGATCATGGTGGTGGGCAACCAGGGATCCTTTCTGCTGGGACCGCTCAGAGGCTGTGTAGAACATGCCTCATGGTTGTTGCAACTGAAGGCAAAGATGCTGGAGATATTGTCCTCTGTTACGGACTCAAAATTTGTGGCCTTCCAATGTTCCTGGGTTGAAATTTAATCCCCAAGGTGATAGTATTACAATGTGTTGCCTTGGGGGAGGTTATTAGGTCATGAGAGTGGAGCCTTCAAGAATGGGGTTAGTGTCCTTATAACAAGGACCTCAGAGAGCTGCCTCACCATTTTTTCTGCCATGTAAGGACAAGTGAAAAGATGGAAGTCTGCAAGACAGAAGAGGGCTCTCACCAGAACTCGACCATGTGGGCACCCTGATCTTGTGCTTCCAGCTTCCAGAAGTGTGAGAAATAAATGTTTGTTGTTTAAACTACCCCAACTAGGATGTCCTCTAAACACTTCTGCCGAGATGAATCCTATTAATTCTTCAAAGCCTCCTTGAAACGTTACTGCCTCTGAAGCTTTTCTGGATCCCTGTCAAATTGTTTCCAAGCTGCTTTGCTCTTGTGTAAGTTTCTATAACAGACAGACTTGGATTAAAGTTAAATTGTTCCTATCAGCCCTCTCTAGATCAATAGGTTCTAAAACATTTTTTGCCTCTTCTCTATCACTAAACATTGTGAGCCTATCCTGTAATTGAAGTTGGGCTCCCCAACTGTTCTAGCAGCCCAGACTGAATAAAACATCGTCTCACATCAATCAGGCAATGGTTGAGGGCTGCTCTGAGGAACCATGACTCCCCAGTACTTCCTGCCTGGTTTGGCCTGGACCAAGTTCACTTCAGGAGCCAGAGAGCCCCTTCAAGCAGAGATATGCAGATATTTGATGTTGAAAAGGCACTAATGGTGTCTGCAATGCCCCCCAGCCCTCATATACTTAGAATATTTTCTTATTTATTGCTCATATACAATAATGAAAGCTTCTCATTCCTCCTCCAAAACAATTAAGAGGACATAGTATTTGGAAAGGAAAATGGGATATTATCAGAAGGAAGTGTATTAGGTAGGGACTTGGATTTTTTATTTTTTAATTAAAAGTACCTAGAGTTTCTAGCTAATATATTTTAATAGTTGAACATATTAAAAATCAGGATCTAGTATTTATAGTGGATGTAGAAGGAGTAAAGTAAAAAATAACAAGGCTCTGGAGCTTGACAACTTTTAGCATATAGGTGCCACCAGCAGAAAAGATGGGTTATAAAATCTTATGGAATATGGGAGGCATTAAACCATGTAGTTTAAAAAAGGAGAATTTTCTCATGAACAATGTAATGGAAAGCCTGATTAATGAAGAACTTGAAATTTGGGTGGGATCTTCCTTTAGGAATGTATTTTCTGAAGTTTTAAAAAATAGCAAAAATACTATACATGAAGCATATTCATTGAGACAGGATCATTTGATTCTTTCCTATTAAAGAAAAGAAAATAACTGATCCTTCCATCCTCCATATATTTCATTCCATTCTCCATTGCACCCTCTCTTCACTCCTACTCCTTCTTCCTCACTCCCCAGCACTGGCTGCTTTTTAAGGTGATGTGATTTCTGAATTTGTGGAGGATTTAATGTTTTGAGAAATGAAACGGCACTGAAATTCTGTCATGGTGCCTGAGTTATTATTTAGGTGATTTGTGGTCCACACACATATGCAGAAAGTATCTTTACTTGAGGAAAAGCATATAGATTCTTTTGTACATCTGCACCATTTTTAAAAATCACAAATAGCATTTTAAAGTAAAAAAGAGGTAAAGTCTTGGTGGGTTTGTGTTACTTTAAATTACTTTCAAGAACAATATCAGACCACCATTGGCTGGTTTTTCTATTTCCAAATCATATTCTCAACAGGTTGCCAATGAAGTCCAGCAGTTTAATTCATTATTATACGAAGTCCAAGGGAGTGAAATTTTAACCTTTGCTTCTAACCACTTCGTGTTGGTTTTATCTGTAATTAACTTAGTGAAAGGCATCTGATGACAGATTCTTCCCTGTGCTCCAATTACCTAACTTAGGAGGTTCTCCAAGGAGCTTATTTAACCACTTTCTTCTGAAAAGTGTCATGTGGTAAAACAGAAATCATAAGTAGGAATTCTAGGTGTTTTAATAGGGAATCCCAAAGGGTGTTACTGGATGAGCCCACATGGGAATGTTTGTAAACCCTTGACTGGTGTGGTTAGGTCTGGGGCAGTATCATGGTCAAAAGAACACAGCTCTGAAACCAAAATTAGCTTCAAAGTAACCTAAATCCTTTACATCTTTCAAAAGCAATGCTTTCTAATATCCTGTTTTCCACTCCTCTCCTATTCTCCGTGCATATCCTCTGTAGTTATACCTGGACTTTTATTTTCAAATATCCTTCACCTGGGGAAGTCTCTTCCTCTAGCCCCAGCCCTCTAGTTTCCTGTGCTTTTCTCCTCTGCCCTCTGTCTGATTTTGCCTTATAAAGCCTTAAAGGGTCAGTCTGGCAAAGGTGGGAGCTCCTTGGAGGGTGGGAAAAAGGAAGACAGACAAGGAAAAGCTAGAATCTTTTTTATAGGGCAGAAGGATGGGAAAGGAAAGGGATCTTCATAAGATAATCTTTGTATTTAAAGTATATAAATAAGGATATAAGAAATTTTTCTATCTGACAGCACCAAGGGACATTTGGTTAATAGTAGACTTGGTTGTCCTTTATAACAGCCAGTTGGAGATAACTAAATAACTAGAGGAGTGCATTCTGAAGTTCCATCCTATATTATGACTCTTATTCATGACTTTACCCTAAGCCCCTCCTGAACCTACTTATATTTTAAATTTATGCCACTCCTGGGTTCCACAATGGAAGGTAATTTGAGAATTCTCAGATTTGATAAACAACTCAATATTTGCCTCCATATTAACTCTGTATTCTACATATATCTTTTGTGATTTCAAAGACTTTGCCATGGATGAAATGTCTGTGTGCCTTCAAAATTCATGAGTTGAAATCATAATCCCTAGTGTGATGGTATTAGGAGATGAAGGCCTTTGGGAGGTGATTAGGTCGCTAGGGTGGAGCCCTCATAAGTGGGATTAGCGCCCTTACAGAAGGGACCCCAAAAAGAACTCTCTAGCTCTTTTTCCACCATGTGAGGATACAACAAGTTGATGATAGTCTGCAGCCTGGAGGAAGGCCCTCACCAGGACCAGACCGTACTGTCACCCTGACTTCCAGCCTCCAGGATGCTGAGAAATAAATTTCTGTTGTTTATAAGCCACCCTGTCTTTGGTATTTTGTTATAAGTACCTGAACTAAGACAGAGTTTATTTACACATATAACCTTCTTTTCTTTTTTTAATCTCTCATTTTTGAGAAACCTCTCCTTTCCTTTAAGCATTTTAGTTAATCTTCTTGGATTTCATCCAGTTTGGCTATGCCTTTATGGAGGTCAGAATTGCTCACAGTGTCCTAGGTATGGTATGAATCCATTTTGAATAAGGAATGACAGACTTGTATGATTTACTTTTAATATCCTTTTTTGCTATTACCTAGCATTATTTTTGTTGTTAATAGCTTTCCAAAGGACAAATCTCTTTCAAACCACACCATAATACTTTCTATATCATTTTCCTTGGTCATGACCATTGTTGACAACTGTCATAGCTATCCTTCTGTAAATATGCTTGGAATTAATTGTTGCACCCGTCTAATCTATGCCCACATGAAATCTTATTTGCCATTTCCCTTCATCCTTGGGATTATAACCATACCCTGGGGATTATGATCCAAGAACAACTTAATGGAAATTCTAAGATAAATTATAATCATTTACTACATAAGCATGAATAACAATGAGTGGAAGAAGACAAAGAATACTGTTTGGCAGGAGGCAAAAAAGGATTAATAGTAGGAGAAACCAGTACAAATAAAACTTGGTTTTCAAAAGATCTTTAAGTTTCCACATGTAAGTTTTATATGGTACAATATTGAGAAGAGCATTTTAACTAAATGTAGTAAAAAAAACTATTTACAAGTGGGTAATTCTCTGGTGAGTCTAGCTGCCTTCTACTAGGGTGTACGTTAAAGAGATGTAAAAATATTTACATCGAGTGTGGTGGCTTATGCCTGTAATACCAGAACTTTGGGAGGCTGAAGCAAGTGGATTACTTGAGGCAAGGAGTTCGAGACCAGCCTGGCCAACATGATGAAATACCGTCTATACTAAAAATACAAAAGTTAGCCCAGCGTGGTGGTGCATGCTTGTAATTCTAGCTACTTGGGAGGCTGAGATGGGAGGATCACTTGAGTAGGGGAAGCAGAGGTTACAGTGAGCTGAGATCATGCCACTGCACTCCAGACTGGGTGACAGAGTGAGACTTCATCTCAAAAATAAAAATAAAAAAATAAAAAAATTTGTGCAGCTCTTATAAGTTTTGTGATTTGGAAAATATAGTTAATTTTCATTAAGATGTTGTTTGTGTTAACATTTACTGTGTTTACTGTCATTTTAAAACTGAAAAATATTTTAAATTTCTCAATGTAAATTTCTAATATTAGAAGTATCAGTACACACAATCCACGTGACCTAAAACTCTTTGAGGCCTTCACTTTTGAGAGTGTAAAGGGATGCTAAGGCCAGAAAGTTTGAGAACTGCTAGACTTTAGAGAATCCAAATGTCATTTCCACCTTCTTTGTGTACATTAACTATTTACTTTTTCAAAAGGTCCCGTTATATTTCTTTCACTCATCAGGGTATTCATATTTATCTGAGAGCATAGAATGGTTTCCTACTGACTGGGAGTTTCAAAAGTAGAGTACAGTACATAGAACAATAAGGAAGTACCGTAGCAGAGAATACAGCTACCAAAAGAATGCTAATTTCAGTTTTTTGTGGTACAGAGTGGGTATCTGAAATTTCATATTTAACCTCTAAATAATAATTTTATAAACTAGGCTTATTTTATTGTCTTGAAAGTACAAGGCTTGCTTTTTCTGCAGTGATAGTGTTCATGAAGGGCAAAGAAAATTGCAAAATCTGGAAAAGTCATCTAATTCTTAAAAAGTTTAGGAAATTCTGTGATTTCAAAGATGGATTAGAGAGAAGCCTCAAAATTTCAGATAGAGAAAACCGAAGAAGGAAAGAAATTAAGTTTATGAAACTAGCTAAGTTTTTCTGTTTCCAAGATGAGTAAAGATACTATAAGAGTCATGTCATGGCCATATTTTACACACACTCCCCTTCTAACTACATGTGAAATAAGACATGAATGACATTTGATTGAGGCCCAATAAGGACCATAAGTTTCTCAGAAAATATAACTAGGATGTTAGAGAGTCGTTAGATAATCCTTCAATGTAACCAAATCATTGTGGACCAGATGAAATGAATTTGTAGTTGCATCTGTCTACTTTTGAATGCTCAAAGATATACACTAATGAAATCTTTAGATGAAAACAGAGGTGATTGAGAGACGGGTTTGAGATTTCTTACAAGAACTTAGAGTTACTTCAGATAAAGAACAACTAACCTATGACTCTGTCCATGTGGAACAAGGCACTGATAGGTGATATGGTAGGTAGAATAATGACCACTTCAAAGATGTCTACATCCTAATTCTTGGAACATGTGAATATGTTGCCCTACAAGGCAAAAAGGACTTTGAAGATGTGATATTAAAGACTTTAAGATGCAGAAATTATCTTGGATTATCCAAGTGGGCTCAAGCTAATCTTAAAAGCAGATAGCCCTTCCCATTGTGATCGGAGAAAGGAAGATGGAATTACAGAATGGTCAGAGAATTGCATTTCTCTGCATTTTTGTTGCATTTGGCTTTGAAGATGGGGGAGGGAGTTATGAGTCATGGAATGTGGAAAGCCTCTAGAAACTGGAAAAGGCGAGAATGTTGATTTACCCTTAGAGTCTCCACAAAGGAACACAGTCCTGCAGACACCTTGATTTTGGTCCAGTGAAAGGCTTGTTGAACTTCTAGCCTACAGAACTGTCAGATAATATATTTGGGTTGCTTTAAATCTCTAAGTTTATGGTAATTCATTGTGGTGGAAAATGAATACAGCAGAGTTGAAGTTGGACATTTTTCTGACTCCAGCTCTTCACTTTCAAGTGCAGTATTGTGTAGGCTATACTATGCAGCTCACATATTAACCAAGTAATAAGAGAAGAAGCCAAGAGATATATGTTGCTTTTCTATTTCTTTCATGAAGAACACATGGGAATCTATTTCTAAGTCTTTGATTCTACCAGTGAGTGAGTTAGGAAGGCAGTCTCCTGAGGAAATTATTTAAAAATCTTGCCTTTTCTTTGGGTAGATAAAGAGAAGAAAAGTAGTAAAAAAGAGTCTTAAAATTATTCAAATCAATGAAATACTTTATCATAGTTATTTAAAGTCCATAGACATATAGATTTCAATTTATAGGAGAGAATGGGCCCAGCAAAATGTTAAAAAATATTTGTTAATATTTTGAGACTTGATCTAGTAGTATGATAGTGGTAGGAATAAGTCAAGGTAGGACAAGAATAAAGCAAAGAAAT
Source organism: Piliocolobus tephrosceles (assembly GCF_002776525.5). Classification (NCBI taxonomy): domain Eukaryota; kingdom Metazoa; phylum Chordata; class Mammalia; order Primates; family Cercopithecidae; genus Piliocolobus; species Piliocolobus tephrosceles. The sequence goes on from NC_045452.1 coordinate 50,605,002, forward strand.
GAAAATTTACCAAGCTGCTTGGAGAGAAAACGGCAGTTTCTATTTCTTTCACCCTCATGTAATTTTGTTGACTTCAAGCCAAAGATACCTAGAGGGAGACCAGCAAGTACGAATGATAGCAGCAGTGAAGAGGGAAGGAGGCAGTTACTCCGAATGTAAAATTAGAAGTGCCAAAGCAGTTTGAAGCCAGTGAGGCAGTTTGCCAAGCCAGGAAAACATCAATGCTTGCTGCCTTTACATGCTCCACCTGGTACAGGGACTAGGACAAATTAAGTTGTGTTTACATTCAACATTTTTATTTTTAAACTTTGTATACTTTGTCATCAACGTTTATTTTAAATGATTGGCTTTAAATTGGCTTTAAATTACTTCAGAGTAATTTTAGTACATCTTATGGGTGACAGTTTTCCTATGAATGACAGCTGAAAGTCGGGGTAAATTAGGCTTATCTGAAACAATTTGACTTTTTTTTTAAACACTTGTTCCCTTCTGTGTCCATTCAAAACCTACCTGCATTTCATAACCCTAGTATGATGGGAATAAGTTTTTTTTGTTTTTTGTTTTTTTTCCAAAACCTTCTGGAACATGCTGAATATCATGATAGGAAGAAAATCATCTAGTAAAATTGCTAAGCAAGGGGTTTAGAGCTAACACCCTAATCACTTGTGTCTCATCCAGATGGTGTCCCAGATCCAATATAAATTTTCTATGAGGACGTAAAAAAAGCAAACCTTTAACCAGCCATGCGTTTTGGTTGAAGTCTCAGGGCACTTAGGAAATGCCTTATGAGTATAAGGAGATTTAATTGCTAGAGCAGTGGATTAGGAGGTCTGAGAAGGGGTAAAAATGGGGAAAAATGTTTTCTATGTGGTCTGAATTATATTCCCCACCTGGGCTTAGTTTATAGAAAGTCAGCATTTTGAACTACCTCTGGCTTCCCTCTAGGATCTAGGAAGATGCAGCTAACTTAGTTAGCTAATTTCCAAGGCACAAGAAGGTGCTAGAAACGTGACCTCCCAGCTTGTGTTTGTATATCAAGGGGTTTATTTCTTCAGTATCTTAACTTCCAAAACAATAGTTTGGACAGTGTTTCAGTGGTAATGTGACATGAGCAGACATCTTGTATGGGTTCACAATATTAATTAGCATTAACCATAGTCAAGTAAGCTTCAAGTCCACGAAAACAGCATGAAATATTGGTGTTCTGACCTAGGAGAATAATATCTAAAATGCCAAGAGAAGGATGGAAAATATGTAACACCTCGTTAAATGTAATGTTATTACACTGTAGTTTTTTTTCTGTAACTCTGAATCAGAGCATCCAATAAATTTTACACAGGATGAATGTACTTCCATAAAAACAATGTTCTTTCCTGTTCTAGAGGATGCTGATAAAATGTAAGGGGTGTGGAACATAAGAAATGAAATACAGTAACAGCTGCCACAGGGAAGTTCTGCCTTTGGCTTGGATCCAGGGATAGAGCACTGGAACAAAGGTCTGGGATTTCAGTCTGTCTTTATCCATAGATAAAGGATGAGCTGATAAAATATGCTTAATTCCTCTCCTGAGCTTCTTGTTTCATAATATGATGTCAGTAACATGGAGTATTATTGTAAAGACTATGTTAGAAAAAGGAAGCAAGACTTCCAATATGGTGCCTGACATCTGGTGCTTAATGAGGTTGGCTTTATTCTCTCCCTAGCCTTAACCTACAAAACCTGGATGATAATGCTTATTGCATCCCCTCCCCAAAGTACTACCTCTGTCGAGCCAGCGATCCTACAGGGAATCATCCTTCCCCCCCCCCCTTTTTTTTAACTTTTAGTTTCAGGGATACATGTGCAGGTTTGTTATATAAGTAAATTGTGTGTTGCCAGGGTTTGGTGTAAGGATTATTTCACCAGCCAGGTAATAAGCACAGTACCTGATAGGTAGTATTTTTGATTCTCACCCTCCTCCTAGTCTCTTGCCCTCAGGTAGGCCCCAGTGTCTGTTGTTCACTTCTTTGTGTCCATGTGTATACAATGTTTAGCTTCCACTTATAAGTGAGAACATGGTATTTGGTTTTTTTGTTCCTGTGCTAGTTCACTTAGGATAGTGATCTCCAGCTCCATCCATGTTGCTGCGAAGGGCATGATCTCATTCTTTTTTATGGTTGTGTAGTATTCCATTGTGTATATGTAACACATTTTCTTTACCCAGTCTACCATTGATGGGAATTTAGGTTGATTCCATGTCTTTGGTATTGGGGATAGTGCTGCAATGAACAAAGAAGTGCATGTATCTTTATGGTAGAATGATTTATATTCCTTTGGGCATATACCCTATAATGAGATGGCTGGGTTGAATGGTAATTCTGCTTTGAGATCTTTGAGAAATCACCGAACTACTTTCCACAATGCCTGAAATAATTTACATTCCCACCAGCTGTGTGTAAGTGTTTCCATTTCCCTGCACCCTCACTAGAATCTGTTATTTCTTCACTTTTTGATAATAGTCATTCTGATTGGTGTGAGATGGTATCTCATTGTGGTTTTGATTTGCCTTTCTCTCATGATTAGTGACACTGAACATTTTTTCATATGCTTGTTGGCTGTGTGTGTGTCTTCATTTGAAAAGTGCCTGTTCATGTTCTTTGCCCACATTTTAATGGTGTTGTATGTTTTATGCTTATTGATTTAAGCTCCTTGTAGATTCTGATGCATAGTTTGCAAATATTTTCTTCCATTCCATAGGTTGTCTGGTCTGTTGATAGTTTCTTTTGCTGTGAAGAAGCTCTTAAATTTAATTAGGTCACATTTGTCAATTTTTTTTTTTGTTGTTGTTGCAATAGCTTTTGGCATCTTTGTCATAAGATCTTTGCCAGGTCCTATTTCCAGAATGGTACTTCCTAGGTTACCATCTGGGTTTTTATAGTTTTAGGTTTTACATTTAAGTCTTTATTCCATCTTGAGTTGGTTTTTGTATATGGTAATAGGCAGGGGTCCAGTTTCAATCTTCTGCATATGACTAGCTAGTTATCCCAGAACCATTTATTAAATAGGGAGTCCTTTCTTTGTTGCTTGTTTTTGTGACTTTGTTGAAGATCAGATGCTTGTAGGTGTGCTGCATTATTTCTCAGCTCTCAATTCTCTCATTGCTCTATGTATATGTTTTTGTAGTGGTACCGTGCTCTTTTGGTTACTGTAGACTTACAGTACAGTTTGAAATTCAGAAATGTGATGCTTCTAGCTTTATTCTTTTCACTTAGGTTTGCCTTGGCTAATTGAGCTCTTTTTTGGTTTCATATGAATTTCAAAATAGTTTTTTCTAATTCTAGGAAGAATGTCTTTGGTGGCTCGATAGGAATAGCATTGAATCTGTAAATTGCTTTGGGCAATATGGCCGTTTTAATGATACTGATTCTTCCTATCCATGAACATGAAATGTTTTTCGTTTGTTTATGTCACCTCTGATTTCTTTGAGCAGAGTTTTATAATTCTCATTGTAGAAATCTTTTACC